>NC_088227.1:14923006-15296511 GCF_036934945.1 Oncorhynchus masou masou
AGTTGGAAATTATAGGCAATTAGCAAGACACCCCCAGTAAAGGACTGTTTCTGCAGGTGATAACCACAGACCACTTCTCAGTTCCTATGCTTCCTGGCTGATGTTTTGGTCACTTTTGAATGCTAGCGGTGCTTTCACTCTAGTGGTAGCATGAGACGGAGTCTACAACCCACACAAGTGGCTCAGGTAGTGCAGCTCATCCATGATGGCACATCAATGCGAGCTGTGGCAAGAAGGTTTGCTGTGTCTGTCAGCGTAGTGTCCAGATTATGGAGGCGCTACCAGGAGACAGGCCAGTACATCAAGAGACGTGGAGGAGGCCGTAGGAGGGCAACAACCCAGCAGCAGGACCGCTACCTCCGCCTTTGTGCAAGGAGGAGCAGGAGGTGCACTGCCAGAGCCCTGCAAAATGACCTCCAGCAGGCCACAAATGTGCATGTGTCTGCTCAAACGGTCAGAAACAGACTCCATGAGGGTGGTATGAGGGCCCGACGTCCACAGGAGGGGGTTGTGCTTACAGCCCAACACCGTGCAGGACGTTTGGCATTTGCCAGAGAACACCACGATTGGCATATTCGCCACTGGCGCCCTGTGCTCTTCACAGATGAAAGCAGGTTCACACTGAGCACATGTGACAGACGTGACAGTCTGGAGACGCCGTGGAGAACGTTCTGCTGCCTGCAACATCCTCCAGCATGACCGGTTTGGCGGTGGGTCAATCATGGTGTGGGGTGGCATTTCTTTGGGGAGCCGCACAGCCCTCCATGTGCTCGCCAGAGGTAGCCTGATTGCCATTAGGTACCGAGATGTGATCCTCAGACCCCTTGTGAGACCATATGCTGGTGCGGTTGGCCCTGGGTTCCTCCTATTGCAAGACAATGCTAGACCTCATGTGGCTGGAGTGTGTCAGCAGTTTCTGCAAGAGGAAGGCATTGATGCTATGGACTGGCCCGCCCATTCCCCAGACCTGAATCCAATTGAGCACATCTGGGACATCATGTCTCGCTCCATCCACCAACGTGGCGTTGCACCACAGACTGTCCAGGAGTTGGCGGATGCTTTAGTCCAGGTCTGGGAGGAGATCACTCAGGAGACCATCCGCCACCTCATCAGGAGCATGCCCAGGCGTTGTAGGGATGTCATGCAGGCACGTGGAGGCCACACACACTACTGAGCCTCATTTTGACTTGTTTTAAGGACATTACATCAAAGTTGGATCAGCCTGCAGTGTGGTTTTCCACTTTAATTTTGAGTGTGACTCCAAATCCAGACCTCCATGGGTTGATAATTTTTGTGTGATTTTGTTGTCAGCACATTCAACTATGTAAAGAAAAAATTATTTCATAAGAATATTTCATTCATTCAGATCTTGGATGTGTTATTTTAGTGTTCCCTTTATTCTTTTGAGCAGTGTAGTTATAGGTAACCAGATCGTGACAACAACTAAGTTACTAAGTCTTTGAACACACTGTGTTGTTACTTTGGTGACTAAAAACTCATGCTTCCTACCTACCCTTTAAGACAAGCTGTTGACGGTGGTCTGAACCACAGTGCATCAAAATGGGAATCATTTGTAAATATTTTAAACATGAACTAATATTTCTCAGATGAGCTGCTGCTTAAATGGACTTAATTGACAACTGAGTGTACAAAACATTAGGAACCACTTCCTAATATTGAGTTGCATCCCCTTCCCCTCAGACCAGCCTCCAATAGTTGGGGCATGGACTACAAGGTGTCAAGCATTCCACAGAGATACTGGCCCATGTTGACTCCAATGCTTCCCACAGTTGTCTCAAGTTGGCTGGATGTCCTTTCGGTGGTGGACCATTCTTGATACACACAGGAAACTGTTGAGCGTGAAAAACCCAGCAGCTTTGCAGTTCTTGACACACTCAAACCAGTGTGCCTGGCACCTACCATACCCAGTTTAAATATTTTGTGCCTACTCTGAATGGCACACATACACAATCCATGTCTCAATTGTCTCAAGGCTTGAAAATCCTTCTTTAAACTGTCTCCTCCCCTTCATCTACAGAACATTGAAGTGGATTTAACAGGGGGCATCAATAAGGGATCATAGCTTTCACATGGGTTCACCTGGTCATTCTATGTCATGGAAAGAGTTCCTGATGTTTTGAATACTCAGTGTATTTGGAATAGGATTTCTTGTACTCACTCCAATGTTCAAATACTCCTTGGATAGTTAGAAATGTTGGGTTGTTGAATGAGGCCTTGAAGCTCTCAGGTGTAGCACTGATTTTGAGGATTTGACAACACTCCTTTGTTCACAATTGTGCTTGGCCCCAAATATTGAAGTGAATGATTCGGTCGTCGTACCTTGACCCACAGCAGATGTGTGTTTGCACGGTAGCGTGCGTGTGTGTGTGTGTGTACCACGTGGCCACACTGGAGTACTGGGGCCCCTGCCAGCAGGCCTCAGAGCGTCCACTGCCAATTAGTCCCTTTATTTGTTTAAATTTCGCTGGACTGCGAGGTAGTTAGACATTCCAAGCCGTGTTGCTGCCTGGTGCCTGACGCTGCAGAGGACTGCTCTGATTGAAGACTGTGGGATTTATAGGGATTTTCACCGTGGTAATGGCCTTGGCGTGTCGATGGCATAAACCAGAAGATGTACCAGCTGGTTTAACCTAGGGGACTGGCCGTGTTGAAAGGTGTGTTAGGCACGGGGCACTGATGGAGGGAAAGGCTGGCTGCGTAGTGGGCCTCTATTTTCTATCAATCAGAGTAAAATGTGCTGGCCATATATCATGATATCTGATCCCCACAAATAGGGTTACCTTGGACCTACAACCCTCCAGGTTCTCATTTATAGAAGCTGTGAACTTTACCTACTGCAGCTACACACCAGATCAGGAAAGTAACACACCTCAGGTTGTAACAAAGTTGCATTCATCTTCTCCATATGAACATAAAATGACATAGATGAAGTAGGCTATAACTTGTTTGTTTAGAATATATATTAGTTGCCATGGCTTTTTAATGTGGGGCGGCAGGGTAGCCTAGTGGTTAGAGCGTCGGACTAGTAACCGGAAGGTTGCAAGTTCAAATCCCCGAGCTGACGAGGTACAAATCTGTCGTTCTGAACAGGCAGTTAACATACTGTTCCTAGGCCGTCATTGAAAATAAGAATTTGTTCTTAACTGACTTGCCTAGTTAAATAAAGGTAAAATAAATAAATAAAAATGTCAGGAATGCTGCGACAGCACTGTGTCCAGTTACAATCTCTCCACTTAAGGCTCCCGTGCATTGATCGTTAATACCCATTACATTTTTTCTCTAATTGAAGCGGACATTTTTATGGTGCACCCACTCATACTGAGTGAATGAGTCCATTGACAAGAGCGCGGCAGGGGCTGTTACCTCCAGAAATTAGCCTGGAGCTGTGGGTCAGTGCTCTGGCACTGGGAATAACAGCTCTGCAATGGGAGCTTTGTTTATTTATCTCCCTGGTTCCATAGTTCTCCTCTCAGGACCTATGACCACCCCCACCCCCCTTTTGCTCCCTCCTTCCACAGGCCCAGGAGTGGCTGTGAGGCTGAGCCAAACCAGGGCCTTTTCTTTTTGGGCTGTAATTATGTGCAATAAGGAAGTGTGGACCTTTTTTTGTTTTTTGAAGGCTGGAAAAAAACTCTAACCACAATGTTGACCTGTAGTTGGGTCAGTTGCCAAGTAGTGAATTTCCTTTCCCACAGACAGACTAGTCCTGCAGCCCAGCCTACGAGAAGAGCCTGAATGGTGGATCATAAGAGTTCACCACTATGCCCTTTGGGCTGACCTATGCTCCTGTTTCTAAATCACACTAGGTAGATTTGTGTTAGTAGTGTTGAGGAGCCCCAGCTTTGGCTCGGTGATTGAAACATCAAAGCCTTGTTTTCCATAGACCTTATTACCTGGAGGTGGTTACGTTTTCTCCAAACATGTAGTCTGTGATATGGCAAACTTATATTCCTCTAGTTTGTATTTGCAGAGAGAGCCTCTCCTTGCTGCTTACTCCTTTGCTCATCTTTTTATGCAGTGAAATGAATTCTTCAGTCTGGTTGGTGTGATTGCAAAACTTTCCATTTCCTTGTATTGCAAAGGACAAAAGAAGGCATTGACTGACAGTTTGAGTGCCCGGGCTGAAAGAAAATGATGTACCCAGCCTTTGTTGTTCTGTGTCTCACACTCTGAAACATGATTTACACGTTTTTCTCATGTGAGGACACATTGCAATAGTGTGTCACGATCGGGCTAGTTGTTTCATTGTATCATCCAAGTCAATATCCTGCCAGTTTTCAGATGTTATCCCAGCCGGTCTCGTTTGAGTCAGTCTCAGGCTGTTCCAGAGCCCTGTTGCTGCTGGCTCCCTCTTCTGACAGTAGCCCTGTGACTCCTCCCACTGTTATCATCAGTTCTGGTGGGATGTTTTGTCATCCAGATTGACATCTCCTCAGTTATGACATTACACATGCTCCCAGCTCAGATAAGACAGCACTGCTACTTGCTATGTCATTTCCTTGGCACAACAGGAGTAATGTGCCTCAAAGCTGCAATGTCTCACTCCTCTTATCAGACGGTCATACTTTGTGTTTAATATTTTTAAAGTCGCTTCTGGATTTAATTTGGCCCGAAGTCCAATCTGATGGATTGGATTACCATCAAGGGACTTATAACTTTGAGAGAATCCAGAATGCTCATCCTCCACCCACACTGGATTCATCTCTGCAGGTTTTTTCGGGGCCTACAGCGCAATGTTTTGAATTGGCAAATTCTGAGCTCGAGGACGTTTTGATTGAGTGTGGTTAGAAATAGCTCCAGAGTGTGGGCATGTGCGAAAGACATTCACCAAGCTACACCGTGCTATTCTCGTGAACATCCACTATTCTCTTCGGCTCTGTATATCTAGGCTAAAGGTGGTTTCCTACTCTTTTATTAAGAGGATTTTGGGGAGGGGAAGGGCTGTGAAAAATGAAAGCCTATCCTATCCTATTTTAAAAAGGATTTCTGAAATATTGTTTTGAGAGCTCCCCCACCGTGATGAAACAGGCGACCTCAAAATGTCTGATTGGTGTTTTTTCACCAGTATGTAGTTTGAATAGGCTGCTGTGTGCTCCCTCCTTCCCTGTCACTGCGTCACGCATAGGCCTACCTTGTCATTAACATACTTTCAAAACACAGACTGGTACTGGTACAGTACACACGGTCTCTTTACTCTGTGTAGACCAAGAGAGGGTGTGTATGAGAATAGTAGGGAAACCCAGAAACTGCTCCATGTGTGTGTTCAGTTACAACTGGGGTCGACTAACCGAAACGTCTGTTTTCCAGAAGATGCTCAAGTTGTGGCTGAGGTGCTGCCACCACTGAGGCGTCGTCAGTGTGCTGAACGGAGCGAGCAGAGCAGTCCTGACCTGGCAGTACACGAATGGCCCAGGGAAGCCACCAGATTGACATCCGGGTTTTGCACGACCTGCGCCAGAAGTTCCCTGAAGTCCCAGAGGGTGTTGTTTCCCAGTGTGTTCTGCAGGTGAGTCTGGGGTATCCTCCTTTCCAATCCATAGGTTTTACCCACCAAAATATATTTGGCTGATATATCACAAATGACTGATTTTGAAGCTTCTCTTTTCCTCAGAACGACAACAATTTGGACGCCTGTTGTGAGTACCTGTCTCAGGTGAGCCCGGGGTACTTGTACAGCGAAGGAGGCAACCTCAGCAACAACGACGACCCCAGCTTCATCAGGCTCCGCAATCACATGACCCAGCTGAACCTGGGCCTGCAGTCTCAGTTTCAAAATGTGCATGCGGCCCCTGGGCGGGACGGCCTGAGGATGAACGGCAGCAGGACTCTGTCCCACAGCCTGAGTGACGGGCCCCTCCAGACAGGACAGACCCCCAACAGTGACTTCTTCCAGCAGGAGCCCCAGTCAGCCCCTGTGCAGGCACCCTCCAGCCTCAATGTGTTTGCCGTGATGGAGCCCACGCGCAAGCCCCAGCCGCCCCAGCACCTGGGACTCTACCAGCTGGGGGGCAAAGGGCAGTCCATGGGCCATCATGGCCAGCAGACGCCCCGCTTCAACCCCATCACCGTCACCCTGGCCCCCAACATCCAGACGGGACGCAACACCCCCACCTCTTTGCACATACACGGCGGGCCTCATACACAGTCCGGACTGAGCAGTCCACAGGGTAACTCTATCTACATCAGGCCTTATGTGACCCAGCCCGGCGGTACGACCCGGCAAAGCCAGCAGCAGCAAGCTGGCAGGGCCCAGTACAGCCCCACCTCCCAGCCCCAGCAGCAGATCTATCAGATCTCCCATCCCACCTCACTGCCTGGCTCCCGGACAGGCCCTTCCTGCCAGCAGCACCAGCACGGCTCCTCACATACCTCACAGCACCAGTCACAGGGCCACCAGACCTCCCATGTCTACATGCCCATCAGCTCCCCTACCAACCCACAGGCCCCCTCTATCCTCCAGGCCCCCTCTGGAGGTCAGGCCTCCTCCTCTGGTGCCTCGTCCTCGGTCATGCCCTCTGGCATGTCCTCCTTCAGCCAGTACAACATCCAGAACATCTCCACCGGACCGCGCAAGAATCAGATAGAGATCAAACTTGAATCTCCTCAGAGGAGCAACTCCACCACGACCACACTGCGCACCAGCAGCAGCCCCCGCTCCAACTCCTCCACCTCCTCCTCCTGCCCATCATCCTCCTCCTCTGTCGGGGCAGCCCCTGGCACTACCACTACCCCCCTGTCCATCGGAGGCCCGGGCCTAAGCCGCAGCCAGCCCACTGTTTACATCTCTGCCAGCCCGCCCACCGCTGCTACTACCACCCCCTCTGACGAGGCCGTCATGGTCCCAACAGGCTCTCGCTCCCAGCCCAAGTTTTACATTACTGCTAATAACGATGACGGTGGAGGCAGAAATCCTCCAACCGTCTACATCTCTGCTCAACCTCCTCCACACGGGTCGCAGGGGGCCCGGAATATGGGGGGCCAGGTGAGCATGGGCCCCGCCTACATCCACCACCACCCACCCAAGTCCCGCGCGTCTATGGGAGGGGCAGGCACGGCCACCTCGCCCAGGGTGGTGGTCACCCAGCCCAACACCAAGTACACTTTCAAAATCACAGTGTCCCCCAACAAGCCCCCAGCAGTGTCCCCTGGCGTCGTTTCCCCTACCTTTGAGGCCACCAACCTCCTCAGCCTCCCGTCAGACCACCATTTTGTGGAGCCAGAGCCCCATCATCTCTCAGACCCTCTGTCTGCATACAGGGAGAGGCCCAGCGAGCCACGCAGACTCAGCATGGGTTCAGACGATGCTGCATACACACAAGGTAAGACAGGATCAGGGTTACTAAAATCTCAGCCGTTAGCTGCTTTGCTTTGTCGACAGTCACGGTCTGTCACTAGGAAGTATAGACACTCACCCACAAACACACATCCGGATACAGTTAGTTGTGCAATTGTTTAAGTTGAACTATGGTATCCCTCAGTCACATGTGCAACAAAAGTCAAGTGGCCAAAGAGACATAACATCCACTTTTGAGAATAACTTTCCCCCATGACAGTAAGGAACAGAATGCATTTTTGTCCACCAGTAGTAAATGCCTTTTCCACTGCATTCTGCCAAGAAAGTCATTTGACTATTGCGTATCGTTTATGCCTGCTTTTAACTTTGATTTCCGTAATATTGACACTAATGCGTTTTTTTTAAGCCAAATTGCGTCGACGTTTGTCTCATTAAAAACCTCTTGGCCTTAAAACCCTGCTTCATCTCAGCCTGATTTGAGGGAGCAGATGAATTGTTGAAGGTGACTCGCATAGGGGAGGGGTGTGATTGGAGCATGAGTCGGCTGCTATAATGCTGGGTTTGCGCTGACAGCCCTTGGACTGCGGCGGTGTGAGTCAAATGTGTTGGAGCGCAGCGTTTCCTTTTTTGGACTTTGACTGGATTACGTGCGAGTCGGTGCCTGTGGCCTTTGCTAGACGCTTACTTGCTGCTGCGACTACTGTGGGGCTTCTCCTCTCTCTCCCCGGCCCTGACGCTGTACCTTCTGCCCCTTATCTTTCACTGCAGCCCTCTACATACATTCCTCGCCTGCCTGGAAAAACACAAAGCCTACTTCTGAGTGGTGGGGGGGGGTATTATGTTTGTTGTTTACTTTGGTCTTTCTGTGTAGGGAATGAATGGATTAAAGCAGGGATGGCTAATTTCCTCATAGCATATAGCATGTTATGAATGCGTTATAAGACCAAGCATGTTATGAATGCGTTATAAGACCAAGCATGTTATGAATGCGTTATAAGACCAAGCATGTTATGAATGCGTTATAAGACCAAGCATGTTATGAATGCGTTATAAGACCAAGCATGTTATGAATGCGTTATAAGACCAAGCATGTTATGAATGTGTTATAAGACCAAGCATGTTATGAATGTGTTATAAGACCAAGCATGTTATGAATGCATTATAAGACCAAGCATGTTATGAATGCGTTATAAGACCAAGCATGTTATGAATGCGTTATAAGACCAAGCATGTTATGAATGCGTTATAAGACCAAGCATGTTATGAATCGTTATAAGACCAAGCATGTTATGAATGCGTTATAAGACCAAGCATGTTATGAATGCGTTATAAGACCAAGCATGTTATGAATGCGTTATAAGACCAAGCATGTTATGAATGCTTTATAAGACCAAGCATGTTATGAATGCGTTATAAGACCAAGCATGTTATGAATGCGTTATAAGACCAAGCATGTTATGAATGCGTTATAAGACCAAGCATGTTATGAATGCGTTATAAGACCAAGCATGTTATGAATGCGTTATAAGACCAAGCATGTTATGAATGCGTTATAAGACCAAGCATGTTATGAATGCGTTATAAGACCAAGCATGTTATGAATGCGTTATAAGACAATGTAACACTTCTTAGGATGTGTTTTGAGCAAGTTTTTCCCCGGGATCATCGTTCACTCCCCCCAGATGCCCTTTCTAAAATAGGCCATGAAATGAAGAACGGTTATGCTACTGTATGATTCTTACTCAGCCCCACTGCACGTAGCGTTATTTCCAAAAGGGAAATGTATCTAGCTTTTGTGGTTCTTCAAACACACCATAAGCCTGTGCTGTAAGCATGTACTTCAGCAGTCAGAGATAAGCCATCAGTCTGTCCCCATGTCACAGGGTTAATGTGTACTATGTATCTTGTAGCCCTGTTGGTTCACCAGAAGGCCCGTATGGACCGGCTGTGGCATGAGCTGGAGTTAAAAAAGAGGACGCTGGAGAAGCTAAAAGAGGAGGTCAACGAGATGGAGAATGACCTGACTAGGAGACGGCTAGAACGATCCAACTCCCAGTCCCAAATCCCCTCGGTAAGTCCGCACAGACACTGCTCTCCCACTACACACACTACTCTCCCACAGAGAGATACTACAGCGACGAGAACATCAATGTTCCTTTCCTTGTGCAGCAGCTGTATTCAACTGTCTTAGTAGAAGTCTTCGGCAATTTGACTCGGCAATACGCTCCTGAGTCGCGTGGTGTATTTAATGTATTTTCAAGGAAACCATGATTCTTTGGGGCAATTTTTTCACCCAATGTCAGGTTTACGTTAAGCGTGCAGCTGTGGGTTTATTGAACTATATCAGACCGCAAATCAAGTGGTGCTCTGAGTTTTCTGTTGAATCAGCATTTTTTGGAGTCAACTATCACTGTGTGTTAGTCAGGGCTGCGAAAAGAGGACGTGGAAGGTTAAAGTTAAAAGCCTGGAGTTGAACTCAGTAGCTCTTGTGTTTTCTGTGTATTCACTAGGCCAGGGAGACCTGGAGATAACTCTCTTCCTGACACTGTTAGCCCACTTGGCTCCGTGCACCTCCGTTGACTTATTACAGGCTTGTGTTGTGAGTCTGTACCGAACAGCATGTGCCGAGGCTCTCAGTCTCTCTACTCCTCCACTGTGCCTCATCAGCATACCATGCTGCTGCCTGCCTGTAAATGGCGGTTTATATGACCCTGTTTCCTTCTCTCTTATCAGATTGAGGAAATGCAGCAGTTACGATGCAAAAACAGGATACTGCAGATTGACATCGACCTTTTAACCAAAGAAATCGATCTTCAAACAAGAGGTAGGCAGCTCGGCTTGGTTTCGTGGGGTGCGCTTTGTCAGCGTGCTTGCCGGTGTTGGGATGAACGTGACACCAGCTCTCTGTGTGTGGTGTGCATGCATGTGCTGTACGTCCAGTGTGTTCATGGTGTTTTAACGTGCTGTCTTTGTTGCTTTAAGATTGGCTCCTTCGTATAGCCCGGGTCGTCATATTTCATTGTTTAGTCATATTTCTGTATGTTATAATGGGTAGCTCTGTAGAGAGAACGAGAGAGTCAGAGAGGGGAAACTAATGTGGACTACAACAGAGCGAAGCAGAGCGGGGAAGCATGACTTGTGTTCAGTACAGCTGTACAGTAGTAGGTCTGGTCACATCCCCTCGGCACACGCAGTCAAGGTGCTGCCATTGTAATGTTAACTACCAGTTGTTTCCTGAATTGCATCCTGTTGCTGGTTGGTAACAAGGGATTTATAGCCCACCTGGCCGCTCTCCACGGCCAACAGGATTAATACACCAGCTAGCACAGTCACACAGGTGAATGGAGAATTTAAGGTGGCTCAGAATTTAATATGGCTTCTATTCAATAGATGGATTTGTGAAGAGTAAAGAGTCATGGCTTTGTTTTCTGAGTTCTTTATTGGTCTTTGTGTGTTAGACTGCAGTCTCTTGCTTTATTGGTCTGTGACTCCTACACAGTTGCTGCTGTATGTGTGACTGTTGCATGTACAGTTGAAGTCAGAAGTTTAAATACACTTAGGTTGGAGTCATTAAAACACGGTTTTCAACCACTCCACACATTTCTTGTTAACAAATTATAGTTTTGGCAAGTCGGTTAGGACATCTACTTTGTGCATGACACACGTAATTTTTCTAACAATTGTTTACAGACAGATTATTTCACTTATAATTCACTGTATCACAATTCCAGTGGGTCAGAAGTTTACATACACTAAGTTGACTGTGCCTTTAAACAGCTTGGAAAATTCCAGAAAGGATGTCATGGCTTTAGAAGCATCTGATAGGCTAATTGACGTAATTTGAGTCAATTGGAGGTGTACCTGTGGATGTATTTCAAGGCCTAACTTCAAACTCAGTGCCTCTTTTCTTGACATCATGGGCAAATCAAAAGAAATCAGCCAAGAACCAAGACCACAAGTCTGGTTCATCCTTGGGAGCAATTTCCAAACGCCTGAAGGTACCACGTTCATCTGTACAAACAATAGTACGCAAGTATTAACACCATGGGACAACGCAGCCGTCATACCACTCAGGAAGGAGACTTGTTCTGTCTACTAGAGCTGAATGTACTTTGGTGCGAAAAATGCAAATCAATCCCAGAACAACAGCAAAGGACCTTGTGAAGATGCTGGAGGAAACTGGTACAAAAGTATCTATTTCCAGAGTTTATCAAGTCCTATATCGACATAACCTGAAAGGCCGCTCAGCAAGGAAGAAGCCACTGCTCCAAAACCACCATTAAAAAGCCAGACTACGGTTTGCAACTGCACATGGGGACAAAGATCATACTTTTTGGAGAAATGTCCTCTGGTCTGATGAAACAAAAATATAACTGTTTGGTCATAATGACCATCGTTATGTTTGGAGGCTAAAGGGGGAGGCTTGCAAACTGAAGAACACCATCCCAACCGTGAAGCACAGGGGTGGCAGCATCATGTTGTGGGGGTGCTTTGCTGCAGGAGGGTCTGATGCACTTCACAAAATAGATAGCATCACGATAAAGGAAAAGTATGTGGATATATTGAAACAACATCTCAAGACATCGTGAAGTTAAGGCTTATTCGCAAATGGGCCTTCCAAATGGACAATGACCCCAAGCATACTTCCAAAGTTGTGGCAAAATGGCTTAAGGACAACAAAGTCAAGGTATTGGAGTGGCCATCACAAAGTCCTGACCTCAATCCCATAGAAAATGTGTGGGCAGAACTGAAAAGGCGTGTGCGAATAAGGAGGCCTACAAACCTGACTCAGTTACACCAGCTCTGTCAGGAGGAATGGAACAAAATTCACCCAACTTAAGCTTGTGGAAGGCTTCCTGAAACATTTGACCCAGGTTCAACAATTTAAAGGCAATGCTACCAAATACTAATTGAGTGTATGTAAACTTCTGTGATAAAAGAAATAAAAGCTGAAATAAATCATTCTCTCTACTATTATTCTGACATTCTTAAAATGAAGTGATGATCCTAACTGACCTAAAACAGGGAATTTTTACCAGGATTAAATGTCAGGAATTGTGATGTATTTGGCTAAGGTGTATGTAAACTTCCAACTTCAACTGTATGTTCGTATGCAATGCGTACTGATGCTTTCAGTTTTGCTTATGATGTCTCTGTCCTGTTTGTCGCAGGACCCCACTTTAATCCCAGTGCAATTCATAACTTCTATGACAACATTGGATTCCTAGGTCCCGTCCCACCCAAACCCAAAGGTACTTTACGTGTTGGTAAGTTTAGGAAAGGTTGCATGGTCGCCTCTGGACAACCTCTTCCGCTTCCACTTTCCCCTCTCTTGGTGTTTCATGAATGAATATCTATTGATAATGGGGCTTGAGATCTGTACTTGTGATGGTTTCTATCAGGGGTTATTTCTGTCTATCTGGGTGAAGTCTGCGTTGTTTAGATCATTCTCATCACGTATGTTACCTTTCATCCTAAGTGTTTTCATTCAAGTATCTGTAAAACCTGGCATCATTGGTGTTTTCATTCATACTTGCGGTGTTGTTTCCACCTCTGCATATGTCATCTTTGTTTTCATGCCATTCCTCGCCTCCGTCTCTTGCTTCATTCCTTCCCTCCATCCTGTGCTTGAGACCTGTCAGAGCCAGAGGGTCAGGGGACAGACGGAAGAATATTTAATGTCACCTCCACGCTAACCATGGAGCCCTCTTCTGCCCCTCCTCCTCCCGCTGCTCTCTCCCAGGGTTGGTACCTGTAGCTCTGTCCGTCTGTCCCTCTGTCTGTCCCAGTGGTCCAACCTCTCCCCTTCCCTCCGTCATACTGGGTCAGTCCTGTCCATCCAACCTGCACACCATAACAATCTTTCAACAGATGACCTTTACATAACGTTTTGCCATTTCATACTTAGAAAGCACCATTGACCACTAGAAAATAACTTGTGTCATCCCTTCAGCACATTTGTTGATGAAAGGTTTTCCTGTTATTTGAAAATTTGACAGGATTCTCTTAGCACTCGGATACTTTCTTAGCATTAAAATGGCAATATGCAGTTGCTACATCCTATTTTTGGACTTATAAACAAATGATATATACCCATTGATTATTGAAGAATATAATTTATAAATGCCTCAGGAGCTTAGTTCAACTGTTGTACCCCATCAAAACTCAAAGAATAAGCTTGTTTTACTCCAATGTAAACACAGTGCATGTAAACAAACACTGTAGTCTCAACATGGTTAAATCTATCATTTTAATATCATCAATGGTCAGTACTTGCATACATAGCTCTGTCTATGAATTTGAGAGTAGTTGTATTTCTCCAGGCCCATCCCGCTGCTTTTTACTGAAAAGCAGAGGGATGCTTTTATTGTTTCAACTGCGGCTTGCCCCTTTAATCATTTTCTTGTGCAATACACATCCTGGAGGGTAAAAGAACCACAGTGATTCAGCAACTACCAACAACTGCCAACTCAAACCATCAGTGGTGCAATGACAAAATTCAATTTTTATTGCTGAAAAACAAACCAGCACATTGATTGACACATTGATTCACCCTTGACAGTCTGAGAACACATTGATGGATGTTCATTGCCTGCAGCTGCCTGTATGTCTGTGTGTTTCTCTGTAGTCTGTTGGGTGACTAAAGCCTCTTTTTTCTCTCTCTCTCTCTCTCTCTCTCTCTCTCTCTCTCTCTCTCTCTCTCTCTCTCTCTCTCTCTCTCTCTCTCTCTCTCTCTCTCTCTCTCTCTCTCTCTCTCTCTCTCTCTCTCTCTCTCTCTCTCTCTCTCTCTCTCTCTCTCTCTCTCTCTCTCTCTCTCTCTCTCTCTCTCTCTCTCTCTCTCTCTCTCTCTCTCTCTCTCTCTCTCTTCTCTCTTCTCTCTTCTCTATCCAGAGTCAGACCAGGAGGAAGACGAGGGTACGCAGTGGAGCTGCACTGCCTGCACCTTCCTCAACCACCCCGCCCTCAACCGCTGTGAACAGTGCGAGTTCCCACGGCACTTCTGAGCCACAAAGACGCCGACAATACCCAACACCCTGCTCCACTTTTCTATGAGAGTCAAAGAAACTAGATTTGAAAGGTTTTTCTTTTGCTAGTGGTAAGAAAATGAATGGACAGGGTTTGTAGTTTTTTTCATTTTGGGCCTGTTTCTTTCCCCCCCCTCCTCCGAGGTTTGTAGAATGCTGAAGGCTTGACTGGATAGTGTTTACAGGTTGTGTTACTTTACTTAGCCAGCAGAGTTGGATGATACCTCACCTTGGAGTCTCTGCATGCGTGGGGTCATCCCCCTTTCCTGCTCAACGCTCGACGGGCGACTTTACCCCTGGGGATGCCTCGCTGCTTCCTTATACAGTATTATCGGTGTCCTGCAGTGTGAGGGCACACACACGCACGAAAACCAACATGGGTGCCTTTGCTGATTTGTGATGGCCTAATCAGGAATGGGAACTTTGGTCAGCTGTCACCTCACACCTGAAGGGAAAACTAACAGACTACTTGTGGACTATTTGTTTGGTTTCTGTTTCTATAGGATGGCTGGGGGAAACTCAGTGTTATTTCTGCCACCAAAACCTGCCTCTCGTTCTCCCCTGTAGTGTCCCTTATCAATCTCTTCAATCTACAGTAAAAAGAACGGAAAATAAATTGCATGCTTTATGTGTACAGTACATAGGGGGAAGAAATACCCCTGAGCTTTTTACTGTACATAATTTTTGAATGTGCCTTAAATGCCTTCTTCCTCACACTATGAAACACTTGTATTTCCTGTAAGTATAGCTTTATAGACTTTAATAACTTTGTTTTGTTTCCATTTTCTTTCAAACCAATAAGCACAGTGTCCCTTTTAAGCTCTTTACTTGATTTCTGTGAGAATTTTAAGTATCGTGTTAAAAAAAAAGAAGAAAAAAAGGGGGGAGCAGTTGTATGAAAACTCTGCAGTCCTGAAGCTTTGTTCACTCAGTCTGTTGTTCATCGCTTGTGTAAATGCAGAATTCCCTGTGTACGATCTGCAGATGCGGCAAAATCCAAAGATGGACGAGTTTTCTAGGATGCCAGAGCTCTTGGACTGGTGAAAGTCCTGCTCCGAAGCAGAATTACATCTTATCTGACAACTGGAATGTAGGTTTAATATTTGGGGACTTTTACACCTCAGCGTCACGAGACCCATGAATTTTTCAGTTCATCCTAAAACTTGCATCAAAATAGACGCTTTCACATCGGATGGAAGAAAAGACTTTGGTAATTGTATTAAGGTGTTGTCTATGTACAGCTTGGTGGAAGGCAACTGTTTCCCGAGGGCTTTCAGAAATCAGAGTTTTTTGCTATGCAGTATAAATTGGGTTTTCTAGAGTGTTCCAAAGATCAGAATGAATATGTTTTAAAAGTATTCCTGTTTCAAATCAGCAAATATTTATATAGGTATGTGCTTTACCATATCTCCTCCTGGCCAGAAGTTTAGAATATATCCAAAAAAAAGATGACAAGGACAGTGCCATCTTTACATTTCTAGTAAAGTGAGACAAAATGGTGACTGTCCTCTTTGTATCTTGTTTTTATTTGGTTTCATTTGTCCTGTGAAGCTTTTGTTTGATGCGGATGGTTTAAAAGTTTACCATTGTAATGATTTTACCTTAATTGTGGAATAGTTTATTATTCTTTGTGAAGTTTTTTTTACATGTTGCCTTACATTAATGCCTTAGATTGGCATTTGTATTGATTATCTATGCGGTCACAAATCAAGATTCTTTTTTTTTTTTTTTTTTTTACCAAAGCTTAGTATATTGTTAAAAAAAACAATTAGGTAGAAGCTAAGTTCTTTGTCTCTCTTAAGCACTTATGACATGTTTTTTTTTCTCTAAAACCCCCAAAGAAACCCAGTTTTCAGCTTTATCTGCAAAGCTCGTTGTGAAGAGTCAGTTCATACTTGTTTTATTAATAAAACAAAATAAAATAATTTGGATATCTGAAGTGTTTTTGATTTTAGCTGGGAAGTTATTTGTAAAAAAAAAAATCTATTCTGGATTTCTTATTGGATATTCTACATGTTGATTCCATTCCATTGGTTGTTGGCTTGTGGTGACATGATGACAATTGTCTTTGGATCATTTCTTCTCACTCCAATAGATGGCAGTAGAGACCTAAAATAGTTGGTACGATAAAGTGCAGGGAGCTTGGCAGTGTGTAAATGAGCTGGATAATCAGACAATTGCCAATGACTTATGTTTAATATGGATAAGAAAAATTACATGGACAGCATTATTCTGCATACCATACAGGTCAACATCCATTTTGTCTTATAGCTTCCCTCAGTTTGAGGCTACATGATAAAACAACACATGCTGCTTTGAATATATTTAAGTCAATGCTAGATTCAAAATGAACTAGCATCATTCAGGAGACAGTAGTGCATTGCACTTGACATAACACATTCAGCTCAGATTGCTACATTTCAGCCTTTCCTCTAGTCTGCTGAAGACTACTGTGTTTAATGCTTACAGAGAAATGATCACAGGTCTTGCATGTTAGAAAGGAATGTGGCTGATTCGGAACCTCTGAATCAGAGGCACCAGCTCTGACATATTGAGGGTGTGTGGGTACACACTCATCACATAGTCTACCATGCTGTGGGGGAAGAGGGTGCTGAGCTGGTTCTTCACACTCCTCCTCTGCTCACTCTCTGGAGCTTTACTTCCATTGGACCTGGTCATCCCCACTCTCTCGCCAGAGAGGCCCTGTCCCGGGCTGTGTTCTGGGAGGCTGTGACTCTGCCTTTGTGGGGGAGGACTATGGAAGTACTGCTGCTCTGTGAAATGGATATGGTTACTGTGAACAGCATAGGAGCACCCTCCTAGCTTTGACTGGAGATGTTGGTGTCTGTACATGCACGGGCTGCACTCAAAGCTTTGTGAGTCGTCACAGCCACACTGTGGCAGTTTTTGCGGGGCATCCCAGGCTGAGGAGGGTCCACCCAGGCTGAGCCTCTGTTGGTTGCTGGTGTGGCTGTGGCTGTGGCTGCTGGAAGGGTAGAAGTCCCCACTGTGCTGGCTGCAGTTGGCCACCCCACTGCTGTAGGTGTAGGACACCACTGGCCCCTTGGTGTTGTTGGCCTGGTCCTGGACATAGAGTCTGGACAGGGAGGCTTCCA
Organism: Oncorhynchus masou masou; assembly: GCF_036934945.1. Classification (NCBI taxonomy): domain Eukaryota; kingdom Metazoa; phylum Chordata; class Actinopteri; order Salmoniformes; family Salmonidae; genus Oncorhynchus; species Oncorhynchus masou. Next base: position 14,940,463 of record NC_088227.1, read on the forward strand.
GAGAGCTGAAGGCCTCGTCAGTGTCTGGGCTGGGGCAGAGGCGGAGGCTGGACCTGTGGTGTAGAGTTGGGCTGCCTGTTTTTCTCTGGCTGGTGAACTGATCGCTAGGCGAAGCCCTATGGGAATGGGAATGCTCTTCTTTTATAAGGGGAGGTGGTGTGGATAGATATCTGTATAGATGAGTAGTAGTTAGATCCAGCTCATAAGGGGATGTGTAAGGGTGGGCCTCCTGGCTGACTTCCTGGATCAGAGCAGGGCTGGGGCCTGAGGGGAGAAATGACCGCTCCCTGTCTGTTTGAGCAGTAGGTTTGCTCTTGGCTCTCAGCTCATCTGCCACAGATAGCTGTGATTGGTTGGAGCGCTCTGGGTGGTAGAACTTGCACTTCACTCCGTAAGTACACTTCTTTCCTGGAAAGAAACAAATAAGGAATATTTATGGGCTTTCAAAACACGGCTTGCAGATGTACCATGTATCTCTTTAAAGAGACTGTCAACAAGGATGTGTGTCCGTCTGAGTGCACTGTAAAGCCCCCCCCCCCCCCTTCTTCAGTACTGTAAACACACTTGGCAAGGCAAACAAAAATAAAGTCTGGTCACCAGCCTGTTTTTGATCCCCTAGGTACACGGTGGAGTGCTATGAGGGAGCTTTGGACTCCCCTGACAGGAGTAATAATAATCCCAGGCCTGCCATTTAATCTGAAACTCTACTATCCTGGGTGTCGATAAAAAGACCTTTTGTTTGTGAGTGGTACTGTGCCTTGGAGTGGAGCTGCTCTCTCATGGCCAACAGGCAACCAAATAAAATCACAAGACCCAACTGCTAATCACAAACTGGAAATCAAATCCTGCTCAGCTGGCTCATATTGGAGTTACAGTCGAAACCCCCCAGATAAATGAGAAAGGAAACTGAAAATAAAAGTGTGTATTGTAAAAAAATATCTACCAACCATACGGGCAATGCTGCTGCTTGTTTTCTGGGGTCCACTGCTTTTTCATCAGAAAGTTGTCAATCGTTGGGCCATTCCTTCCCAGAGGATCATCTGGAGGCATGAACCTCGAATATAAAGTCATAGAAAGGCGAAAGTAAGCATGATGCTCAAATCTCTTGGAAGCCATGTCTTTGTTACAGATCTATCATATGTTTACAAGCTGGAGTGATTCTGTAGGTGGTGGAACCATCTCTCTCGTACTGTATCCCTGTCCCCAATCCCAATTTAAAATGGTTTATATCCTCCTTATAGGCCCTGCATCAGGTACCCTCATAGATGTTAAGGGCTTGTAAGTAAGCATTTCACAGCAAGGTCTACGCCTGTTGTATTCGGCGCCCGTGACAAATGCGGTTTGATTTGATTTGATTTGACCTTTGCTGAGCGATTCAGTGTTGAGACTTACTTGTCATTGGCGAAGCTGTACATCAACAGCCTTTCCTCTATAAACGTCTTCCACTCTGGCCTCTCTATCTGCAGGTCTCTGTAGTTGTCATTGGACACAACGATGCCGTCGGACTCGTAGGCCAGCTTGACGATGTAGCGGTCGTCGTAACACACCACTCTCTTCCCGTTGACGCAGCGTGACGGGGTGTACACCAGGATCGTTCTCTTCTCCAGCTCATGGAGGATGTGCTGATCTGCTGGGTCACGTGACAAGAGGTTAGGGTTTCACGGAGTTGATGGGTCATATGTCAGCCATTAACAAGACATGGTCTTTGTCCCAAATGGCACATTTTTCCCTATATAGTGCACTACTTTTGACCTGAGCCTTTTGACCAAAGCCCTATGGGCCCTGGTTACAGGTAGTGCACTACATAGGGAAAATGGTGCCATTTGGTCCAAAGACATGGTGTGAACAACAATTCTCAGTTATAAAAGGCCATAAAGAAGATTGAAACCTGGACCATTAATGTCCCTTACGGAAAAAAAGATTGCAGTCAGAGTGCAGTATAACAGCAATATGCTGCAATACTGCGTCCATACTGCAGTCATTTTGCAGTGTAACTGCAGCTACAGTACAGTATAACTGCAGTTCAACTGCAGTTATTCTGCAAAATACCACAGCACTTGTACTGCAGTTTCAAAACGAATCTGTTTTGTAAGGGATTGTAGATCTCTGTGTGTTGGTGACCGTTAGCATCACAGTGCCATCTAGCCCTGGTCAGACAGTATAACAGGTGTGTGTCCTACCTGTCATGGGGGCCTCGGGACTGGGCTGCTCCTTCCTCCACAGGGGCACGAACACAGTGATGTCACGAAGACCCCTCTCCAGAAACCACCTGACTGCCAGCAGCAGCCCCCGGCATGAAAACACTTGCTTGTTGCCATGGCTACAAAGACAGAGTATGAAAATTAGCTTCCTTTTTTCACTTCTAAACAGCTGTCACGTCTCTCTTCCCTTCTCAGAAATCCTGTCAGCCGCGTGACCCAACTACTCCAATTCATGTGAACTCTTTTGCAGAACCACAGCAAAGACACTGTTGTGTGTCCTTCAATCCCAGAAACCAGCCTTAAGGGAAAACTATCTCCCCAAATGACTATAAACTGGAATAACAGGAAGTCTCAGAATCTCTGTGTGCCTCTTCAACAACACTACTCTTCTGTTCTTGGAAAAGTTTTGGATAAGGTATAATGTTACACTTATTTAACCTCGCATGACAGATGTGAGCTGCAGCATCCTGTATGGTAATGGCGTGATGTCTCCAGCGGAACTTTAGACAGGTCTAAGACTGGTTGCGCGGAGGCCTCAAAGGGCCTGACTGACAGCAGCTCACTGAGAGAGGATGATTTGCCTACAGGCATCAGTAAATAGAGCAATCTACCATCAGGAAGTGGTAGGCAGCTTTGCACCAAACATAAGATCTCATTGCCTATTTTTAAACCACTGGGGCACCCGAACCAAACAACAACACTAGAACAACAATGATGTTATAGAAAATACACAATGATGAGTAGAAAGATGTCCTTTGCTTAGAAAGTTGAGACAGTGTTTTGGGTAGATTTTTTTTTCTTCTCTCCAGTCACACAGAGACCTTTCGGGACAAGGAAACTCAGGACTTGAGTAATCAAAGGTGGTTTTGTAAGCAAACTGCACAGTCACTGAGATATCTGCCAAAGGGGTGAGTATGAGAGGAGTGACTGTGCCTTAGAAGTAGAAACTTTCAAAAGTTCAGCGACAGTCCCCAGCAAAAAGCAGATCTAATTCAAGACGAGTGATCTGTGTCGGAAAGAAAATCTCAGATTTATGAGAAGTGAACACAGTGAACACTCTGATATCCTATCCTTCCTGTTTGGCCCTGTCCGGGGGTGTCCTCGGATGGGGCCACAGTGTCTCCTGACCCCTCCTGTCTCAGCCTCCAGTATTTATGCTGCAGTAGTTTATGTGTCGGGGGGCTAGGGTCAGTTTGTTATATCTGGAGTACTTCTCCTGTTCTATTCGGTGTCCTGTGTGAATTTAAGTGTGCTCTCTCTAATTCTCTCTTTCTCTCTTTCTTTCTCTCTCTCGGAGGACCTGAGCCCTAGGACCATGCCTCAGGACTACCTGACATGATGACTCCTTGCTGTCCCCAGTCCACCTGGCTGTGCTGCTGCTCCAGTTTCAACTGTTCTGCCTTATTATTATTGGACCATGCTGGTCATTTATGAACATTTGAACATCTTGGCCATGTTCTGTTATAATCTCCACCCGGCACAGCCAGAAGAGGACTGGCCACCCCACATAGCCTGGTTCCTCTCTAGGTTTCTTCCTAGGTTTTGGCCTTTCTAGGGAGTTTTTCCTAGCCACCGTGCTTCTACACCTGCATTGCTTGCTGTTTGGGGTTTTAGGCTGGGTTTCTGTACAGCACTTTGAGATATCAGCTGATGTACGAAGGGCTATATAAATAAATTTGATTTGATTTGTTTTGTTCCTCTCAGTTTCTGCTATAGTTTCATCCCCTCCTTCCCATCACCTGTTGATTATCGCAGAGTATTTTTAACTATTTTTTTCTCTCACTATTGTTATAGCATATCTGATGCTATTGATCAATAGCCAATTGCCATTGCATCTGAATACGAGTTATTTATGTTGAAGGCAAAGGTCCTCCTCTCATAGACCTGTGGTCACCTGCCAGCCACCGCAGATTCTTCTGAAATTCACCTCAAAGCATCGCCCACTCTCACTTCCCTCTCTATTAATGAGGAAGCGTGAGATGAGTTGGTCTGTGAAGTGAAACTGGAGTGGATATAGCATTCAGTCACTGGAACGCAATGGTAACACCGTTATTTATACCTCAGTGGGTAACATCTGCCCAGAATAGGACAAGTCAGGTAGCCGCATAAAGTAAAAATGAAAGGAACATTGATGTACTACTTCACATGCTCTCTATGGGGGCAATGTACCGTGACAATACAGGTACTGTCCGTGACCAGATAAATCCCTATGTGCTGTTGTGTTTTTTTCTCATTAGTACTTACATTACCATCATTTGTGCTAGCATTTCATCCAGTACTCTGTCTTTATTCATCTAATGCTACAATCCCTATAGTCCTAAATGGAGGATCAGTAAACTCACCTCATGGCCACATTGCTCCCATCAATGACCACTGGTCTGAATCCCCCAGTGGGATCCCTGTCTGTCGCTGAGCTGGGCCGCAGGGGCTGGCTGGGCTGGGGAGAGCTGCAGCCTCGGGGGATCAGCTGTGGGCTGGAGTAGGCTGAGCGCATGGCTGGTATGGATGGGGTGGTGGTAGTGGTAGTGGGGGTCTGGCAGGTCTTGATCAGCTCCTCCAGTATGTCGTTTGTCTGGGCGTCATGGCGCAGGCTCTCCAACACGCGCACAATGTCACTGTGGGAGTAGCCCAGCTTGAGGAAGCGCTCCACTTTTCCATGCTGCTGGTCCATGCTGCTGGTCCTCAGCTCAGTTAGGCTTCCTCCCTCAGTTCTGTCAGTGTCTCTAAGTAGTTTAGGTGTCCTCCTTCCAGGCTCCTGGCAGGGCTCTGTCTGTCGGGGAATCCTCCTCGCCTCCCTTTTCTATCATTTCATCATGGTTTCCACAGCAACAGTGTCAGTTTTGGAAGATTTGACAGGTGCAGAAGAGTTGAGGTGAGGCATTCTCTGGTTCTGTAAACACAGGAAGTATCATGGTGGAGTCACAGGGACTTTTAGACACTTTGAATGTGGTTAGACTGGCAGTGATAGAATTGGCTGCTTGCGCTGCCACAGCCTCATGATCACGCACGCACGTCATAACAGGTCGAGAAAGCCCCTGTAGTCTCGGGCCAACTTAAATAAAGCCCTGCTCTAATGCTTTCATTTGATGTCTGATACCAGTGGTGTCCGTTGTCATAACAAATATACACCACTGGAATCGTTGAGGATGTTGGTCTCAAAACAGAAATGTTTTATGATATTTGTTTTGCAAAAACTTGAACACCATCCCAGTCAGACATCTTCTAAAGATAATCTGGAAAACCCCAATAATTATTTTACAAAGTGACTGCACTAATGACTGGGAGGGTGAAAGTGACATGCATTCCATACAGGTTCAGCCCACCCTTTACCTTCTATTCTGGTTCCGGAATGTGCTTAACTCTAAGAATAGCAAGAAGTTGTCAACAATACTAAGATAACGTGTATTTTACACAGATCGTAGACAGTGAACAGTGAACAAGCCCTCAGTGAAACCCCTTATCTCTATTTTAGAATGTGAAGTTACACTTGCATGCACACATACAATTGTTAGGCCTTCTGTGAAATGCCATCCACCCCCATCACTTGTTCCTTCATAGCACCCTTTCTTCCTGATTTGCATTCGACTTTGAAAGGCAGTGGTGTCGTCGGTTTGATAAGAGACTTGGAAAAAGAGGAAGTAAATGTCAGGCTAAGACTAACATTGCCATGTTTTAATATAAACTCGAACAAATAAGCATACCATGCCAGTTAGTCATCTACATGCAGAACAAGTTGAAAATCAATTTACATTAAGGTACCCTACACCCCCATGTTCATTTGCATGTGAGAACAGTTTTTATGATCTTATACCTCTTCACAGCTTGAACAATCTACATGTAACCACATCCCCTCACACCACTTCATCTCAAACCAGAGATGAATCATTCTGCACCAGACTCGACACATGCCGACTTTATTTTTTACATTTTATTTCAACTTTATTTAACCAGGTAGGCCCGTTGAGAACAAGCTCTCGTTTACAACTGCGACCTGTCCAAGATAAAGCAAAGCAGTGCGACAAAAACAATAGCACAGAGTTACACATAAACAAAAGTGCAGTAAATAACACAAAATAAAATAAAAATTGGGGGAAAAAATGAAAAATCTATGTACAGTGTGTGAAAATGTAGAGGAGTAGGGAGGTAGGCAATAAATAGGCCTTAGAGGCAAAAATAATAACAATTTAGCATTAATACTAGCGTGATAGATGTGTAGATGATGATGTGCAAGTAGAGATACTGGGGTGCAAAAGAGCAAGAGGGTAAGTAATACTATCAGGATGAGGTAGTTGGGTGTGCTATTTACAGATGGGATGTGTACAGGTACAGTGATCGGTAACCTGCACAGACAGCTGATGCTTAAAGTTAGAGAGGGAGATAGATATAGATATAAGACTCCAGCTTCTGATATTTTTGCAATTCGTTCCTGGAAGGAAAGGCGGCCAAATGAGGTTTTGGCTTCGGGGATGGCCAGTGAAATATACCTGCTGGAGCGTGTGCTACGGGTGGGTGTTGCTTTGGTGACCAGTGAGCTGAGATAAGGCGGTGCTTTACCTAGCAAAGACTTATAGATGACCTGGAGCCAGTGGGTTTGACGACGAATATGGAGCAAGGGCCAGCCAACGCGAGCATATAGGTCGCAGTGGTGAGTAGTATATGGGGGTCAAAAGTTTTAGAACACCTACTCAATCAAGGATTTTTCTTTATTTTTACAATTTTCTACATTATAGAATAATAGTGAAGACATCACAACTATGAAATAACACATGGAATCATGTAGTAACCAAAAAAGTGTTAAACAAGTCAAAATATATTTTAGATTTGAGATTCTTCAAATAGCCACTCTTTACCTTGATGACAGCTTTGCACACTCTTGGCATTCTCTCAACCAGCTTCAACTGGAATTCTTGAAGGAGTTCCCACATATGTTGAGCACTTGGCTGCTTTTCCTTCACTCTGCGGTCCATTTCAATTAACAGGTGTGCCTTCTTAAAAGTTCATTTGTGGAATTTCTTTCCTTCTTAATGTGTTTGAGCCAATCAGTTGTGTTGTGACACGGTATGGGGGTATACAGAAGATAGCCCTATTTGATAAAAGACCAAGCCCATATTGCATGGCCACTTTAACTCTACCTACATGTACATATTACCTCAATTACTGCTACTAACCGGTGCCCCCACGCACATTGACTGTGTACCTGTACCCCCTGTATATAGCCTCGCTATTGTTATTTTTTTTAAATGTTTAACTTATCTATTTTTTACTTAACACTTCTTTTTCTTAAAACTGCATTGTTGGTTAAGGGCTTGTAAGTAAGCATTTTACTGTAAGTTTGTATTCGGCGCATGTGACAAATAAATAACATTTGATTAGATCATGGCGAGAACAGCTCAAATAAGCAAAGAGAAACGACAGTCCATCATTACTTTAAGGCATGAAGGTCAGTCAATACAGAAAATTTCAAGAACTTTGAAAGTTTCTTCAAGTGCAGTCACACAAACCATCAAGCGCTATAATGAAACTGGCTCTCATGAGGATCACCACAGGAAAGGAAGACCCAGAGTTACCTCTCGTGCAGAGGATCATTAGAGTTCCCAGCCTCAGAAATTGCAGCCCAAATAAATGCTTCAGAGTTCAAGTAACACACATATCAGCATCAATTGTTCAGAGACTGTGAATCAGGCCTTCATGGTCGAATTGCTGCAAAGAAACCACTACTTAAAGTCACCAATAAAAAGAAGAGACTTGCTTAAGCCAAGAGATATGAGCAATGGGCATTAGACCCGGTGGAGATTTGTCCTTTGGTCTGGAGTCCAAATGTGAGATTTTTGGTTCCAACTGCTGTGTCTTTGTGAGACACCCAGTGTGGGTGAACGGAAGATCTCCGCATGTGTATGTCCCACCGTAAAGCATGGATGAAGAGGTGTCATGGTGTGGGCGTGCTTTGCTGGTGACAGAGACTGTGATTTATTTAGAATTCAAGGCACACTTAACCAGCATGGCTACCACAGCATTCTGCAGCGATACACCATCCCATCTGGTTTGGACCCAACACACCTCCAGGCTGTTTAAGGGCTATTTCACATAGAAGGAGAGTGATGGAGTGCTGCATCAGATGATCTGTCCCCCACAATCCCCCAACCTCAACCAAATTGAGATGGTTTGGGATGAGTCGGACCGCAGAGTGAAGGGAAAGCAGCCAACAAGTGCTCAGCATAAGTTGGAGCTCCTTCAAGACTGTTGGAAAAACATTCCAGGTGAAGCTGGTTGAGAGAATGCCAAGAGTGTGCAAAGCTGTCATCAAGGTAAAGGGTGGCTATTTGAAGAATCTCAAATATATTTTGATTTGTTTAACACTTTTTTGGTTACTACATGATTCCATATGTGTTATTTCATAGTTTTATTCTATAATGTAGAAAATAGTAAAAATAAAGAAAAACCCTTGAATGACTAGGTGTGTTTATATTACTCTTACAGAATATCCACGTGGGCGAAGATATTGGAAGTTTAATTAAAGCCTATTGGATGATAACTGGTTTTTACCTAGGACAGAAGAATTTATAACAGACTATTTCCAACGTAACATAGGTACAGCAGATCCCCTTAATGTATGGGACACTTTTAAATGTGCCTTTAGAGGCCATGCAATTCTACGCTCATCTCTAAAACAAAAGCAATTTAGGTCAAAAGGGTCCATATCAACAAAAGAAATAGAAGGACTAACAGTACAGATAGATAGAAATACAACTGTACCATAGAGACACAGAAAGTTAGAAGAAAAACAAAAAGAAATGTTGGAACTTATTCAAGAAAGATCAAATGTAAAATTAACTCACCAAAAAAAGAAATGTCCTTTTATAGGACCTTGTCTTTCAAAGATAATTTGTAAAAATCCAAATAACTTCACAGATCTTCATTGTAAATGTTTTACACACTGTTTCCCATGCTTGTTCAATGAGTCATAAACAATTAATGAACATGCACCTCTGGAACATTCATTAAGACATTAACAGCTAACAGACGGTAATTAAGGTCAGAGTTGTGAAAACTTAGGACACTAAAGAGGCCTTTCTACTGACTCTGAAAAAAACTAAAGAAAGATGCCCAGGGTCCATGCTCATCTGCGTGAACGTGCCTTAGGCATGCTGCAAGGAGGCATGAGGACTGCAGATGTGGCCAGGGCAATAAATTGCAACGTCCATACTGTAAGAGGCCTAAGACAGTGCTACAGGGAGGCAGGACGGACAGCTGATCTTCCTCAGGTATAGGATGGCAACAACAACTGCCCGAGTTACACCAGGAACGCACAATCCCTCCATCAGTACTCAGACTGTCCGCAATAGGCTGAGAGAGGCTGGACTGAGGGCTTGTAGGCCTGTTGTAAGGCAGGTCCTCACCAGACATTACCGGCAACAACGTCGCCTATGGGCACCGTCGCTGGACCAGACAGGACTGGCAAAAAGTGCTCTTCACTGACGAGTCGTTGTTTTGTCTCACCAGGGGTGATGGTCAGATTTACATTTATCATCGAAGGAATGATCTTTACACCGAAGCCTGCACTCTGGAGCGGGATCGATTTGGAGGTGGTTGGTCCGTTATGGTCTGGGGCGGTGTGTCACAGCATCATTGGACTGAGCTTGTTGTCATTGCAGGGAATCTCAAAGCTGTGCGTTACAGGGAAAACATCCTCGTCCCTCATGTGGTACCCTTCCTGCAGTCTCATCCTGACATGACCCTCCAGTATGACAATGCCACCAGCCATACTGCTCGTTCTGTGCGTGATTTCCTGTAAGACAGGAATGTCAGTGTTCTGCCATGGCCAGCGAAGAGCCCGGATCTCAATCTCATTGAGCACGTCTAGGACCTGTTGGACCGGAGGGTGAGGGCTAGGGCCATTCCCCCAGGAATCCCCAGGAACTTGCATGTGCTTTGATGGAAGAGTGGGGTAACATCTCACAGCGAGAACTGGCACATCTGGTGCAGTCCATGAGGAGGAGATGCACTGCAGTACTTAATGCAGCTGGTGGCCACACCAGATACTGACTGTTACTTTTGATTTTGGCCCCCCCTTTGTTCAGGGACACATTATTCAATTTCTGTTAATCACATGTCTGTGGAACTTGTTCAGTTTATGTCTCAGTTGTTGAATCTTATGTTCAAACAAATATTGACACGTTAAGTTTCCTGAAAATAAACACAGTTGACAGTGAGAGGACGTTTCTATTTTTGCTGAGTTTATTATTATACAAAATAAAGTGAACTGGATGGAATATGGAGAAAAATGCCCCATATTCTTTTCTAATCTTCAACATAGAAATGCTACCAAAAATGATTTACTGAAACTAATGACAGAGTCACCCGTGATTCACTAAATAATATTTTGAAAGAGGAAGCAAAGTACTTTAAGCATATGTTTTCGTTTCAGTCTCCTCCATCTCCACTAACCAAAGTTAATTCTATGGATTTTTTTTTCTATTAATAAAATTAACAGCTGTAGACTCATGTGAAGGCCACATTACAGAGGAGGAACTTCTTGATGCTATTAAAGCCTTTAAGTCCGGGAAAACTCCAGGGCTGGATGACATACCAGTTAAGGTATACCAAACCTTTGTTGATGTACTCAGAGGACCATTATTAATATGTTTTAAACATTCCTATAAAAATGGTAGATTATCAGATACTCAACAAGAAGGTCTGATTTCATTATTCCTGAAACAGGAACCAGGTGGTAAATATAAAGATCCAGTCCGTTTAAAAAAAATTGGAGGTCCCTTATACTTCAATATTTTTCGCAAAATGCATAGCGCAAAGAATTAAAAAGGTATTGTCGGATATTATTCCTCCTAATCAGACAGTTTGTTTGCTTAAAGGCACCTAAAGGACTCTCAGACTATGAGAAACAAGAGTCTCTGGTTGGATGAAACCAAGATTGAACACTTTGGCCTGAATGCCAAGTGTCACGTCTGGAGGAAACCTGGCACCATCCCTACGGTGAAGCATGATGATGGCAGCACCATGCTGTGTAGATGTTTTTGAGCGGCAGGGACTGTGAGACGAGTCAGAATCGAGGGAAAGATTAAGTGGAGCAACGTATAGAGAGGTCCTTGATGAAAACCTGTTCCAGAGCACTCAGGATCTCAGACTGGGGTGAAGGTTCACCTTCCAACAGGACAACGACCCTAAGCACACAGCCAAGACAACACAGGAGTGGCTTGTGTAGTGAGTAAAGGGTCTGAATACTTATGTAAATGTGATATTTCTGTTTTGCAAAAAAACATGGGGTTATAGTTTACTAGGATATGGCGTTTCTATTTTTAAGGACTTCAAATGTATCAATGGATGTTTTAGGTAGGCAATACATAGGCTACTGTAAAATGTAGAGTTTTCTTGGTATAGAAACACCATAGTATAAATGAATTGAATTAAGCTAAAATATCAGAAATAAATCATAAACAATAAAGGCCAGTATCAGCTTCTTTTCATAACTAAAAGGGAATAAATAATCTCGAACTGCAGTGGACAAATTATTTGCGCACAGAAGCAAGCACCAACAAGCTTCAAATATGCATTAAGTGTGGGAAACGAGCCCTACAAATAAAATATTATTATTATTATTATTAATATAAAGACAGGAAAATACACACTTAAAAGCTTCGTTACATAAAGAGATATTAGTGAAATTCGGGAATATAACCATAATACAAACAAGAGAAAGGAGAATGGAATATGTTTGAAAAGTTTACGTTTAGATTTAATTGGAGAAAGAAAATAAGTGGGCCCTCAGGTCATGACCCAATACTGCCATCTGCAGGAAGATAACAAGATTACAACATTCCATAGTACTCCATTCCACTTAACTCGGAACCTGCACAGAGTCCAGTCGGACAGTGTCACAAGGTTACATAGTCACAGGCCCACACTTCACCACTGTTTAAGAGAATACACAGCTGTCCTTGATTGTGAGCTAGAATTAAATGTTGAATGAAATGTGTGCGACACAAGAGGTAAACAACGGCTTTCATCAATAGAATGAATGTAAGGAGCTAAGGTGATATCATAAGGGCATAGCCACAGGAAGTAGTTTGGGGGTGGATGTGCAGCGTTTGTACGCTAATACAGGACTAGTTAAGGCCCAGTGCACTACATTTGTGAAACATGCATTTGTAACTTGAGTCTGACAAGTATCTGTACAAAACAGTTGATCTGATAATACTTGTGGAAAAAAAATACTTGCTTGATATCCACTACTGTTCAAAAGTTAGGGGTCACTTAGAAATGTCCTTGTTTCTGAAAGAAAGGCAAAAAAAAATTTTGATTATTTGTCCATTGTTAATGTTGTAAATGACTATTGTAGCTGGAAACGGCTGATTAATTATGGAATCTCTACATAGGCGTACAGAGGCCCATTATCAGCAACCATCACTCCTGTGTTCCAATGTCACGTTGTGTTAGCTAATCCAAATTTATAGTTTTAAAAGGCTAATTGAACATTAGAAAACCCTTTTGCAATTATGTTGAGCACAGCTGAAAACTGTTCTGATTAAAGAAACTTGTCCTGATTAAAGAAACAATAAAAATGGCCTTCTTTAGACTAGTTGAGTATCTAGAGCATCAGCATTTGTGGGTTCGATTACAGACTCAAAATGGCCAGAAACAAAGAACTTTATTCTGAAACATGTCAGCCTATTCTTGTTCTGAGAAATGAAGGCTAGTCCATGCGAGAAATTGCCAAGAAACTGAAGATCTCATACAACACTATGTATGATTCCCTTCACAGAACAGCGCAAAACTGGATCTAACTAGAATAGAAAGAGGAGTGGGAGGCTCCAGTGCACAACTGAGCAAGAGGACAAGTACATTAGAGTGTCAAGTTTGAGAAACAGATGCCTCACAAGTCCTCAACTGGCAGCTTCATTAAAAAGTACCCTCAAAATACCAGTCTCAATGTCAACAGTGAAGAGGCGACTCCGGGATCCTGGCCTTCTAGGCAGAGTTGCAAAGAAAAGCCTCAGACTGGCAAATAAAAAGAAAAGATTAAGACACAGACACTGGACAGAGGAACTCTGTCGAGAAGGCCAGCATCCCGGTGTCGCCCCTTCACTGTTGATGTTGAGACTGGTGTTTTGCGGGTCATTCAGTTGCCTGAGTACTTCAATGGTATAGGCAGTGTAGTCTTGTACAGTAACAGTGCCTCCCTTGTCCTCGCAGATGACTATAGAGGAAGTTATTCCTGAAATAAGGGATAGAAGCCTTTAGCTTGGATATATACTACATGACCATAAGTATGTGGACACCTGCTCATCAAACATCTCATTCCAAAATCCTAGGCATAAATATGGAGTTGGTCCCCCATTTGCTGCTATAACAGCCTCCACTCTTCTGGGAATGCTTTCCACAAAGTTGGAAGCACAGAATCATCTAGAATGTCATTGTATGCTGTAGCGTTAAGATTTCCTTTCACTGGAACTAAGGGGCCCAGCCCAAACCATGAAAAACAGCCCCAGACCATTATTCCTCCTCCACCAAATTTTACAGTTGGCACTATGCATTGGGGCAGGTAGCGTTCTCCTGGTATCCGCCAAACCCAGATTAGTCCGTTGGACTGCCAGATGGTGAAGCGTGATTCATCACTCCAGAGAACACGTTTCCACTGCTCAAGAGTCCAATGGCGGCAAGCTTTACACCACTACAGCCGACGCTTGGCATTGTGTGTGACTGCTCGACCATGGAAACCCATTTCATTAAGCTCCTGACGAACAGTTATTGGGCTGACGTTGCGTTCAAGGTAGTTTGGAACTCGGTAGTGAGTGTTGCAACCGTGGACAGATGATGTAGCGGCAGCGTAGCCTAGTGGTTAGAGCGTTGGTAAGTAGTAACCGGAAGGTTGCAAGTTCAAATCCCCAAGCTGACAAGGTACAAATCTGTCGTTCTGCCCCTGAACAGGCAGTTAACCCACTGTTCCTAGGCCATCATTGAAAATAAGAATTTGTTCTTAACTGACTTGCCTAGTTAAATAAAATGTATATGTGCTACTCACTTCAACATTTGGTGGTCCTGTTCTGTGAGCTTGTGTGGCCTACCACTTCACAGCTGAGCTGTTGTTGCTCCTAGACGTTTACACTTCACAATAACAGCACTTACAGTTTAGCAGGGCAGAAATTTGACAAACTGACTTGTTGGAAAGGTTGATCCCATGACAGTGCCACATTGAATGTCACTGAGCTGTTCAATATGGCCTTTCTAATGCAAACATTTGTCTATGGAGATTGCAATGCTGTGTGCTTGATTTTATACACCTATCAGCAACAGTTTGGCTGAAACAGCCTAATCCACTAATTTAAAGGGGTGTCCACGTACTTTAGTATATATTGTGTATGTGTTTATGCACCAGTCTGTAATATGTGTCCACAGCTGGGTCAATAGTCCCACCCAGGTGGAATGAATGTAGATGGATCCATAAACACACTTTTCGTGGGGACAGAGGAGTTGCAATTTCTAAAGAACAGTTTCACATGCAATGTGATTATTAATTAGTTGTTGAAATGCGTTTCAGTTGTGTGTCCTGATATTCAGGCTGATTTGCTCCTATATGTATTATTTTGTATGTACAGTTGAGGTAGGACGTTTACATACACTAAGGTTGGAGTCATTAAAACTTGTTTTTCAACCACTCCACAAATGTCTTGTTAACAAACCGTAGTTTTGGCAAGTCAGTTAGGACATCTACTTTGTGCATGATACAAGTCATTTTTCCAACAATTGTTTACAGACAGATTATTTCACTTATAATTCACTGTATCACAATTCCAGTGGGTCAGAAGTTTACATACACTAAGATGACTGTGCCTTTAAACAGCTTGGAAAATTCCAGAAAATGACGTCATAGCTTTAGAAGCTTTTTAATTTACATCATTTGAGTCAATTGGAGGTGTACCTGTGGATGTATTTCAAGGCCTACCTTCAAACTCAGTGCCTCTTCGCTTGACATCACGGGAAAATAAAAATAAATCAGCCAAGACCTCCACAAGGCACGAGTCATCCTTGGGAGCAATTTCCAAATGCCTGAAGGTGCCACGTTCATTTGTACAATCAATAGTACGCAAGTATAAACACCATGGGACCATGCAGCCATCATACTGCTCAGGTAGGAGATGTGTTCTGTTTCCTTGAGATGAACGTACTTTGGTGCGAAAAGTGCAGATCCATCCCAGAACAACAGCAAAGGACCTTGTGAAGATGCTGGAGGAAACAAGTACAAAGGTATCTATATCCACAGTAAAATGAGTCCTATATCGACATAACCTGAAAGGCCGCTCAGCAAGGAAGAAGCCACTGCTCCAAAACCGCCATTAAAAAGCCAGACTACGGTTTGCAACTGAATGTGGAGAAAAAGATTGTACTTTTTGGAGAAATATCCTCTGTTCTGATGAAACAAAAATAGAACTGTTTGGCCATAATGACCATCGTTATGTTTGGAAGAAAAAGGGGGAGGCTTGCAAGCCAAAGAACACCATCCCAACTGTGAAGCACGGGGTTGGCAGCATCATGCTGTGGGGGTGCTTTGCTGCAGGAGGGTCTGGTGCTCTTCACAAAATAGATGGCAACATGAGAAAGGAAATTTGAAACAACATCTCAAGACATCAGTCAGGAAGTTAAAGCTTGGTTGCAAATGGGTCTTCCCATTTGGACAATGACCCCAAGCATACTTCCAAAGTTGTGGCAAAATGGCTTAAGGACAACAAAGTCAAGGTATTGGAGTGGCCATCACAAAGCCCTGACCTCAATCCTATAGAAAATTTGTGGGCAGAACTGAAAGATTGTGTGCGAGCAGGAGGGTACAAACCTGACTCGGTTACATCAGCTCTGTCAGGGGGAATGGGCCAAAATACACCCAACTTATTGTGGGAAGCTTGTGGAAGGCTACCAGAAACGTTTGACCCAAGTTAAACAATTTAAAGGCAATGCTGCCAAATACTAATTGAGTGTATGTAAACTTCTGACCCACTTGGAATGTGATGAAAGAAATAGAAGCTGAAATAAATCATTCTCTCTCCTGTTATTCTGACATTTCACATTCTTAAAATAAATTGGTGATTCTACCTGACCTAAGACAGGACATTTTAACTAGGAATTGTGAAAAACTGAGTTTAAATGTATTTGGCTATGGTGTATGTAAACTTACGACTTCAACTGTATTTTGTGGTAAATAGTTCACTAGTTTATTGCACCATTTTCTTTCTCCAATCAAATGAAAAAATTAGCACAACAGATATTATAAGAGATATCAACATTTTTGAGAAGTAGCATCCACACAAGGGAGCAGCTTCTTCTCAACGTATTTTTTAAACTGAAGACTTTTCAAATATGTTCCCTTCTCCTTTCTGTTGTTTATATTATGGCTATATTCCCACGAATATTCCTTTATGTAATTAAGCTTTTACGTGTATATTTTTCTGTCTTGATAATAAAAGTAATATTTAATTTGTAGAGCGTGTTTGCCACGCTCAATGCACATGTGATGCTCGTTGGTGCTTGCTTCTGTGTGCAAATCATTTGACCACTGCAGTTTGAGATTATTTATTTCCTTTTATTTCTGAAAATAATGAGATATTGACCTTTATTATTTAGGATTTATTTCTGATACAGTGCCTTCAGAAAGTATTCACACCCCTTGACTTAAATGTTTTTTTGTGTTACAGCCTCAATTAAAAAATTGATTCATTTGAGATTTTGTGTCACTGGTTTAGAAACAATACCCCATAAGGCCAAAGTGGAATGATGTTTTTCAAACATTTGACAAATGAATAAAAAATGAAAAGCTGAAATGTCTTGAGTCAATAAGTATTCAACCCCTTTGTTATGGCAAGCCTACATACGGTCAGGAATCAAATGAATTGCATGGACTCATTCTGTGTGCAATAATAGTGCTTAACATGATTTTTGAATGACTACCTCATCTCTGTACCCCACACATACAATTATCTATGAGGTCCCTCAGTTGAGCAGTGAATTCCAAACACAGATTCAACCATAAAGATCAGAGAGGTTTTCCTATTCAGACAGGAATCTTTGGACTGTGTATTTGCATCTTGTTTCAATTTATCTCTTTATTTAGGTTGATGGCATGACGTTGAAACAATGACTTTGATTCAAACATACCATTTTACTATCAACATTGAAACAAGGTCAAATAACCAATGTCTAATATTCAACATCATTTCTACATGGAGTTTTCAACGCAATTTCTACATACACAGTACATAGTTCTAATGATTATGCTGGAATTAGATTGATGCAACAACCTGTTAGTCAGGTTAAGTCAATGTATTGAAGTTGAAGTTTTACCCTAATTTCAATGTTTACAATGCTGTTTGAAATTCTATGAAAACAGAACTGGCTGTTGACTGTGTGCCCAGTTTGTAGTCTCTTTTAAGCACACACATATACTGTATATCAGGAAGACACATAATCCAAATGAACTATCACAGAAACAAAAACTAACAAAAAAATACATTGGCTCTAAGAAGTTACAAACATTTCCCTACTGTAAACCCTTGCAGCTCAAAAAGATATGGATATTAGATGCTCATTTTTTTCTCTCTCTACTTACTGTTGTGGTGGTTAGAAGAAGCATCAGCCTGCTTGTCTGGTAGCGAGCCTGTTGTTGTGTGAAGGAGAGAGCCAACTCGGTCACGGTGAGAGACAGAACCTGTGTGTACTGTTTTTATTCATATGAGGAAGTCTCCTGAGACTTTACTCAGACCATTGCCAGCAAGGAAGCAAAAGACAAATGCAGTCATTTCACTTCCTCATTGTAGCCCCATGCAGAGTTTTGGCTAGAAAGCTTGTTGTATGTGAGCCCAGAGGTTTTTCCCCTTTCTCTGTTCTTCCTGGTGTGGCTACAACACAGTGGGTCTCCTTGAGACTTAATAGGGGAGAGTGGGGTAAGTTGAGCCATTTTTTACATTCCGCTTCACAACATGCTTTGAGAAAAAGGTGCTAAATAGAACCATATAGGGTTCTTCAGGTTTGTCCCAAAGGGGAACCCTTTTTGGTGCTAGGTAGAACCCTTTGCAAAGGGTTCTACCTATGACCCTCTATGTAGGGTTCTACCCAAAAAAACATTTAATTATCTAAAGGTTCTTGCAAGAAGAACCATTTCACTTTTGGAGGGTTCTTCCTAGAACCGTCTATGAATGGTTCCACCAGCCTTATTAGCATTAAAAATAACATTCTTTATGACAGTAATTACATATACTGTATAGTAAGGCCTTGCTTCAATTGTGTTAGGAAAGTCCTGGTTTACAGGCCACATCAGGCCTGCAAGTCACATTATGCTGGCTTGCAACGTGATGTGTAATTCCAGTTTGAATCCGGACAGAGTTGGGTTAAGTGGCATTTTTTCACTTGCAACCTGCAATCAGAATGGTTGCTGGGGTAGGGAAGATTGAATACTGAGAGTACCTCAATCATCTAAACTGGAACAACCATCGCGGTAATGAGTGTAATATGTCGTATAATGGAGGAAAGTCATACTTTTTCAATTCATTCAGGGGGAGGGTTTAGTATTGTTTTATTTAGTCCAGGGGAGGGTCATGTAATTTGAAATGGATTATATGTCATATAGCTCAGTGTTTGAGAATTAGTTGCATATTATATCTCAACGTGTGCCCGATGCTGCCCCTCATCCCTGACTCTCTGCTGGGCGCTCAATATCAAGTGCGCCTAGTGTGGTCTCAATGAAATGATCCATTGCCTATACTTTAGGCCATAGGCCTAGGGCTAGGCTGTATGGAGAGCATGCTTGGAGACGCACAGGGCAAATTTATATTTATAAAAACATTTACAGTACCAGTCAAAAGTTTGGACACACCTACTCATTCAAGGGTTTTACTTTATTTTTTATTATTTTCTACATTGTACAATAATAGTGAAGACATCAAAACTATGAAATAACACATATGGAATCATGTAGTAACCAAAGAAGTGTTAAACAAATCAAAATATATTTTAGATTCTTCAAAGTAGCCACCCTTTGCCTTGATGACAGCTTTGCATTCTCTCAACCAGCTTCATGATGTAGTCACCTGGAATGCTTTTCCAACAGTCTTGAAGGAGTTCCCACATATTCTGAGCACTTGTTGGCAGCTTTTTCTTCACTCTGTGGTCCAACTCATCCCAAACCATCTCAATTGAGTTGAGGTCGGGTGATTGTGGAGGCCAGGTCATCGGGTGCAGCACTCCATCACTCTCCTTATATGTAAAATAGTCCTTAAACAGCCTGGAGGTGTGTTTTGGGTCATTGTCCTGTTGAAAAACAAATGATAGCAACACTAAGCGCAAACCAGATGGGATGGTGTAGTGCTGCCAAATGCTGTGATAGCCATGCTGGTTAAGTGAGTGTGCCTTGAATTCTAAATAAATTACTGACAGTGTCACCAGCAAAGCACGCCCACACCATCACACCTCTTCCTCCATGCTTCACGGTGGGAAACACACACGGCGGTTGGAATCAAAAATCTAACATTTGGACGCCTCAGACCAAAGGCGACATTTCCATTTCCACTGGTCTAATGTCCATTGTTTCTTGGCCCAAGCAAGTCTCTTCTTATTATAATTGGTATCCTTTAGTAGTGTTTGTTTTTTTGCAGCAATTTGACCATGAAGGCCTGATTCACACAGTCTCCTCTGAACAGTTGATGTTGAGATGTGTCTGTTACTTGAACTCTGTGAGGTACAATCTGAGGTGCGGTTAATTGCCCATTTCTGAGGCTGGTAACTCTGCAGCAGAGTTAACTCTGTCTTCCTTTCCTGTGGCAGTCCTCATGAGAGCCTGTTTCATCATAGCGCTTGATGGTTTTTGCAACTGCACTTGAAGAAACTTTCAAAGTTCTTGACATTTTCCTTATTGACTGGACTGACCTTCATGTCTTTAAATAATGATGGACTATCATTTCTCTTTGCTTATTTGAGCTGTTCTTGCCATATTATGGACACGGTATTTTACCATCTTCTGTATACCACCACTACCTTGTCACAACACAACTGATTGGATCAAACGCATTAAGAAAGAAAGAAATTCCACAAATTAACTTTTTGTTATTTGAAAGGCATTCCAGGTGACTACCTCATGATGATGCTGGTTGACAAAATGCCAAGAGTGTGCAAAAATATAATCAAGGCAAAATGGTGGCTATTAGAAGAATCTCAAATATAGAATATATTTTGATTTGTTTAACACTTGTTTTGTTACTACATGATCACATATGTGTTATTTCATAGTTTTGGTGTCTTCACTATTATTCTACAATGTAGAAAACAGTAAAAGATTCAGAAAAACCCTTGAATGAGTACATGTGTCCAAACT
This sequence comes from Oncorhynchus masou masou, assembly GCF_036934945.1. Classification (NCBI taxonomy): domain Eukaryota; kingdom Metazoa; phylum Chordata; class Actinopteri; order Salmoniformes; family Salmonidae; genus Oncorhynchus; species Oncorhynchus masou. The sequence goes on from NC_088227.1 coordinate 14,961,031, forward strand.
TTTGACCGGTACTGTATGTCAGGAAATGAATGACAATTATTCAATACATGTATTTGGAAAATACAGTATTATGTCACAAAGAAGTCAGCTGAACAACAGATGAGGAAAATCACCATAGCCACAGTTCAAATATTTTGCATGCATGCAGCACAGCATAATGCACAATGGTGCAGTAAACTTTATCCGACTCATTCAAATTGTGTGGTGACATAGTACAGTAGGCTAGTCAGTTATTTTAACATCTCACCGTGCATGCGTGAGGCACAGAATGATCATACAACACTTGTTACACAATTAACAATAACAAAACAAGACATCCGATGTATGTACAATACGTTTACAGAATATTTTTGTGAGTGTTTACATAAAATAATCATGGATTTCTGGTTGAGGTGAGGCAATCTCATTGGACATGCATGACGGCTGTTTTCACAGGAACGGTTCAAAATACGGCAGTTCCAGCTGGTAGAGATTCCTGGTAAAAATGTCTTGCATTCTACATCCTTATCTGCCTGCATGGACGGTAGTGAGAATCAGTGGAGGGTCCATTTAACAAAACAAGTAGAATATTCTCATTGTCAACAGTGAAGAGGCAACTCTGGGATGCTGGCCTTCTAGGCAGAGTTCCTCTGTCCAGTGTCTGTGTTCTTTTGCCCATCTTAATCTTTTCTTTTTATTGGCCAGTCTGAGACATGGCTTTTTCTTTGCAACTCTGCCTAGAAGGCCAGCATCCCGGAATCACCTCTTCAATGTTGAGAAATGTGTTTTGTGGGTACTATTTAATGAAGCAGCCAGTTAAGGATTTGTAAGACTTATGTTAATGGACAATTATTTTTGCTTTTCTTTCAAAAACAAGGACATTTCTAAGTGACCCCAAACTTTTGAACGGTAGTGTATGTAACAGTTTTGCTTCCGTACCTCTCTTCACCCCAACCTGGGCTCGAACCAGAGACTCTTTGCACACATCGAAAACAGTCTCCCTCGAAGCACCATTACCCATCGTTCCACAAAAGCTACAGCCCTTGCAGACCAAGGGAAACAACTACTTCAAGGTCTCAGAGTGATTGAAATGATATTAGTGCGCACCCCGCTACCTAGCTAGCCATTTCACACCAGTTCCACATAAAATATCCATACATGGGTTTTCATACTTTTGGTGTACTATCTATCTATGAGGTACTATATATATAAAGTGAGTCTGTAAGATCTACACTATAAAATAAATATGTTCAGTTCCTAAAATGCTATGTATTTCTTCCACAGAAGAGACACAGCAGTTGACCATGATGTGTGATACCACAAACAACAGCCTTCAGCATGATCATCAACTCTCATATGGGCCACTTGGGCACGTTGAGCTGTAGGCTTACAAAAGAGTTTCCTGGTACCACATCGACAATGTCTTCCAAAGAAAACATCAGGGAGAACCCCCAAGACATTCAAATAGCACTTGCCAGTTGTGGAGGCAAAGCAAATGTGAGCTCTCTACTCCTCCTCACCCACTGGCCCTATGCCACAGGAGGCATTGCCAATTCTGCCCTCGGCACGTCCCCTAAGACATTTTAGATTTAATTGATAAAAGGGGAATAAAGTAAGAGGAGGATCTTTTAAGTTGATTCTGAACCTGATAGGATTCCTGCAACTGACAAACCTTGCTCTTTTTATCTGACAGTTGATACTGTATCAACATTGGCAAACATCCTATCGCCCAATCACCAAATTCACTGGAGATCAGGCAATTTTTCAGGTAAGTGATATTTTAATGTCTTGGGGGTTCTCCCTGATGTTTTTTGTGGTAGACATTGTCAGCTCAACGTGCCCAAGTGGCCCATAGGAGAGTCGATGATGTTGTCTGCTGTTGTTGTTTGTGGTATCACACATCATGATCAACTGCTGTGTCTCTTCTGTGCAAGAAATACATAGCATTTTAGGAACGGAACATATTTATTTGTATAACAAAGTAGAAAATAACTGAACTTGAAAGTGGGTATGACGTTTTTCAAACATTTGAGCAGCTTTGTATTGTTGACTGAGTAAGTTATTGTCTAGTTTTATGTTTATTTAACTACTATTCAAAAGGATTAAGAGACTACAAATGCACAAGTCCATTCCATCCTTTTGCAACTGAGACATTACACATTTTACACCTGTCTGTCTGTAGAAAAAACGGGATTACTGTGAATGTCAAAGGACTGTACAATTTGTCCCAATTTTTTCCGCATTCTGGTCAATAATGGGAATCAGCTTCTGACCGTGGGATCCTATAACTGTCTGCTCATGGTTTACATTTCTCCAGGGCCGTTATATTTGTCAGGATTTGGCCAGGGTTGTTCCGGGTTTTGGTCACTAGATGCCCCCATTGTGCTTTTTGACCTTATGTGATTTTTCCCTTGTTCCCCATTATTATTTGCACCTGTACCTCGTTTCCCCTGATTGTATTTAAACCCTTAGTTTCCCTCAGTTCTGTGCTCTGTGTTTGTATGTTAGCACCCAGCCCTAGTGTTCTGTGTTTTCCTGTCGATTCCGGTGGATGCTCTTGTGGAATTCTGTTTTTGTTTTTGAGTGTCTCTTGAGGCTTTTTTGTGCTATTCCTACCACCTTTTGGATTTGCCATTTTTGTATTTAAGGACTTCTCCTTTTTTACTTTATTAAATACACCGTCTTAAGTACTGCTGTGTCTGCCTCATCTTCTGGGTTCTGCTGACTATTCGTGGCTCAGTTGGTTAAGTGACTGTTTCTCACTCCGGAGACCCAGGTTCGTAACCGGGTCCTGACAATATTCACTTCTTTTGTCAAGTGCAGTAGGCAAAAACAGGTTGAATCAATGTTGTTTCCACGTCATTTCAATGGAAAACATCATTGTGATGATGTTGAATCAACTTGTAAAACCGATTGGACTTGCAAAAAGTCATCGACATCAGGGCATTTCATATGCTTTTCACCAAACTGTTAACCTAAATCCAATGACATGGTGATATTTGTTGTGAATTTCACATTGAATTCATGTTAGTTGACTCAACCAAATAAAATCAAAACTATATGTTGAACTGATGTTTGTGCCCAGTGGGAAGTCTCTGACAGTGGTTAGACAAGAGGGTGGAAAATGTTAGGATACGGATGTAACCTTGGTTCTCTGAGTAGAGTAACGGGTCACCAAACGAGCTATGGGAACTCCTTCCCCTTCACACAATGTGATTGAGATGCTTAATATCAAAGATGTTTACAGAGTGACATACTGTCTATTACTTCACTCAAACCCCAATGAGGTGGAGTAACGACATGACAGCTTGGCGACTCGTGTCTCTAATCAGAGATCCGTAACCCAAAGTTCTCTTTTTTTCCCCCCGTAACAGGTCACAAAACGACCTATGGGAGAGGCTGTACCGAAGAGGTCATTCGGACAACAGACTGGGATAGCTCACCATTTAACTTAGCCCAGATATCCTTGTATCCCCCACAGGATGTAACAAAATATAATTACAGGATAACTCAGAATTTCAACTGTGGTATTCAACTGTATACACAAGCATGTACAAGGTTCAAAGTATTGCTCACGTATTATCTGGGTTGAGCCACCATGTCGTCTGGAGTTGGTCTACCTGCTGCAGCGTATGATTTTGACACTGCATTGGTAATCCAATGTGCCAGAGGATGTCCTGGTTGCCTGAACTGCATAAATTATCAAGGAGGCCAACCCTGCAGCTATAAGGCGGTGACGTTCAGGGTCCACACCCACAACTTCAGTATGCTGGGTTTGGGGTGCAAAAGCCTGCCGCTCGCTTGTGACTGGAGGTCCGCTCGAAGAGGGAGATCCCATGGTCGGGATGGTTGTCGGCTGTACAAAGTCTGAAAACCAGTGATGCCATGGCCAATGTCAAGCAACAAGTAGAGCTGACGTGCTTTCGATACTGATCTTCCTCAAGACCTAAGGGACCAAGGGAATTGGTGGAAACGCTTACAGCAGCCCCCTTGGCCATCTGTGTGACAGGGCATCACACCTGAGTGGGCCTGCTGGACCCTTTATGGAGAACCACATAGGACAATGTGTTGTCTTGCGATGCAAACAGATCGGCGGTGGCCCTTCCAAACTGTGCCCAGATCATCTCCACTACTGTGGGATGTATCCAGTCTGAAGGATGAGGGCCTCCTCAGGAGAGAAGGTCTGCTGCCAGATTCTACACCCGGAAGGTGTATTGCTGGGAGGTGTTTGCTTGCCACTTCTCTACTTAATATACACCAACGACCTTCCCTATGCCTTGGTTGAAACTCAAGCTACTATATTTGCAGATGATACTACAATTTATGCAGCAAGACAATCGGTTCAACAGGTACAGCAAGCTTTGCAAGGAGATTTGGAGATGATCAGGAAATGGGTTTGCCAAAACAAACTTGCTTTAAACACCAAGAAAACCAAAGTTATGTTGGTCTGTTCAACTAGGAAAAGGCCAAAACAGCATGGGATACAATTAAGTATGGGAGGAGTACAAATTGAAGAAGTGGTAGAAACCAAACTACTGGGAGTGCAGCTAGACAACTGCTTATCATGGTCGTCTCAAATAACTAATCTATGTAAAAAAAAATATTAAAACAGCATGCATAATCAGAAGGATAGCTAGATATTTACCAGGGAAAACCCTTCAGCAAATAACACAGGCATTGGTTGAGGGTCAAGTGAACTATTGTTCGGTGGTCTGGGGAAATGCATCATCTAGTGAAGTTAGGAGGCTGCAGAATGCACAGAATAAAGCAGCAAGGATTGTTTTAAGGCGGAGATATGGTTCTTCTGTTGCAGTCATGCGCAGTGTTCTTGGTTGGCCATCAATCGACAAGATAATTGAAAAAAAACATGCTTATCTTATTTTATAATATACATCATTTAAAACAGCCAAGTTCTATTCACAATGGTATTCAGTTGGTAAGAGACAGACATTCCGTAAATACTAGGAATAGATTGTCCACCATCTATGCTTTATCCAGACAGAAAAAAGAAATGGGCAAAAGAACATTTCGATTTAGAGCAATAAAGAAATGGAATAAATTAACTGAGCAAACTAGAAACCTTTCAATATATAAGTTTAAACATTATTTAAAAACAATTTAAATATAGTATATAGAGATGTTGTGGGACTATAGAAGATGAAGAATCAATATTTTTTTAGATTGAGTATTTATTGGGTCATTATGCTAGTGTATTATGTATGTTTGTAATAGTGTGTTATATGTGAAAGTGTGTTTGCATTATAAATTGTATTTTAATATTAAGGACTCTTGGAAGATTAGTCCAAATGGGGACTAAAAGAGATCCTAATAAAATCAAATCAAAAGAGGCGATGCTGCTCTCCACCACTTCGGTAGGGCAGAGAGTGTCTGTTCCTCCACTCCTGAGCATGTGCAGCGTGAGTCTGAGACTGGTTTATTGGCATCCCAATTGGGGCCCTGGGACAGGAGTAATGGTTTGCTGGCTAAATGTCTGGCCAGGTGATATGGGTACACCCAGGAGTGGAACCGTCTCTTTGTCAGGGAGCTTGGACAGGGCTAACCATAGGTGGCGTTGTGCAACCGACAGCGTTGCCAACGATTTCCCAACCATCTGAGCATTGCCCTGAAGGCATTGGATGATCAGGTCTGTAACTGTAGCCAGTTTTTTCATGGTCTCAGCGTCATAGTTTGTGGAGAGGCGTTCCTGCAGCTCCTTCTGATGCAAGGCTAGTATTGCTGCTGAATTGCTTAGCCTGTCGGCTGAAGCAGTGCTTTCATGTGTCCTTTTTAGATGCCCTGCATCATTTGTTATGCAGCTCTTGGCCTGAAATGTGTTGGAGAGAAGCAGGCAGAACAAGCTAAGCAAATGATTTGTCCATACGGGAGACATATCTAAAAGCATTCTCATCTGTTCCATTAACTGTAGATAAGCGAGTGCATATGCTTGGCAGGGCAAGGGTTCGGTCATTTGGCATGCTCCAGTCTTTGAACAAATGGATGCATGTCTTAGTCTTTGAAGAACTGAATTCATCAAACTTGGGTGCGGGCCCCATGACAGTATCATTTCAAATCCAAAGTGCTGGAGTACAGAGCCAAAACAACAACAAAAAAATGTCATTGTCCTAATACTTTTGGAGCTCACTGTATGTGTGGCTAATTTAGCTAGCTAGCTAGGAGCTAATTTCTGAGGTAACGGGATAGACCCGAAGCTAGCTAACACACAAAAATGGAAATGCCAGACAAAAATAAATACAAGTTAGCTAGTATAGGCAGGCACAATAACGAGAGAGGAGTAGATTTGATAAAAAAATCATCACCTCAGGCACCTCCTCGGGTTGTTGAAAAATCGTAATTCCGTAAAAAAGTAATCCGAAGGGGATTAATATTAATCGCGTAATGTAAAATATATCAATTTGAGAGTGAAGAAAAGACAGTATGTTATGCCACACCATCTTTTATAGTGACAGGTCCCATGGTACAGTAAGGGTGTGGCGTGACTGTAAACATATTTGATATTATTAAGCATCTCAATCACACGTGAAGGGGAAGGAGTTCCCATAGGTCCTTTGGTGACCCGTTACGAAAATGAAAGAGAACAATACTTTCATGCTCTCTCACTCAGTAAAAGTTCAAAACAACCCCTTCCTTATAAGGAGCTTCAAAGTGGCATCTCATTCGGAGAAACAACCAAGTATGGAATGATTTGTGAAATGTCAAATGACTAGTGAATGTTGACCGGAGTCTCTCATGCTTTAATTCGGGTAACTCCGAGGGGGCGAGAAGTGGTGGCCCACAGTGTTGCACAAGGAGAGGCCTTGTGGAAAACTCAATGACTGTTAGCTAGCTGCACATGCACCCCTCACTGTGCTATTCTTCTGTCTGCCAAGGCTGAAAACATTATTCTGAACACTTTGGGTCTGGGCTTTATCGAATTACATCTAGCTCGCCTTTGTTTTTTCCCCACACATGTCCCTAATATACTTCAACACATTATTTGGGTTGGGCTAACTAATACCCTCTCTGACAGTACTGCCAATATACTGACCAAAAACATTTTCAAACTGTAGCCAAAAGAGGATACCTCATTTACTAATGTAGCCCACACAACTTTCATCCTGCATGGCTGCCTCCAACTTCTTCTCATATCACTCAGGGAGTTTGAAGGTGTGAGTAATCATCGGTGTTGTCCTCGAGTCACTAAACCTCGAGCCCGAGTCAAGTCCCCTGTGCTTGAGTCAGAGTCACGATACCCTATGGTCAAGTCCATCAATTTATAATAGATCTTATTATGCAATTGTTTCTAGTCGCCACCGATGGCAGTATATCGCCACTCCCTCGTGAAAAAAAACTACTAATGTACTAGTTAGTCATTACCTCACAAGTTCTACACAATACCTGTTTAACTACTTATTTACTACATATATGAATGGTAAGTCCATCTCTCAGCTAATTTTTTTGTAATCGCCCACTGATATTTCTGTATGTTTTTTATTGCATAGTAAAAACTAAAGGGAGACTTGTCATAACCTGGCGAAGAGATGCAGGGGAGAAGTTGGAGGTGGGTTGAGCGAGACGACAAATTCAAAGACAGCATATTTGTCTATAATCAAGGGGAGACAAATAGCGAGACTGTTGTTTTACCATTAAACTCAATAGTAGTATTGTTTTCAATTCCTTAAACAGTTTGTGTTTCCTAACCAGGCAAAACGAAATAGTAGGCTGGTAACTGGTGGTTATGGGGAATCAAGAGTCGCCTTTGCGCAGCCTATGATTGTCGGAGCCGGAGCAGAGCTTGCCTGCCCACAACCCTCACTTAGCAGAGCTTGCCTGCCCACAACCCTCACTTGCAGCTCACCAGCTGATATAAGCTACGTGTGCTGGGTGTGGCGTGCCCTTTCACTGCCAGATAACAGAACCCTTGTTGCTCTGCGCATCCAGTGCTGCTAATATTTTCCTTACCATAGTACCCTATCTAGTCCCACTGCAAATACAAGTCGCGAGAAGGCGAGTCACCACTGGTCGAATCCAAGTCAAATCAGAAGTCATGAAAATCTGGACTCCGTCCTGACTACAACACTGTGTATCATGCTATTTCATTGACATACGGCTTGAACTCATGGGGAGGATGACACAGGGAATCCCCTCTGCAGTGCATACAGACACGCTTTCCATGCCCAATACCCAGCTAACAATTATAGGTACAGAGAACGTTTGTGTAATATTACCCGTGATGTTCCCCTAATGTTTGAGAGTCTAGTTTTCCGTTAGTTGATGGAACATTCTATGTTAGCAAAAACATTTTTAAAACATTTTTAGCATGTTTTGGTGTTAAAGTTGAGAATGTTCCTTTAATGTAAACAATGACGCATCTCGAACTTGGTTACAATATTCTCAGAATATACAATGTTCTAGATGCGTTAAGAACATTCATGTGTCTGAGGGTTAAAATTGTGGGAATATTTGTTAGCTGGGTACATTTATTTTCTGTACAAAAGCTGGAAAAAAAACTACAGTCAAAAAAAGGTTAAAATATGGACAAACATGGGGGGGGGATCATGCACCTGCCCATTAATAAACAGAAAGGGTGGTGGGGTATAAGTCAAACCAAAATACAAATATACTTACAGAACGTTACTGACTGGGGACTTAGTTATGATGTGTGTGTGGAGATTGATTTGGAAAATGCTGTGTAGACCTAAATACAGAATGTTGCCCTATAGGAATCGAGCAGTTCAGGCTGAAATGTTTTATTATTCATAATGAGCAGTGTTCTCAGGTTATGTAACACTGTGTTACTTCCAGGTAATTAGGGTAAACATCCCAGGATATCCCCCCATGTAATGTGAGGGCCGAGTCCCTAGTGCTGCTCTCTCAGACATGGGTGGTGTTGGGGTAGTAGGGGCCACAGTGACAGGTATCAGGGCGGTCCAATTCCATTTCAATTTAGTCAATTCATGAAATGAAGTGACATTTATTTTTCAAAGATGATTTTCCAATTCAGTATATGGATGGGGAATTGAAATGGAATTGGCCTCAACCCTGTTCCTCTCCCTCTCTCATCATCGGTGTCTGCTCCTCTCCTTGTCTTTAGACTTCTTGGGTGAGCGACTGCGGCTCCTCTCTGGGCGGTGCTTTTCACGGGACTTGCTGTGCTTGTGGTGGCGGTCTCTTTCCCTGGAGCGTGAATGCTGCCGGTCTGTCTTTTTCTCCCACCTGGGCTCCTCACTGTTCCACTGTAGGTATAACATAGGGAGAGAAACAGGTTTGACAAAGGTTCAAGAAACATCTTTGATGGTGCTGAAACAAAGCTCTGTGGAATGACTCAGTATACCTCAAGTGACTAGTGTCACAACTAATGAAATGACAAGCCATTCCCAAATTACATGAGTCATGCTTATTCTAATGCTCTTACTGAACATTCTCGTGAAAGAAAGTATATGTGCCCACCACAAGGAAAACAATTAGTTCAAAAGCCATTTTCGGGCGACCTTGGATTTCTTGGATTTCCTGGTGTCCTCGTCATCTGAGTGATTGTGTTTCTTATCCTTGTGTTTTTTCTCAGCATGCCGATGGCTTGTTCCTTCTTCCTCTTCCTCTAAAAGCAGGTCGTATTTGGAGCTTTTGGGAATGTTTAGAAAAACTTGAGGAAGTAAATTGTGCAATTCCAAGTTTGCCAAGTCTTTCAGAGAAATGTAATTTCTTCCAACAGAGAAATGTCTTCACAATAGTTTACCTCTCTCTGTCCTGACAGCTATGTGAAATGGTGCACAGTTGAGTTTAAGTATTTTACACTTGAACTCGTATTCTCCTCTACATATTGAATAGCAAATATAAACACATTTAAGGATACTCCTGCTTAGGTTTGACTTTATCCTTAAGAGCTAATTTGGATCCCGCGTCTTTTTCATAGGCCTTGAAGTCATCCTTGGTATACTTTCCACCTAGAAAACAAAAGACCCATGTGAAGTTCTCTACTTAGCAGAGGTGAATGGCACATCCTTTAGTTTAAGTACCTTATTAGGGCTTAATTGAGTCTCTGAAAGTATACATAACACATACTTTATGGATCACACAAAACCTTTAAATAAAAGTCCAAGTGAGTTGTTTTAATAAGTGTTTACCTTTGCCTTTCCATTTGATCTTTGAAACAGACTGGCTGAAGTCTACGTGTATGCGCCTGTCATCTATGAGCACATTGTCCATCTTGAAGAAGGCCTTTTCACAGTCCTCCTCCTGTGCACAGAAAGGACATCAATTGCATCTAAAAGAGGGTCATGTGAGCCCTTATGGATCCAGTGAACAAGGGAATTAATTTCAGTAAACAAAACCATATGACCATTCAAATGAATTCATTTAAACCCTCTCAATTCTGACTAACTGGTGCCATCTATTGATATTTTGCACAACTGCACTTGAATTGTTCAAAAAGGAATCTCTATCTTTATATTTCTGTCTTGATTTGTATGCTGAACCAAAATATAAACACAACATGCAACAATTTGAACGATTTTACTGAGTTACAGTTCATATAAGAAAATCAGTTAATTTAAAATAATTTATTAGGCCCTCATCTATGGATATCACAACTGGGCAGGGGTGCAGCCATGGGTGTGCCTGGGAGAGCATAGGCTCACCCACTGGGGAGCCAGGCCAAGCCAATTAGAATTAGTTTTTCCCCACAAAAGGACTTTATTACAGACAGAAATACTCTGTTTCATCAGTGCCTGGGTGGCTGGTCTCAGACGATCTCGCAGGTGAAGAAGCTGGATGTGGAGGTCCTGGGCTGCCTTGGTTACATGTGGTCTGCAGTTGTGAGGCCGGTTGGACCTACAGCTATATTCTCTAAGATTTAGTTGGAGCTGGCTTATGGTAGAGAAATTAACTTTCAATTCTCTGGCAACAGCTCTGGTGGACATTACTGCAGTCAGCATGCCAATTGCACAATTGCAAAACTTGAGACATCTGTGGCGTTGCATTGTGTCAAAACTGCACATTTTAGAGTGGCCTTTAATTGTCACTAGCACAAGGCGCACCTGATCATGCTGTTTAATCAGCTTCTTGATAGTCCATTCACCTGACAGGTGTAGCATATCTTGGCAAAGGAGAAATGCTCACTAAAGGGGATGTAAACAAATTTGTGCACAACATTTTAGAGAAAAGCTTTTTACGGAACATTTCTGGGACCTTTTACTTCAGCTCATGAAACATGGGACCAACACTTTACATGTTGCATTTGTATTTTTGTTCTGTGTACTTATGAACAGGAGTGGAGCAATGTTCAACTTTTATTTCTATGCATAATCAAAATAGGGCTAAAATGATTTTATGATAACTCATGGTACATAAAGCAATCACATGAAAACCAAACCAATACACACCTTTTCAAACTCGATGAAAGCATAGCACAGAGACTCTCCTGACTTCCAGTCTCTGATGATCTCACAGCTGTAGCAAATTAAGAACATGTTAATCATGGTACAGTTCACCAACATTCAATATTTAAATTGGTTAGGACTAGGTCTATTTAAAATTAAATATGTATCGTAATGTTATGAGGCCAGTATATGGAAATAGACAGGGTCTATTTTTACCACTTAATAAGTCCGAAGCGGGAGAAAATGATCTCCAGGTCTTCATCTGTGGTCACAGGGTTCAGCTTACACACAAACAGCACATTCTCAGGAGGTTTCACTTCCGCATCAGGGAGATCACCCACCTACACAAGCACATACACACGTCAAACCACAAAACTCTTATAAAACCACCATAATGTTTACAACACTAATATGTTCACTAGCTAATTAACTACTACAGCAGAAGTACTATTGGGTTCTTCAACAGCAATCTGTACGAACAAGTGGTAATGTTGAGTGTTACAAAATCCCTTCTGCCATCACTCCTGAAAGTATGGACATCCTCTACAAGGCTAAGTGGACCACCCCCCTCTCACCATCTCCAGCAGGATAGCCTGTGTCTTGGCCTCCTTCTCCTTCAGCAGCTCATCCAGCTCCTCAGCCTTCTTCCCATCTGTGTCGTTGATCACTTCATCAGCTCCAATACGACCACTCTGCACACCAAAGAGGGGCCAGTAAGGTTAGACGTCAGAAGTTGCATCATTCACTGTTTTTTGGTACTGAAGACAATAATGAACTAACTTAAACCTGTTTAATTTTATATTAAAGTAATATTGTTTACAATACTTTTGCTCTGAAAGGGAGATATGCATTGCTTTTAATTCAACGGTACAGAAAGTGTCCAGTCACATACATCCAGCTGTTCCTTGGTAGGCTCAGGGGAACGGTCAGGCACAGGCAAGTCAGCAGGGTCATCGAAAGGGTCTTCCAGGATCACAGTGTGGTTTATTCTGCAATAACAAAACAAGTATCATACCTATTTTCTCTCCACCTTATACTGGGATGTCTATCTGAGTAGGTAATTTTATTGACACCACTGTAGCAGGGTTTACTTTTGGAAAATGTGCCGCCGGACATTTTTTTTTTTAAAGCTACAATATGCAACTTTTTGGGCGACCCTGACCAAATTTGCATAGAAATGTGAGTTATAGATCTGTCATTGAAAGCAAGTCTAAGAAGTAGTAGATCTGTTCTGTGTGTACTATTTCTATGCTTCCCATTCAAGTTTCATTTTAGAGTGTTTTACTTTCGGTTTTGTACATCAGCTTCAAACAGCTGAAAATACAATATTTTGGTTAAGGAAAATACATTTTACATCGGTTTAGATGGTACAATGATTCTCTCCACTATACTTGCTTGTTTTGTCACAAACTAAAATTTGGCCAACTATTAGACTTTTTGCAAATTGGAAATGATTTCTGCATATTGCACCCTTAATTTACCAGACATTTGAGAAATATACCGGACCCATACACATTGGTTGCATAACTTGATTAGGGCGTCCACCCACAGTGGTCAGACTGACAGAAATCGCATTTAGATGAAAGTAATTCATATTAACAGAACATGGATGGGCGGTCCTTCTTACCGAATTCTGATGCGCACTTTATAAAGATGTTAGAACAACTGTCCACATTTACTTTTCATCAGTCAACAAGATGAGTACTGAACAGCAAAATCTCTAGCCCATGTCAATCTACACTGAACAAAAATATAGTTACAGTTCAGTTCAGACACGACTCCAACACCCTCATCAAGTTTGCCGTTGACACAACATTGGTAGGCCTGATCACAGACAACGATGAGACAGTCTATAGGGAGGAGCTCAGAGACCTGGCCGTGTGGTGCAAGGACAACAACTTCTCCCTCAACGTGATCAAGACAAAGGAGATGATCGTGGACTACAGGAAAAGGAGGACCAAGCAAGCCCCCATTCTCAACGATGGGGCTGCAGTGGAGCAGGTTGAGATCTTCAAGTTCCCTGGTGTCCACATCACCAACAAACTATCATGGTCCAAACACACGAAGACAGTCGTGAAGAGGGCACAACAAAACTTATTCCCCCTCAGGAGACTGAAAAGATTTGGCATGGGTCCTCAGATCCTCAAAAGGTTTTACAGCTGTACCATTGGGAGCATCCTGACTGGTTGCATAACTGCCTGGTATGACAACTGCTCGGCCTCCGACCGCAAGGCACTACAGAGGGTAGTGCGTACGGCCCAGTACACTACCCAAGTTAGGGGCCAAGTTTCCTGCCATCCAGGACCTCTATACCAGGCCCCATGAGGAAGGTCCTAAAATATGTCAAAGACTCCAGCCACCCTATTCATAGACTGTTCTCTCTGCTGCCGCAAGGCAAGCGGTACCAGAGAGCCAGGTCTAGGTCCAAAAGGCTTCTAATCAGTTTCTTCCCCCAAGCCACAAGACTCCTGAACAGCTAATCAAAGGGCTAACCAGACTACCTCTTTCACGCTGCTGCTACTCTCTGTTTATTATCTATGCATAGTTACTTTAACTCTACCTACATGTACATAATACCTCAATTACCTCAACTAACCGGTGCCCCCGCACATTGACTCTGTACCGGCACCCCCTGTATATAGCCTCGCTATTGTTTTTTTTTTACTGCTGCTGTTTTATTATTTGTTACTTTTATTTTACATTTTTTACTTAACACTTTTTCTTAAAACTGCATTGTTGGTTAAGGGCTTGTAATTATTGTATTCGGCGCATGTGACAAATTCAATTTGATTTGATTTAAACAAAATCAGTAAATTTAAATAACTAAATTAGGTCCTAATCTATGGATTTCACATGACTGGGAATACAGATATGCATCACAGATACTTTTTCTTAAAGTATGACCACCATTTGCCTCTTGCAGCGCGAAATCACCTTTGCATAGAGTTGATCAAGATGTTGGTTGGGGCCTGTGGAATGTTGTCTCCTCTTCAATGTGTGTTTTGAAGTTTTTCTATGCATGTCAGTTAAGAACAAATTATTATTTACAATGACGGTTTGCGTTGCTGGATATTGACGGGGACGGGAACATGCTGTCATACACGTCGATCCAGAGCATCCCAAACATGCTCAATGGGTGACATGTCTGGTGAGTATTCATGCCATTTCCAGCTTCCAGGAATTGTGTACGGATCCTTGCGACATGGGGCTGTGCATTATCATGCTAAAACATGACGTGATGGGAGTGGATGAATGGCAAATTGCCATTGATAAAATGCAAATGTGTTTGTTGTCTGTAACTTATGCACGCCCATACCATCACACCACCATGGGGCACTCTGTTCACAACATTGACATAAGCAAACTGCTCGCCCACACGACACCATACACACTGTTAGCCATCTGCCCGGTACAGTTGACACCGGGATTCATCCGTTTCAAGCGTGCCAGTAGCCATCGAAGGTGAGCATTTGCCCACTGAAGTCGATTACGAAGCCGCACTGCGGTCATATCAAGACCCTGCTGAGGACGACTAGCACGCAGATGAGCTTCCCTGAGACAGTCTGTGCAAAAATTATTCTGTTGTGCAAACCCAATGTTTTATCAGCTGTCCGGGTGGCTGGTCTCAGACAATCCTGCAGGTGAAGAAGCCGGATGTGGAGGTCCTGCGCTGGCGTGGTTACACATGATCTGCGTTTGTGAGGCCGGTTGGACGTACTTCTCTCTACAACAAATTCTCTAAAACGACCTTGGAGGCGGCTTATGGTCGAGAAATTAACATTCAGTTTTCTGGCAAAAGCTTTGGTGGACAGTCTTACAGACAGCATGCCAATTAAAAACTCCCTCAACTTGAGACATCTGTGGCATTGTGTTGTGACACAAAACTGCACATTTTAGAGTGGCCTTTTATTGTCCCCAGCACAAAATGTAATGATCATGCTATTTAATCAGCTTCTTGATATGCCACATCTGTATACTGTACACATATTGATAAATAAGATACATAACAAATATACACATGCACCAATTTAATTTGACTAAGTAATGCAAATTAACCTATAGACCAATAAGAATGACCAGTCAAATGTATTTATATCGACAGGTATTTACATCAATAAATAGGCTAAAAACCATGATTTTTTTATTGAAAATCCCTTTGCAAAATAATGTATTTTTAGCCTATTAATTCATAGAAATACCAATCGATGTAAATACATTTGTCTGGTCATGCTTATCGGTATATAGGTTAATCTGGCCTGTGCCAATTTTATTTATCGGCTTTTCTATTTATTTATTTTAAATCGACCAAAAGCAGGCTATTACCATCTTACGGAAACGATGCACTCTAGGTATTCATGGAACAGTGAGTGTTTATTATATATATATTTTTTTGTATAAAATTCTATTCTAATCTCCCTCTAAAATGGCTACATTAAAATATGATTAAAGGAAATTCAATTTGCTGACCTGATATCCTGAAAAGGGATGAAATCCTTGTCAACGAAGGTCTCATTGATCTTGGCCAAGACGTCCATACCCTCTGACACCTCTCCGAACACAGTGTGGACCCCATCCAGGTAGTCCAAGTTCTCACCAGTGGTGATCAGGAACTGGGGACCAAGGAGATTGTTACAGCACAAATAAAAGATTTCAGATGCTTGCCATCTGTCCTACTCGAATCTGTAGACTAACATTGTGGCTTTCAAACTGATAGCAGTTAAATACTGAGGAGGTGGATGGCAGTTTTACCAACCTGAGAACCATGTTGGTCACTGCCATTGTTCACCATGGACACCATCCCCTTCTTTCTGTGTTTGATCCGTGGGTTTTTCTCTGCATCATAGAAGCGGGCCTGGTCTCCATATAGTTTACTGAGGGTATAGAAAATAAATCATCAACATTCCTGTGAGATATAAACAACAGCTGTGATGATGATTTTGGACAATGCTGTTTATGCTAAGGAAGAGGACTGACCCATAGACAGATTCTCCACCACGGCCAGTCCCAGTGGGATCTCCAGTCTGCACAATAAAATCTCTCTGGACATTGTGGATGAGGCAGTAATTGTAGAATTTTATTTTGCATAACTTCAGGAAATTCAGGGATGCTAGAAAAAAAGGAGCTGATCATCATTTTGAGAACACATCACATTCATAAGACATTAGGATTTCCTTTCTCTGAGTTTCAATGATTGCTCCACATCAACACAGAGTGAACTGTCAGATGGAGTGTCCCCCAAAGCAATCCCCTTTTAAAATGTTTGTTAGCTAGCCGAAAAATAACATTAACAACAAGTAGCATTTGCTATCGCTGGGTAAATGAATGGTTGGTTATCTTGTTACCTAGCACTTGCTAGCAGCAACTTAAAAGGCGATATTTGACTTTCTGAGAAGCTCTAATTATTACAAAATGTAGGCTGTGTTACCAAATATTAGCGTCGGATGTGTTGGTGCATGTTTCCTTACTTTTAGGCCTTTCTTCTGTAAATAAATCAATGACGATATCACCCAATGTTGTTTCAAGAAGAACCGCCATGTTTGCAGGGTGACTGCGCAGCTGCGCACGCGCTCTTGTTTGGTTCCGGTGTCACTTGGGGGTGTTGTGGGTTTCCACTAGTTACCACAACCACAAAGTCAGAACGTCTATATGGTAAAAATGTACGAAAACAAAAATATTTTTTTGTCTTATTTTAAGGTTAGGGTTAGGTATAAGGTTAGCCACGTGATTAAGTTAAGGATTAGGTTTAAAATCACATTTTAAGAGTATAAATCGTAGAAATAGGCGGAGTTTATGACTTTGTGGCCGTGGTAACTCGTGACGACCGTGTTGTTGTTTCCTTTGATCAGACTGAAAATAAGTTTCCTACAAAATATTTTTCAACGACCGCTAGAAGATGGCGATGAAACGAACATCAAGTTATTCTCTATTTTTACTGTTTATGTCGTTTATTTTAGCTGAGTCTGCACCTCGACAGTTGAACACGGTAGGAGACAAATGTACCACGGTACTAGACTAGATAGCTATAAAAAAAATGTTTTATAAAAATAAACTAGTCTAGATAACGTCAACTGTTTGCTGGTCAAATCAACAAGGTGACGTTAGTCTTAACTATGTTTACCTACTGTGCTGAATGCAGCTAACTAGCGAGTCAACTAATATTGGTAGGTAACTAGCTGGCTAATGATGCTAACGTTACCTTTGTTGCTATCTGACTCACTGCAGCTAGCTAACTAGCGAATGTTTGTTTTTATCCAGGTAGCATGAGAACAATACAAGCCAGGTAGAATGCCCTCAAGTGTCACTCTCACTGGTCCTGATGTTTTGGTGAATAATGTTATTTACCTAGCTAGCTAATGTGTATATCATATTCCTCTTTCCCATTCATGATTCTCACACAGGAAAGCATTCTGATCAATGTGACAGCAGGGACATTGGATGACACACAGGTGCAGGAGTCCAACAACTTGCAGGTAAGCTTTAATACTCTGAAGTTGTCTATTAATAAGCCTGTCATAATGGTATTGGATAATAACATAATTAAATCAATACATTTACCTTTTCAGATCAACCTGAATATTTCAGTGGATGAAGAACAGGTGCTCATCAATGACATCCCTGTGGAGTTGTCAGGGGTGACTAGGTTGAACTGCCAGGCCTTGCTGTGTGAGTAGTGAAAATGCTTCTGCTGCTTACAGAACTGCATTATGCACCTGATTAATACAGCTTTTTACTCTGTTTACAGTGGATACCATTAATGGAACCAGTGAATTTGAATCTGGTGACTATGTGTCCACTGTCACCCGGGTGATGGTGAGCCAGAATCGCCTGTGGAGTGATTCAGAAGAGGTGGTGGCTCTCCAGGTGTTCAGCGAGGTCATTGAGATGGAGGGGAAAAAGGTCGTTACTTGATGGAGAAAGGGACAATCAAATAATTGTGTTAGGATATTTGTCACAGCTAAAGGATCATATTTTCACCATGGTGGGTGGTACAATGATGGTAAATCTGTGATCTTATGGCTTTTGTGTCCTTTTCTATCACTTAGGTCCAGCAGCCAGAAATGTGCGAAGTGAAGATACTGATGAGCCCCAATTTCCAGAAGCTTGCTCAGTATACCAACACCTACCCCATTGGACACAGTGAGATCTTCAGGATCCCAAGGGAAAATGATGTGGTTATCACAGATCCAACAAATCCTAAAAAAGGTATGCAAGAATAACTATTTTCGTTCTCGTACTTTTACATGAAAAGGGCAAGTTATCTCAATTCCATTACTAAAGTAGTGTTCCTAAATTAGTTTGTGAACGGTAATGTTCCACTTCCTTCTGCTCAGCTGAAGACCAAGTGATGTCCCATACCACCATTCATTACCCTCTGAAGCATGCTGACACCACCCAGGAGGAGATTGCTGCTCCAGGCAAGCTCCCAGAGACTCCCCTCCGCATGGACCCAGACTTGCTGTATGATAACAATGATGAGGATGATGACTTGGGAGGGCTGTCGGATGAAATGCGGACAGAGGCACCGCTCAAAGAATCCATCTCCTCTTACAGTGTAAGTAAATTGGACATCGGATCCAAATCAAATCCACAAAATACATTTTCTAGAATGTGCTCGGAATGTGCTTTGAAGTTTGAATCTGTTTGCAGGCCATGTGTCGATGGGTGGAGGAGGTGAGGGACCGCCTGCGACGCTTCTGGTCTGAGTCCTTGCCCCTGTTCTTCTTGATCATGTGGGTGGTGGTGATTGGTGTGGTTGGGTCAGCGGTCATTGTCAAGATCCTGGACATGCTCTTCCCAACATGTGAACACAAGTATGTTTTCACATAGGTCCTGTTGTGCCTGCTTACATGATTGTTGTAGAATTAAATGAAACATTGCCAGGTCAATATGCAGGATTTGTCATTGACCACACCTTACTGCCAAGACCATTTGAGGCACATCAGTCGCATCTTTTCTTAATGCTGCAATCAGCAGTAGAAACAAAAGTGTCTTCCCCACCCGTTTTTGGTAAAAAGCTGAGGGATGGCTGGAGAAATGTAACCACACTCAAATTCATAGACATAGGTATGGATGCAAGGACTGAACATCCATGCTCATGCTATCAAAATTAGTTTGAACCAAACATTGGAGTATACTTCGGGTTCTGATAGGGCACGACAGCTGAACTAAGCACATCTTTTTCAAGAATCAATGGGTACATATTGATTGAAGTTTAAAATTGTAAGTAGCACTGCTGATTGCCCCCTTTTAAGTGTGATTTTTACTAGGACAATTAATGTTGTACTTTTTCCTCTAGGGGAATTTTCCATTTAAATCCTGTGACTCTGATGCCTGAAGATGAGAAACACACCCTGCTAGAGAACATTGAAATAGAGGCAGAGGAAAAAGCCTTAAATGAAAACTGAAGACTGAAGTGGAGTGAGTCCAATTGCAGCTGTTGACAAGGCATTGTGGTTAGAGAAACCATAATCTTTTTGTAGCACTTAAACATGCATTGCATACACATTATTTGCTTTATACCCTCTACTCAAAACATGAATCTGTTAATACTGCAAGCAGATCATACTTATGGACCTAGCTACCTACTGCACACTTAATGATTGTGTTACCTCAAGTTACAATATTACTTTGTGTTTAGAAATTTGGATATACAGGTAGCCTAGCGGTGAAGAGTGTTGGGCCAGTAACCTGAAAGGCCGCTGGTTTGAATCCCCGAGCTGACTGTGAATATGTCGATGTTCCCTTGGGCAAGGCACGTAACCCTAATTGCTCATGTAAGTCGCTCTGGATAAGAGCGTCTGCTAAATGACAAATGTAAATATACCACACGTTATTGATTTCTTATTGGTTTATTTTATTATTGCTCAGTTCATATTTTATCATTCTGACTGGAGGATCGAACTGAGGATTGTGTTTGTCTGCATGCAAGACAAACAGCTTTTATTTACTGTTTTTTTGAGCCAGTACATATGTCACGGCCTCACCTATACATTAATTGTAAAAGGATCAAAAATGAAAAAATATTGAATGTTGCTATTGCATTTTGACTAGGCTCGACTCTTGGCTGCGGTAAAGTTCATAAAATGGACAGGAAGGCCTAGTCTTGCACCCATAAGTGCAGTGCAGAATAATGATCAAATATGAAATCTAACCATTTCAATTGTTTGAGACGACAGTTCCTACAGTGGCGCGACCTCTGGGGCATATTCACTTGGCTCTCTGTCACAGAAGATAGACCTAGAAAGTATAGCATGGACATGAACTGGAGAAGAGATTCATTTCCAGTCTTTACATTCCAATTATGTTCACTCTGGAAACATTGCACTTACAGAATAAGCCCCCGCTGCTTTAATAAATGCCTGTTTGTATGCATTTGAACTGAATATGGTTAACGGATGTTCTTTGCAATTAATGAAAATGGTGACACTTATGACCTTTTTATAAAGCGCATCTTGTCTCAATATAGTTATAGTCAGACCTACTCTTCTCCTAGTATCATATTGGCTGGTTTGCCTCAAAGGCATGACCAAAATATAATTGTATCAATGTGATTCAAGGCTAGGCTCCTGGTTGACGTACGCATGGCATTGAATGGGGCCTTGGCACATTGACTTTCTGCCTATGCAGTTGGCGGTCACGGAAACTGCATGCCGATTTGAACTTCAATGAATGGGTGAAGAACGTAAGTTATTTTACCTTTTTGTTGCTTCTATGGTGCCTCAATTCCATTTCAGTCTTGTTGTACTGAAGCATGGGAGCATGACTTGTGTGCATAATGTATTTTCATTCTAATCAAAACTACATTGAATTCCCAAATGCTGCTCAATAAATGTTTCTGTAATGTTCGTGACATTCACGCTACACAATACAGCCAGGTTACATGCAAATAAAGCACATGGAAGCCTTGTCAATGCAAGTAATATTTGACTTTTATAGCTTTATTAAGACATGGTTAGTGTTCTATGATTGGTATATAAATTCACATCCACAAAATGTGGGTAGAACCAGTTGGTTCCCTAAATACATATTTAGAAATTAAATCAAGGTCATAAATGTTTTCTGGTAGTGTATCTTTGATTAACTGATAGCAGTAGCACATCTGATAAAACCCAAAGACACTGGATACTTTGGTAGCAAAGGTGTTCAATTGAAATAGAAATGAACATAGAATTTGCTGTCATGAGACCTGGTAGTGCGAATGAACTAACTTAAAGGCTAATCTAGTGTAAATTGAGCTATAATAAAACAGAAATCAGAGAATCATTTGGTTTTCAACAGTCTTTGTTCCAGCACTCCTGGGCCTTTATAGAACAGCTTACTTAGGTGCATGGTTACCCTACTTTAAGGCATTTCGCATCACCTAGCCTAAGATATAAATAATTTACAAAGACAGGGAAACCATTACAGTTAAATTATTGTTCCCAGAATATCAACTGAGCATCCCACCAAATCCCCTGCAGGCTTCCTGATTAACTCTCAGCAGGAGCCAAACTCTTCAATCCACTTCTCATACTTCTCTAGATCGGACGCTGATACAGACTTGGACACTTTCTTCAGAGAAGACTCAAAGTCCTCCATGGTGGTGGGCATGTGCATCTCGTCTCTGGAGATGTTACGGATCTCCTCTGGCGTCAGCCCCTCGATCCTTCGCCGCATGGCCATCAGAGAGGCGTCCCTACAGATGTAATGGACATAGTGTTTACTAAAGGCAGTGGAACACACCTGACTTTACTCTCATATCACATAAGGTGAAGTGGTTCATTCCACCATTATTTCCTAATTGAAGACGCATCTCATTTTCAAATCAGTGATAGTCTCAGCTGAATCACTGTATTTGAACAAATACGCAAGTGTTTATTTACGACTGGTTTTTGTTCGCTTAAAAAACTAAACCTGAAAAAAATAAGGCCTTACCTGCACACATTGGTGATGTCTGCTCCTGAGTAGCCCTCACTCTGCTCTGCTATCTTTGCCATATCCACATCATTGGCCAGCTCCAGCTCCTTTAGGTTGATCCTCAGCAGCTCCACTCTGCCCTTGGCTGCAGAGAAAACAAGCCATAGTCACACCATTGTGAACATAAATATATATATTTCAGGAAAACCGTGTTCCAATGATTGTTGACCTGAAGGCAGAGGGATGTAGATTCTCTTCTCCAGACGTCTCCTCAGAGCCTCATCGATGTCCCAGGGAAAGTTAGTGGCTGCCAGCACCATCACCATCTTAGAGGGATCCTCATTATCTGATGCTCCTCCCACACCTAAACAGCATAAAATCCCATAAACAATCAAAGTGATATTATCAGTGCTATGTATTTAGGGTACAATCTATTGGGCAATAAACATTGTTGTAGAGACATGAATAGTGCATGTACCAGTGGTGCATGCACTAGTGACTCGGTCTATAAAAAAAGTGGTCAGATGAAGCAGATGCTAAACTACAGGACTGTTTTGCTATCACAGACTGGAACATGTTCCGGGATTCTTCCAATGGCATTGAGCAGTAGACCACATCAGTCACTGTTTTTCAAGGGAAGTGGGTGACAACTATCAGCCCTCAACAAACTGTTACGATCAGTAGGTTTCCTGTAAAGATCAGTGTATAAAACATTATCTTCACACAAGATCAGAAGATCAAGAAAACTGTGTGTGTGCTGACCAACTGGCAGTTGTCTTCACTGACATTTTCAACATGTCCCTGATTGAGTCTGTAATACCAACATGCTTCAAGCAGACCACCATAGTCCCTGTGCCGAAGAACACAAAGGCAACCTGCTTAAAATGACTACAGACCCGTAGCACTCACATCCATAGCCACGAAGTGCTTTGAAAGGCTGGTAATGGCTCACATCTACACCATTATCCCAGAAACCCTAGACCCACTCTAATTTACATACCGCCCAATCAGATCCACAGATGATGCCATCTCTATTGCACTCCACACTGCCCTTTCCTACCTTGACAAAAGGAACACATGTGAGAATACTATTCATTGACTATAGTTCAGTGTTCAACACCATAGTGCCCTCAAAGCTTATCACTACGCTAAGGATCCTGGGACTAAATACCTCCCTCTGCAACTGGATCACCCCCAGGTGTTGAGGGTAGGTAGCAACACATCTGCCACGCTGATCCTCAACACTGGAGCGCCCCAGGGGTGCGTGCTCAGTCCCCTCCAAATACACCAAGACAGTCGTGAAGAGGGCACGACAAAGCCTATTCCCCCTCAGGAGACTGAAAAGATTTGTCATGGGTCCTGAGATCCTCAAAAGGTTCTACAGCTGCAACATCGAGCGCATCCTGACTGGTTGCATCACTGCCTGGTACGGCAATTGCTCGGCATCTGACCGCAAGGCACTACAGAGGGTAGTGCGTACGGCCCTGTACATCACTGGGGCTAAGCTGCCTGCCATCCAGGACCTCTGCACCATGCGGTGTCAGAGGAAGGCCCTAAAAATGGTCAAAGACCCTAGCCATACACTGTTCTTTCTACTACCGCATAGCAAGCGGTACCGGAGTGCCAATTCTAGGACAAAAAGTCTTCTCAACAGTTTTTACCACCAAGCCATAAGACTCTTGAACAGGTAATTAAGTGACTACCTGGACTCTTTGCATTGTGTGCCCCCCAACCCCGCTTTTTCTGCTGCTGCTACTCTCGGTTCATCATATATGCATAGTCACTTTAACTATCTATACATTCATGTACATACTACCGCAATTGGGCCGACCAACCAGTGCTCCCGCACATTGGCTAACTGGGCTATCTGCATTATGTCCCATCCACCAACCCCTCTTTTACACTACTGCTACTCTGTTCATCATATATGCAGTCACTTTAACCATATCTACATACTACCTCAAATCAGCCTGACTAACCAGTGTCTGTATGTAGCCTCGCTACTTTTATAGCCTCGCTACTGTATATAGCATGTCTTTTACTGTTTTATTTCTTTACCTACCTATTGTTCAACTAATAACTTTTTTGCACTATTGGTTAGAGCCTGTAAGTAAGCATTTCACTGTAAGGTCTACTACACCTGTTGTATTCGGCGCATGTGACAAACTGATTTGATTTAATTAATTTGGCCTCCCAATTAAGCAGAGTGGCTGCTGTTACTGTACCATCCATCTGGACCAGCAGCTCTGCCTTCACCCGCCGGCTAGCCTCATGTTCCTCTGACGTTCCTCTGCGGCTGCACATGGAGTCAATCTCATCAATGAATATGGTGGTGGGGGCATAGAACCGGGCCTGTTCAGAGGAGAAAATAAACACTTTAGAGCCACACCTCAAAAACAGCCTTTTCACATTTTCGTAATATGATGCCGCCGGTTCTCTCTTTCAGGAAGAAAAATGTACTGCACGGGCAGAGGAGCTGATGAGGCAGAACCTTACCATTTCAAATAGAATGCGGACAAGTTTTTCAGACTCTCCTCTGTACTTGGAAGTGAGAGTAGAAGACGAGACGTTAAAGAATGTGGTTCTGCACTCTGTGGCAACGGCTTTGGCCAGAAGAGTCTTTCCTGTGCCTGGAGGACCCACCATAAGCACACCCTAAGAAAATATTGCACATGAATACACCACATATTAGCAAGGCATCATATCAACCAATCCAAATAATATATAAATCAAGTGGGCCTTGGGCTTCGATGTATACCTTCCACGGTCTTCGTATTCCTTTGAAAAACTCTGGCATCCACATGGGTAGCACAACAGCTTCTTTCAAAAGCCTTTTTGCTTCTTCCAAGTCTGCAATATCATCCCTATAGGCATTGGGGGGAAAAATATTTCCTGTTAGACGACTCTTACAGCGAGAAACATAAGTTATATTTTTAGGATAATCCTGGAGGTTAATTGATAGCCAGTCAAACATACCATTTGACATTGGGGTTCTGTGAAATGATGTCTCTCTCCAGGGCCTCAATAAGGTCTTTGTCATATCCTTGTCCGTCAAACCGCTTCACCTCTTTCTCTGAGACTTCAGCTTTGTTCTGCAAGGGAAACATACAGGAAGATTGTCAGCCCTGAGGGGGCTCACTGTGTAGCAGAGGCTCGCTCTATTCCAGGAACCAGACTGACAAGGTGGTGATGATTTTAAGTAAACAGAGTGAACAATGTTTGGTCAACAGTGCAAATAGCTTTCAAGTTAAGGTTGGGTAATGCCAGGCAAAGCATTAGACATTTTCCCTGGGACAGTGATCATTTATAATGTTGAACCTTTATATTTGTGCGTTTACAATGAAAAGATAATCCTCCTTGTGGTAGGAGTGGTCTATGTGTGTATTATGTAAGGGTGTTACAAAGAATCTTTCGGCCCCTATTTGAGCCCTTGATGGTACATTGTCATTTACCTTGTCGTCTTTTGGTTTGGCTGGGGGCTCTTTTTTTTCCTTGCCCTTCAAAGGTTTGGCTCGGTCCCCATTGGCCCCACGTGGTGACTGGCGATGCTGAGCCCGTACACCGGCCACACTCAGGCGGTTGTTGTGTGGTTTACTGTCTTTGTAGGGAACCGGGGGCCTCCTAACCGGAAGAGGAGACGCTCTTTAAGGAAAGAAGGGAATAGTACATCAATCAGCCTAAACACACCAAATAATACTTTTAGGTTCAGCTAGTTTGTATCTTAAAAGATGACATTTGGACATCAAGTGGGTGCCTTTGTGAGTGCTGAAAGAGCAGGCCACTACCAGGCACTCTGAGCACTAATCTCACTCATATGACTGGATCATTAAGTTATTTTCTTCAGACAAACAGCTTATTCTCCCCTCTTACTAACCAAAGTGCAAACCCCATCAGATACTAATGCAAAGACAAGAAAACTTGAATATATTTTCCAAGTAAATGAATGACTTGGTCTCTAAATATATACACTAGAATAGAAATCTGTGTGAAAGGAGTCCATGCTGTACCTGCGCTCTACTTGTACAGGCCATATGTCATTAATGTCATCTTGATTACTTGGTGGCTTGGACGGGGTGGTCTCCAGTTGAAAACTTTCTAGAGTTGTCATTATTTCTTGAACCTGATTGTTTTCTTCGTTTATCTCTTGCCATACCTGTAAAGAAATGTCAATAGCAACATTAGAAAGGCACATTTGCTGACCAAAACTCTGTTCCAATCAAACAAACTTAGGTTTAACAATGACAAATGTCATAGATTTTACCTGTTGCCATTTCTGTTGGAAGCTACTGTCCCGTACTGTGAAAAGGTATTTCTTGATTTGTTCAAGTACTCCCCGATAACAAACAATAGCAGAACTGTAGTTCCCAAGCAAAGCGTACTCTCGAGCAAGTTTCACGTTTTCATTGATCTCATGCAGACTCATTCTAGGGAGATTAAACATTTTATTAGATTAAAGTGATGTTTTTTGTGATGTTATAATGCAGTTCTCCCCAGAAGGCATAACAACAGAGACCCTGTAAAACAAAACATTAAATGGCACAAGATGGACATGAAGATGCCAGCTGTGACAGGGAGTTGAATGATATCGGATTGTTAGCTTAGCATAACTTGGCTAGTTTGTTAACTAACACGTTTCAGATGAACGAATATCACAATTTAGAAAATACCAGCAATAAAACTAGCAAAAGTATTTGTTACATAACGTTACTGGCACATAAAAACACATTTCATGTCAAATTAGCAACTACAAACTAACTCCCAAACTTCTTTAGCATGCTAGTTTGCTAGCTACACCCACCTGTTGCATTGATGTAAAAAAACAAAATACGACACAAAAAGTGTAGAACCGCACCCAAGGACTGAAACAAATCGAGTCAAGCGTTTTAAAATGGCAAAAATATATAACGTTAATTACATTTCTTTTCGTCTGACAAAAAGAGCTAAAACCACACCGAAACCCGACAACACACCCGCCTATGAACGTTTGAAGCTGTCAACTCAGGCGTCATATCCTGAACTGGAATCAGAAATGGAACCGCAGCAACAGCTGCATTATTTTAACTCTTTCAGATACAACACGTTAAAATACAAATGTGACCCTCTTACACCTTTGGGTGAACAGATTTTGATTTGTGTGGTACTCTCAAACACAACTCGAGACCTCGAAGCGAGTTCCACTGCGTGTTTTCATTGTTCCCCACTAATCAGGGACAGTGGTGTAAATTACTTAAGTAAAAATACTTTAAAGTACTACTTAAGTAGATTTTGGGAGAGTATCTGTACTTTACTAATTTATATTTTTGACATCTTTTACTTTTAGTTCACTGCATTCCTAAAGAAAATAATGTACTCTTTACTCCATACATTTTCCCTGACACCGAAAAGTCAGTGTTACATTTTAAATGCTTAACAGGACAATTCACACACTTATCCCGAGAAAATCCCCGGTTATCCCTACTACACCTGATCTAGTGGACTCACTAAACACAAATGCTTTGTTTGTCGATGATGTCTTAGTGTTGGAGTGTGCCCCTGACTATCTGTAATCTGTAATTTAGAAAACATTCGATCTGCTTAATATAAGGAGTTTGAAATGATTTATACTTTTACTTTGATACTTAAGTATATTTTAGCAATTACATTTACTTGTGATACTTAAGTATATTTAAAACCACTTTTAAATGTGCCTTTAGAAGCCATGCAATTCTATGCTCATCTCTAAAACAAAGGCAATTTAGGTCAAAGAGTACATATTAACAAAAGAAATAGAATGACTACAACTGTACCATAGAGGCAGAATAAGTTAGGGGAAAAACAAAAGGAAATGGTCTAATTCAAGAAAGATCAAATGTAATATATTTTAAAAAATAAAGCAAACTGGATGGAATATGAAGAAAAATGCTCTTTTTTAATCTTCAACATAGAAATGCTACCAAAACTGATTTACTGAAACTAATGACGGAGTCACCCATGATCCATGAAATAATATTTTGAAAGAGGAAGCAAAGTACTTTAAGCATATGTTTTCATTTCAGTCTCCTCCATCTCCACTAACCAAAGTTAATTCTATGGATTTTTTTTCTATTAATAAAGTAAAATTAACAGCTGTAGACTCATGTGAAGGCCACATTACAGAGGAGGAACTTCTTGATGCTATTAAAGCCTTTAAGTCCGGGAAAACTCCAGGGCTGGATGACATACCAGTTAAGGTATACCAAACCTTTGTTGATGTACTCAGAGGACCATTATTAATATGTTTTAAACATTCCTATAAAAATGGTAGATTATCAGATACTCAGCAAGAAGGTCTGATTTCATTATTCCTGAAACAGGAACCAAGTGGTAAATATAATAATCCAGTCGGTTTCAAAAATTGGAGGCTGCTTACACTTCAGTGTTGTCATGCAAAAATTCTAGCAAAATGCATAGCACATAGAATTTAAAAGGTATTGTCGGATATTATTCACCCTAATCAGACAGTTTTTTTTTTACATGGACGATACATTGGCAGTGGTGTAAAGTACTTAAGTAAAAATACTTGAAAGTACTACTTAAGTTGTTTTTTGGGTATCTATACTTTACTATTTATATTTTACTATTTATATTACACCCTGAGGAAGGCACAGTGATGCCGAAACGTTGGTGAATAGCCATTACATTTTTGGAGATTATACATGCAGTGTATAATCTTTTGATAGTTTACAGTTTAATCGCCGTTAGTCAGCACCTCCACACAAACTATTTTCTGGGTGTGCGCCAGCTGATGTTTTATCTGCTATTTCTATTTTTGACAACTTTACCATTTACTTCACTACATTCCTAAATGTACTGTACTTTTTACTCCATATACACTGCTCAAAAAAATAAATGGAACACTTAAACAACACAATGTAACTCCAAGTCAATCACACTTCTGTGAAATCAAACTGTCCACTTAGGAAGCAACACTGATTGACAATAAATTTCACATGCTGTTGTGCAAATGGAATAGACAACAGGTGGAAATTATAGGCAATTAGCAAGACACCCCCAATAAAGGAGTGGTTCTGCAAGTGGTGACCACAGACCACTTCTCAGTCCCTATGCTTCCTGGCTGATGTTTTGGTCACTTTTGAATGCTGGCGGTGCTTTCACTCTAGTGGTAGCATGAGACGGAGTCTACAACCCACACAAGTGGCACAGGTAGTGCAGCTCATCCAGGATGGCACATCAATGCGAGCTGTGGCAAGAAGGTTTGCTGTGTCTGTCAGCGTAGTGTCCAGAGCATGGAGGCGCTACCAGGAGACAGGCCAGTACATCAGGAGACGTGGAGGAGGCCGTAGGAGGGCAACAACCCAGCAGCAGGACCGCTAACCTCTGCCTTTGTGCAAGGAGGAGCAGGAGGAGCACTGCCAGAGCCCTGCAAAATGACCTCCAGCAGGCCAAAAATGTGCATGTGTCTGCTCAAACGGTCAGAAACAGACTCTATGAGGGTGGTATGAGGGCCGGACGTCCACAGGTGGGGGTTGTGCTTACAGCCCAACACCGTGCAGGATGTTTTGGCATTTGCCAGAGAACACCAAGATTGGCAAATTCGCCACTGGCGCCCTGTGCTCTTCACAGATGAAAGCAGGTTCACACTGAGCACATGTGACAGACGTGACAGAGTCTGGAGATGCAGTGAAGAACGTTCTGCTGCCTGCAACATCCCCCAGCATGACCGGTTTGGCGGTGGGTCAATCATGGTGTGGGGTGGCATTTCTTTGGGGGGCCGCACAGCCATCCATGTGCTCGCCAGAGGTAGCCCCTTGTGAGACCATATGCTGTTGCGGTTGGCCCTGGGTTCCTCCGAATGCAAGACAATGCTAGACCTCATGTGACTGGAGTGTGTCAGCAGTTCCTGCAAGAGGAAGGCATTGATGCTATGGACTGGCCCGCCCGTTCCCCAGACCTGAATCCAACTGAGCACATCTGGGACATCGTGTCTCGCTCCATCCACCAACGTGGCGTTGCACCACAGACTGTCCAGGAGTTGGCGGATGCTTTAGTCCAGGTCTGGGAGGAGATCCCTCAGGAGACCATCCGCCACCTCATCAGGAGCATGCCCAGGCGTTGTAGGGAGGTCATACAGGCACGTGGAGGCCACACACACTACTGAGCCTCATTTTGACTTGTTTTAAAGACATTACATCAGATGGATCAGCCTGTAATGTGACTCCAAATCCAGACCTCCATGGGTTGATAAATTTGATTTCCATTGATCATTTTTGTGTGATTTTGTTGTCAGCACATTCAACTATGTAAAGAAAAAAGTATTTAATAAGAATATTTCATTCATTCAGATCTAGGATGTGTTATTTTAGTGTTCCCTTTATTTTTTTGAGCAGTGTATTTTCCCTGACATCCAAAAATACTCATTAAATTTCAAATGCTTAGCAGGACAGGAAAATATTCTAATGTACACTCTTATCAAGAGAAAGTCCCTGGTCATCTCTACTGCCTCTGATCTGGCAGACTCACTGAACACATGCTTCATTTTAGATTATGTCTGAGTGTTGGAGTGTGTTCCTGGCTGTCCATAAATTTAAAAAACAACAAAATGGTGCCACCTGGTATGCTTAAAATAAGACATTTGAAATGATTTTTACTTTTAATACCTAAGTATATTTGAGCAATTACATTTAATTTTGATCCTTAAGAATATTTAAAACCAAATACTTTTGACATTTACTCAAGTAGGATTGTACTGAGTGACTTTCACTTGACTCATTTTCTATTAAGTTCTTTACTTTTACTCAAGTACGACCATTTGGTACTTTTCCCAACACTGTTCAGCGACTGATTTAGACCTGGGATACCAGGTGTGTCCAATTATCATATCGAGCACAAAACCAGCAGGCACCAGATCTCATAGGGTAAGAGTTGAATACCCCTGGAGAGTACTATAGAGCAGCCTGTATTGGATAGTTCCAGGTGTGAAAGGCCAAGAAAATGGAATTTGTGGAAGTGCTTTACATTCTTTATTCATTAGCCCTTCTCCCAATCCCCCTCCCAAAACATTTACACCATAAATCTAATTATGTAATCTTTACATGATTTCAACCAAAACAGTACATATTACAACTACATAAAAAATCTTTCCAAGTCACTAATAAAGGCAAAATATGGGATAGGGGAAGTGACCCATCTATCCACTATGAGCTACTAAAGACTGCCAATTTATAATTCCTTTTTCAGTATGGTATCAGTCCTTTATGAACAGGTTCGACGTGTCAGTGAGCTCATACATACACAGCATAGTGCTTGGTTGAGACACTATGTCAGAAGTGATGAAGGCAGATGCTACTGTGGAAGTGAATGAGAGAAGAAAATGCCCTGTACATAGCATAACGGAGCCTGTCGGCCCCAGTCATGCCATCTCTTCATTTACTTTAGTATCATAACATAAAAAGGTACCTTTCAGATTGGCCTTTTTCAGAAACAAGGAAACAGACAGTGGAATGATCACTACCAATTATTACAGGAAAGAGATTTGAATAATGCGGGAATAATGCAGAGGGCCTGCCCTAATGTATATCAACTAACCAATCAAATAGATAGAGAAAATATTTACATCAAATGTGTACAACAATTTATAAATAAATGTTATGTATAAATTAGAAAAATACACAAATCCCTAGTTCAATCAACTAAGTCTAGTTTAAAATGCCCCTCTATACAGTATTTGGTGAAAGAGCAGAAGATCAAAGGCACAGCAATGAAAAATTCAAGATGTACTTATCCCTGCAAATTCTACCAGAGTGATATCACTAATATATCCCAATTGCAATAGACCTATTAAAATATAAATTAAGACAATTGTCAAAAAATAAAGTAGAAAAAATAAA
The DNA here is from genome assembly GCF_036934945.1 of Oncorhynchus masou masou. NCBI lineage: Eukaryota > Metazoa > Chordata > Actinopteri > Salmoniformes > Salmonidae > Oncorhynchus > Oncorhynchus masou. The sequence continues at coordinate 14,993,147 of NC_088227.1, forward strand.
TCCCATACTTATGAGTATCAACTAGCATCACCAGTTTGTAGTATCCTTAATAAATGAAGGCTTAAAACAGGGTTTGTAAGTCTTCGAAGAGCACCCTGATATTTTTGCTTTCAATTCATTGGTCTGTTCAATGTCAGACAGCATATAAAGCTTACCCTGTACAACTCCATGAATACACCTGTAGTGTGAAAGACTAAACCCTCCTCCTACAGACTGTAGTGTAGAGAGACTATACTGTAGTGTAGTTATGTGTACCATGTATCTGTTCTGTATGGTACAATTATATCTGGTCCTAATTGTTCCGCAGAAGAAGGGGCTGAGAACACACAGTCTTGTACAGCTAACCTTGTGGGGGACAATTCAGTCCGATTCAAAATTCGATTTTCCCTAACCTTAACCCTAGCACCTAACCCTTAATGTAATTCTAACCCGAATTCTAACCTTAACCCTAAACCCCATAGAAATAGCATTTGACTTCTGGTCCCCACAAGAACAGTTAAACACGTCCACACACACGTCATATACCCAACTCCTGACCCGCTCTCTGACAAACCAGCAACCTGTTTCAAAGACATTATGTACCAATAAACCAGCAGAACAAAGATGTTCATAGAAGATACTACACATAGACCATATCACGGCCCTGTGCCCCCCTGCGGCTCTCTTCCTGGTCTCCCTCCTCCTGTGCCGGGGCCTCAGAGTCTGCCTCATCCCCATCAGATCCCTCCTCATACTCTATGCCAATGGGCTTGGGACAGCTGTAGGGGTGGCCGTTGTCGTCAAAGAAGCGGCGGAAGGTGAACTCGTAGAAGGCGTGCTCGGGGTGCTTGCCGTTCTTGAACCACCCATTGAGGGTGTCATTGTGTTTGCCCTCGACTTCGTTATCTCTGCTCCACAGCTTGTCTGGGTCCACCGGGTCAAAGTTGGAGGTGTCTGTGCAGTGAGCGATGGTGGGTACGTAGGGGGCCGGCTGCATCTGCCGCAGGTCACTAGAGAAGTCGATGGTCTTGAAGAAGGGCTGCACCTTAATCTCGTCGGCACCGTTCTTGCCGAGGCGATCCTCGGGGCCGCGGCATAGTTTAATGATGAGGTCCGATGCCTCGGGGCTCAGCTTGGCTTGAGGGGGGATGTGCAGGGTGGTCTGCCAGTTTATCACCTGCGTACGAGACAGAACCAGAGTGTTTAATAGAGCGCAGAGGACAACACCTGACAAGCCAGGCCAACATTTTTAACTGGTTGATTTACCTTGAGCTGGGTTTCCAGGGGTGTAGTTGTTAAGAAAGGAGGCTGCCCAACCACCATTTCATACAGAATGACACCAACACTCCACCAATCACACAGTTGGGTGTATCCTTGAACAGAGAGTTAACACAGTCACATGTTAGAGACAATAACATGGCGCACAAGAGAAAAATAACCTTTCACACATTACGCTTAAAATATCACTTCTACACTAGTAATTCAAAGATCACCAATTATATTTCCAACTCCCCATAGCAGATTCAACTTTCTCTTACACAGGCTTACCTGTTCTGAGCAGCACCTCTGGAGCGATGTAGTTGGGTGTCCCCACCAGGGAGTGGGCCAGGCAGCGCTGGTGTTGCCTTGCCTTCCTCCTCTCCAGGGGCTTGAGCCGGTCTGCGCAGCGACAGTTAGCTGGGTCCTGCTCCCATTCCTTACTGAAGTCCATGCTGTCCTGCCGAACATGGTCTCCTATGGAGAGAGACACACACAACACAAAGATTAGCTTGGCTTTACTGACAATGAAGAGAGGGAGAACAGTGTTACCCCAAAGGCTAAAACATCCTCTTGGATTGAAGCAGCAACAAGCATCTTAAGGGATGTATCATACTAACCACTCTGGTAGTACTTTGAGTCGTGCGTCCAACGGAAGCCGGTGCAGAGCCCAAAGTCGGTGAGCTTGATGTGTCCGTCCCGGTCTATGAGGATGTTGTCTGGCTTGATGTCGCGGTGGATGAAGCCCATCTTGTGCACGCTCTCCACGGCGCAGGTGAGCTCAGCGATGTAGAACTGAGCCAAGTCCTCTTTGAAGAGGCCCAGCCTGATCAGCAGACTCATCATGTCACCCCCGGGGATGTAGTCCATCACAAAGTACAGGTTGTCCTTGTCCTGGAAGGAGTAGTAGAGCCGCACCACCCACTCATTATCAGCCTCAGCCAGGATGTCTCGCTCTGCCTTGACGTGGGCCACCTGGTTCCTGAGGAGAACATCCTTCTTGCGCAGCGTCTTCATGGCGTACAGGGCTCCCGTGTCCTCCTTCCGGGCTAGACACACCTCTCCAAAGGCTCCGATGCCCAGGGTCTTGATCCTCTTGAACATGGACTTGTCCATCTTGGCCCGCTTCAGTCGGATGTAGTTGGACTCTTTCTGAGACAGCATCATGCGCATCTGCTCCTGGGCATCACCTGACAACCCAACCTAAAAGGCAAAAGATGACAATTTACATTCAGGCCCGTCATGGAGATCTCCCCAAAAATGGTTTATTTAAGAGAGCACCACAGAATATTCACTAGGAACATAAAATAAAACAACCAAGATGCATTAGCAAAGCAATGAATTCAAACTGGTAGGATGTAGGCCAAGGTAAGGTAACACAAAATAGTAACCATTAAAACATAGGAAAACACAGGTAAAAAAAAAAAAAAAAAAAAAAAAAAGATACACTATATGACCAAAGGTATGTGGACACCTGCTTGTTGAACATCTCATTCCAAATTCATGGGCAATGATATAGAGTTGGTCCCCCCCTTTGCTTCTATACCAGCCTCCACTCTTCTGGTAAAGCTTTCCACTAGATGTTGGAACATTGCTGCTTGCATTCAGCCACGAGAGCCTTCGTGAGGTCAGGCACTGATGTTTGGCGATTAGGCCTGGCTTGCAGTCGGCGTTCCAATTCATCCCAAAGGTGTCAGGTCTCTGTGCAGGTCTCTGTGCAGGTCAGTCAAGTTCTTCCACACCGACCTTGACAAACTATTTCTGTATGGACCTCGCTTTGTGCACAGGGGCATTATCATGTTGAAACAGGAAAGGACCTTCCCCAAACTGTTGCCACAAAGTTGGAAGCACAGAATTGTCTAAATGTCATTGTATGCTGTAGTGTTTAGATGTCCCTTCACTGGAACTAAGGGGCCTAGCTCGAACCACAAAAAAACAGCCTCAGACCAATATTCCTCCTCCACCAAACTTTACAGTTGACATTATGCATTCGGGCAAGTATCATTCTCCTGGCATCTGCCAAACCCAGATTAGTCCGTTGGACTGCCAGATGGTGAAGCATGATTCATGACCCCAGAGAACGCGTTTCCACTGCTCCAGAGTCCAATGGCGGCGAGCTTTACACTACTCCAGCTGACGCTTGGGAATGCACGTGGTGATCTTAGGCTTTTGTACGGCTGCTCGACCATGAAAACCCATTTCATGTAGCTCCCGACAAACAGTTCTTGCGCTGATGTTGCTTCCAGAGGCAATTTGGAACTCGGCAGTAGTGAGTGTTGCAACCGTGGACAGATGATTTGTATGCGCTTCAGCACTCGGCGGTCCCGTTCTGTAAGCTTGTGTGGCCTACCACTTCGCGGCTGAGCTGTTGTTGCTCCTATATGTTTCACTTACAGTTGACCAGGGCATCTCTAGCAGGGCAGAAATTTGACAAACTGACTTGTTGGAAAGGTGGCATCCTATGACAGTATCATGTTGAAAGTGACTGAGCTCTTCAGTAAGGCTATTCTACTGCCAGTGTTTGTCTATAGAGATTGCCTGGCTGTGTGCTCAATTTTATACATCTGTCAGTAACGGATGTGGCTGAAATAACCGAATCCACTCATTTGACGTGGTGTCCACATACTTTTGTGTATATAGCAGACGTTCTCAATAAGGCTGGTATTCTTGGCAAGCAAGGTGTTTATATATGCTGCAGCGGAGCACTATCATGGAAGTGGATGGACAGGCATGCCTCTCCCTACGGAGTTGGTGTGTTGCTGTCAGTCAGCAGAGGGCTTCATGCTGTTCAATTAAAAAAAGGTAAATCTTTCAACAGCGGCTTACTTGGTCACTGATCTGTGTGGACTATTCAGGTCACGGCATTGATAGATGATACTTTAACCTTCTACATCAGCTGTTAGTGACAGCAAGTAGAGAACAGGAGAGAAAGAGAGCGAAGCAGACAGAAAGAATAGAACATTAAAAACAATTAACATACAGCTTGAACAGGAAAGAAATAGTAAGAGAGAAATATTGAAAACTAAGAATGCGTGAGGACATTCGAAATCCATTTGTGTACATTTTGGCTTTTCTGTTGATAATCTATTACCCTGTATTCCTGTGAATTGGACCAAATTCCCTACCAGCTGCTGTTAGAGCAGGAGATGTTCACCCCTCCGCGTCCAGACTGCAAATGAATCGCACATGCGAGAATCCGCCGCTGGCTGATCCCGCCCTGGCTTACATTCAGGGCGGGATGTAAATGTAAAATGTTCTTTGTCTAAAATAAATCACTGCACCAAAATGAATCACTGCATTTGACTCACACAGCCTCAGTCACTTACTCACCTTGTCCACTGCATCTCTGTGACATAAGCTAAACATCTAGCTGGCTAGCTCATCATGTCTCAGTCAAAATTGTACACTAAAAAATACAGAAAGGAGTGGGAATCAAACCCTGAATTCAAAGGCTGGTTGAACACGTTTATTGGAGATGATACACGGGCATATTGCCTGTATTGTAACGCTGATTTCTACGCCAAACTTAGTGATGTAAATAGGCATGACAACTCAAAAACATACTCAAAAGGCAAAGCCTTATAACAATAGTTCCACCCAAAACAAGCTGCCATTTATGGTTAAAAAAACTCGCTGAACATTGTTCCATGCTGTCATGTGATCACATTGGAGAAGCATGTAGAGCTGCTTTCTCAGACTCCACTGCTGCTACCCACTTCAAAATGCACAGGACAAAGTGCACAGAAATTATTAATGGTGTTCTAGCACCATACTTTCTGAAAAAGTTGGTCGCAGATGTGGGTGAGCAGCGTTTCAGCCTCCTCCTCGATGAGTCCACGGATGTAAGTGTTTCTAAGTACCTGGGGGTTGTGATAAGGTACTTTAGTGACACCAAGCAGACAATTGTATCAACATTTCTGGGGCTTGTTGAGTTGGAGGGAGGAGATGCCAAATCTATAGCCCGTGCTGTTGTGGCTTTCCTCGAGAAGTGTTGTCTTACCAAAGAGAAACTCCTGGTGATAGGGACTGACAATGCCTCTTATGACGGGGATTAACAATGGGGTCCATAAAGTGATGGAGGAGGAGTAAAGCCTCAAATATCTGGTTCTTATTTGCTGTGTGTGCCACTCTCTGCAGCTTCCTCATTTGTAGTTCTAAACATATTTAGGGTGTTTTTTACTCACTTTTTGTCTCTTCCACAACTTTTTCCTCTCTGAACTTCTCTGAAGAAGTAGCGCTTTCCTTTCTGGGTGTCGAGTCTAGCATACGGTTTTGTTTGATGCGTGCGACCTGGCGCTCGCTCCACTTTCATTTTTATCCGCTATTGAACACAGTTTATTCTGTCTTAAAAATACCTAAAGTTGGATTAGGAAAGTTGTTTGAAAAGTTTGGACCAAGTTTACAGGTAACCTTTTAGATCATTTGTAGTCATGTTGGGCGAGTTGGAACCGGTGTTTTTTCTGAATCAAACGCGCCAAATAAATGGACATTTTGGGGATATAACAGAGTTTATCGAACAAAAGGACAATTTGTGATATTTATGGGACATTTTGTAGTGCCAACAGAAGAAGATCTTCAAAGGTAAGGCATGAATTATATCGTTATTTCTGAGTTTTGTGTCGCGCCTGGCGGGTTGAAATATGATTGTTATGTGTTTGTATGGTGGGGTGCTGTCGTCAGATAATAGCATGGTTTGCTTTCGCTGTAAAGCCTTTTTGAAATCTGACACGGTGGCTGGATTAACAAGAAGTTAAGCTGTATTTTGGTGTATTGCACTAGTGATTTTATGAAAGTAAAATATTTCTAATAATTTATTTTGAATTTCGTGCTCTGCAATTTCACCGAATGTTGTCAATGTTCCGCTAGCGGAGTGGTTGAAAAACAAGTTTTATTGACTCCAACCTAAGTGTAAGTAAACTTCCGACTTCACCTGTAAATGGTAACAGTGTGGTGTGTGTGTAACCTTTATTTAACTAGGCAATTCAGTTAAGAACAAACACTTATTTACAATGACGGCTGCACCCGGACAATGCTGGACCAATTGTGCACTGCCCTATGGGACTCCCAATCATGGCCAGATGTGATACAGCCTGGATTTGAACCAGGGACTGTAGTGACGCCTCTTGCACTGACATGCAGTGCCTTAGACCGCTGCGTCCGTGTGTGTGTGTTAACTGTACTAGAATGCTTAAAAGGCCGCAATGTTTTTGTATTATATCGGTATAGTTTTTTTTGTCAAGGAAAATATTGGATATTGGTATTGGTCAAAAATGTAATAACGGTGCATCACTAATTATAAGTAGCGCCTGTGGACTCACCCTCTGCATCTCACTCTCCAGCTGCTTCTTCCTATGGATCCTCATTTGGTGGTTCTTCAGGACGTTCTCAACGTGCTGCTCCATGAAGAACTTGAAGGCCTGGGGAGAGTAGAGTGACACTCTGGGGTCTCCTCGCCGCTCCTCGTCTTTGTTGTTCCGGCGCATAGGCACCGGAGATGTGGTGATCTGTTTATTCTCCTTATCTGTTCCCATGGCAGCAGAGAATGGGCCTTCTGGCTTGTCATTTGAGCTGCTGCTACACTCCTCTTCCTCTGCAGCCTCCTCTCTCCCAGTACTGGGCTTGGGCCCTGGGTCATAGGCAGGGCAGGGTGCAGCAGGCTGTTGGAGAAGGTGTTTGGGGTACGGGGGTGGAGGACCCTGGTAACTGGGCACCTCTGCTACTGTAATGGGTACATGGGGCATGGGTGCTGCTGGTAGAGGCTCCTGGTAGGTAGTGGGAGATGGAGAGGGTGGGGGATGGTGCATCCAGGGTGGGTGTGTGGGGGCCACAGCAGTGTGTAGTTCAGGCTTCTGCACACGCATACTCTTAACGGGCCTCAGGATGGGGGCCTGGGTGATGGCTGTCACTGTGGTGGCAGAGGGTTGGGAGCTGGCTGGGTGGCCCTGCCTGTTGCTCATCTGGTGGCTGTTGAAGGAGTTGGATCTGACAGGGATGCTGTGCTGCTGCCATGAGGGGGACATGTCCTGGTTGCTGCTACCTGGGGAGGACTGGGGCTGGACGAGGGGGGCTTGGGTCCAGGACTGAGGCCCACCTATGTTGTACATGTCAAGATTGTACATGTCAAGATTGTGACTGTTCCGGTTAGGCATCATCATGGACTGGGGGAGGTTACCATCGTTGATGTAGGATGGGGACGAGGCAGGACCTCCGGCCTGCATCTGCTGAGCTGTGGGGCTTTGTCTGCTGCTCTGGTTCACTGGGTAAGGGGGAGGGGGTTGTCTGCTACTACCACTCTGGTGTCCCATGTAGTCTGGTTGAGGGGAGCCGTTCTGAGACCAGCCGGATGGGAAGCTGAACTTGTTCCCCCCAGAGCTCTGCATGATGATGGGCTGACGGCCCATGGGCACTGGGCTGATACCCCTCTGGTTCTGGGGGGCTGAGTAGCCATCGGGCCAGGCTCCTTGGGGAACGGGAGAGATCCGAGGCACCAGGTAATCCATGTTGCCAGAGAAGCGCTTGGTGGAGGGGTTACTGTCCCAGGAGGGTGGAGGTGGGGTTCCACCCCTATTTGGGGGAGGGGTGACACTGCGCACCTGAGGGGGTAGGGGAGGGTTGACCCGTTGGTTGTTGCCAGGGTGGCCCTGTGGGAAGGCTGGGGGAGGGCCTCGTCCTGCCAGGTCACCCTGGGGTCCAGGGCTGTCTGAACGGTACACCATCCCCTCCACCCTCATGTGGCCATGTCTCTGAACCAGGGACTCCTTGGAACCCTTCCAGCTCTGCCTCCTCAGCACAGGCTGCTGGATATGAGAGGAACCTGCAACAATGGAAAGAAAAACTACAGTTAAAAAGCAGCATATAGAGAAGAATCATTGTGTTTGCAGTAGATGTTACAGCTATATCAAAAGAGAGCAAACCCATGCCTTGTACAGCATTCTCAATTCAAACACACTCCCTTCTCCCAAAGCAGTTGTTCAACAGAATCTTGTTCCCTCAACAACAATCTATTGCATCTCCAGCGACAAATAGTCTAGCCTTAGATTCTACAACAACAGTAGCCAAGTTCCTGTGAACAACCCTGGAAAAAGGAGAGGTTCGGTCACAAAGGACTGACACCTACCAGGGGCTTTCATGCCTGCATTGACGGGGCGGGCGGGGGCATCCACCATCTGCTCCCTCACAGAGTCTTGGTAGCTCATCTTACTAATGTACTCTATGGCTGCCTCCACGCTGCGACTGTTGGTCTGCATCAGAGCACGGATCACCATTTCCTGCACACAATACATTTACTAGCTATTAATACCTGAAACAAAAGGGTTGCTCGAGGTACTGTTAGACGATCAGATCAAGTTAACAGGAACTACTCAACAACTGTCAAATACAATGTAATTCATACATGCTTTTTTTGTGCACATTTTTTTTAAAGAACCAGACATCCCAGTAGCTTTTTAAATGACTTACTGTTTCATTGAAAATATTTTATACTCCGCTTCAGTGCTGAATACAGGAGTCCTGTGACTGACGAGTTGAAAACATCTTTAGCATTAGGGCAATTCCACAGTAACAGAATCATTCAGATGTCACCTTTATGCCAATTACCAAACAAAAAAATATTGATTGCAAAGTTAAACCATACAACTCTATGAACTACTTTAAACTATACAGAAATGCATAACTATGAATGTCATTCTCTTCATGGTGATGTATGCCGAATAGGTACAAAGGTAGAAACATTTAATTTCCTCCTTATTCTACACTGGCAATTATTAGAATGAGCACCGCACAGCACAGTAGAATTCAGTGCATTACAGTGAAGTACAGTAAATTACTCATGTGCACTACTATACAGTACCGTATTGTACTGACCTATACTCTACTGTACTAACGTTATGCTGTCCAAACTTGTGAAACAGATGTCTAGGATTGGCTCTGATTTGGACTGACTTTTCATCATCTATGGACGTCCGGTGATGGTTGATGCTCAGTGGGCTGGTTACTAGGTATTTAATGATTCACAGATACACATAGGTCCCGATTTAAATGTTTATAAGTGCATAGGTCCGCGGACCCCAAACTGATCCAAATGTAGCATGCGTCGGTCAGAAAATCTATTCAGACTTTACAAATCGGCGGTTAACTATTTTTTGGGCCTCATACTAAATTCTTTCTACCTTCCGAAAATACCTAACTTTTTTGACAACTGATGCTTCCTCTCCTTCAGTGTCGAACTGCATGTAACTGTGTTGACAGCCATTGATCAACTACAAGATATTTTGCAAGCCTAACCTCCACAGTCAATATCAGTAGCCTAGTCAAACTGCGTGCTGACCAACGCGAGGTAGGCTGCCTGTTCCTGAACTTGCACATCTGTGCGGCACAAATGGCTTTCGTGACATTAGACTTTATTAGTTGAGTGACAACCTATGTAATTTGCAAAATTATTGTTGTTATCTATGCGCTGTTGAAAAAATGGTGCTTTACCGGACGAAAAGTAAGCTACCGGGGACAACTCATCTAACTATACCTGCGGAACAGGGCTTGCAATATTTTATTTTGATTGTTCAGGTTCACCATCAGCAATCGTTTTGGTAGTTTTGCTTTAAACAATCAGTTTATATAGTGCCTTCAGAAAGTATTTTGTTACGTTTCAGCCTTATTCTAAAATTGATTTACATTTTTTTATAATCTTCAGCAATATACACACACACAATACCCCATTATGACAGAGAAAACATGTTTTTAGAAATGGTTGCAAATGTATTAAAAATTAAAAAACAGAAATACCTTATTTACATAAGTATTCAGACAATTTGCTTTGAGACTCAAAATTGAGCTCAGGTGCATCCGGTTTCCACTGACTGGGGCAAAGGTTCACCTTCCAACCTTGACAACGACCCTAAGCAAATAGCCAAGACAATGCAGGAGTGGCTTCGAGACAAGTCTCTGGATGTCCTTCAGTGGCCCAGCCAGAGCCATGACATGAACCCGATTGAACATCTCTGGAGAGACCTGAAAATGGCTGTGCAGCAACACTCCCCATCCAACCTGACAGAGCTTGAGAGGATCTGCAGAGAAGAATGGGAGAAACTCCCCAAATACAGGTGTTCCAAGCTTGTAGCGTCATACCCCAAAAGACTCAAGGCTGTAATCGCTGCATAAGGTCCTTCAACAAAGTACTGTCTGAATACTTGTGTAAATGTTATTTCAGTTTTTATTGTTATTAATCTGCAAAAATGTATTTAAAAAAACGTTTTTCCTTTGTCATTATGGGGTTTTGCGTGTTGATTGATGAGGGACAAAACGATTGAATCAATTTTAGAATAAGGCTGTATAATGTAACAAAATATGGAAAAAGTCAAGGGGTCTGAATACTTCCAGAATGCACTGTACATGAATGCAGGGTAAAGAGACTAGGCATCAGAACATATCATAATAATAATAGTAAAATAAAGAACAGAGTAGCAGCAGCAAATGATAAGCGTAAAAGTGTGTGTGTGTGTCGGTATGAGTGTGTGGGCGAATGTAGTGTATGCGAGTGTGTTTTGTGTGGGAGTGTCAATCATGTGCGTGTAGTGTGTCAATCTAAATCTCATGTCAAAATCATGTGACTCATGTCCACACGTTCGCTAGATACCTAGCTGAAGCACTGTTTCCACTTTTACATTATTTTCTCCATACCTCATCAAAGCCAGCAGACAGCAGCTCCAGCAACATCTGTTTGTTAACCTCTGCAGTCCGTCCAGAAGAGTTGGGCTCATTGGCATAAGGCATCAGGGACTTGCGAATCTCCTGCAAGGCTTTGTGGTAGGGGTTTCTGGGGTTGCTGCAGCGCCCTTGCTGCCTGGGGTCTTCAGGCGCCACTATAACAGCACCCCCCATGTCCACCTTAGGGGGGTCAGAAGGCCGGGACATGTTCCGGAGACTCTCCCGAATTTCCTGCAGCATTTGGTGGCTGTTAACACTGTAGTTGCTAGCAGGGAAAGTCTTTGGTCGCATCTGTCGATATCCTTCGGGTTTCTCTCCTCTCTTCATGTAAGAACATGTAGGTTGACAGCCAAAGGGGGACAACAGGGTAGCACACAGCAGTGAGTCACTGTGAGGGTATCAGGGGCCAGGAAGAGCTTCAAGACTCGATTTACTTCACATCTGCATCCTGCTGAATACCTGGGGATGATAAAACACAGCAAATGGGAATGAATTCAATCTCCCAGATATGAGCAGTGAAATGATCCAACATATTCTGTCAATTAATATATTCAGACAATTCATTATGGAAGATAAGTTATAACTAATAGTTTAGTTTTGTAGCTAAGTTACAACCTATCAACTAAACTAACGTTAGTTAGCTAACGTGACCATGAAAACAAATGGTGCTGGTAACTAAATTAGCCGGGTAACGTTACCAAATATTGTAGTTAAACGTACCGACTGTAGGATGTTATGTAATAAACACATGTAATCCAGCCAGCAACAAAGCTAAAAGGTAGTGATGAATAAAATGCTTCGTATTTAGTTAGCATACAGTTACTGACTCAACTTCAGTTAAATAGCTAATCAGCTAGCCATCTACCAAAGCCAACTGCTGCTGGTTGTCCACGGCCTGTTCGCGTCGCAAAGCAACCACTAGCCAAGTTTGCTAGCATGCTAGCTAACAGGTTGTTGTCAATTAACTTACCTTCAGAAGCATTCTTATTTTAATCAAATCAAAAAGAAAGTGCGATGAAATTAGTTAATCTAATGATTTAGACGAAGTTTGAAAGTGAATAGTTTTACAGCTACTCCGTGTCCCAACTGTGGCTTGAATATTCCTGTCTTGACAGACAACTTTCCCGGATGTGTAGGTTGTTTTTCCCATCGTCCCCTGCGATAGCACCTTTCACCCCCCAACAAAAGTAGAAGCCTTTCCCAAGTGATTCAGGTATTCTTACTCATAAACATAAAACGAATACAATATATACATACAAAATGAAAACAAATGAATGTCAAAAGTTTATATTCTATAAATGTTATAATAAGACCTAAAATGCGGTCCATATTATGGTTGTCATACTGTGTATATATCGTCTTACGATGTGATGCAGAATTGGATAAGTGATAACATATTTATGCAAAGGCATTTTATTTCAAAACACAGGAGTTAAATTACATGAATACAACCAGTATGACTTCCCCAAAAATCAAGTGCTTTATCTGTGATTGGTTTTGAGCATAATTTAGAGTGTAAACTACATTTCTGTGGTAATCCAAGATCTCTGTATGCTTTTAATTTCTTAAACCTCCCTCAGGAATATCAAAAACAATCATACAATTTACTAAATACTTTCACCTGATGAAGGTGATCTAATCCTCAAGAGCAAGACCTTTTACTGGGAAAATATTTCAACAATCAGATTAGGTAAATAATTGCCTGAAGATAACAACCCTACCGCTACGCACTGAGGTCTGAACGCAATCATGGTTACATTAAGACACAGTGAGAAAACGTACCTCAATGCAGGGATGGAACATGCCACTGTACTCCAAATGTTACATTTATCCACACTGCTCCATCGAGAAGATTGAAATTCTGCTCATGCCCTTTTTGTCCTCACGCTAGGTAACGGTTGCCACCGCAGCCAATTTTGGAATGTTGTGTCAGCCAATCAGCTCCTTTGTTGTTCAACGCAATGTGCTATTCCATAATGGCTGATATGGCTGCTAGCTAACATGAAGACGAAAAATGAATTTTTCCGCAAAAACTAGCAGTATATAAATCTTCTTGGAGTAGTGTGGATAAAGGTATAATTTGGAGTACAGTGGCATGTCCCATCCCTGCATTGAGGTATGTTTTCCGAACCCATATCTCGCGCCGGCTCCAGTGTCTTAATGTAACCATGATTGCTTTCCGACCTCAGTGCTGCTTAGCGTAAATAAGCGTAATGGTAGGGTCAGCATCTTCTGGCAAGATAAAGTCCAGCCAGCCAGTCAAATAATGTGAACAGCTGAACTGTATTTTTTATTTTTATTTTTTTACATTGGGACATGTCTGTTGACATAAATAGCCTCTCTGTCCGTTCCACACACCAAGCATTGTCCCAGTACATCCAGACTGTTCACAGACAGCATTTGGCTAGGCAGCATGTGAGTGGTCTCAAGGTGTCCCTTACTAGAGTCCCCAGTGAGCCAGGCATTGATGAGGGACTGGTTCCCACCTGCTGGGGCTATTGCGCTGCGAGAAATTATGCTTGTGTTCCGTCCACCTGGTGAAAAATAAATAAAAATAAATAAATCACAATTCTGATTGTGAACTACTGGTGTTACAGTAATGTAATCCTGCTAAATAAAAAAAAACAGGTGGATATATCAAATACTTTCCATTTGGCAGTAATCACAACAGTCCTGCTCTGTGAGCCTTGAAAACATATTTCTGATGACTTGCCTTGTAAGAAGGATGGTGTGTCTGTATATGAAGAAGTCTCCCAATGCAACAGTGATCCATCCTCTGAGCATGAGAACAGGTGGCCTGGGTTTGATGGATGAAAATGGACCTCCCACACTGTGAGCACAACAAAAACATAAGTTAAAACCCTTAAACTAAAGATCGACTTGCTGTTTTAGTGAATTAACTACTTCCATAAATATGTCTTACATTCAGAAGTGTGTGCCTCCATAAGTGAAATGGGCATGTTGCCTTGTCTCACGTCCCAGATACAGAGCATGCCATCCTGCCCCCCTGTGGCCACAATGTGTTGTTGGTTGGGGTGCCTGTCCACACAATGCAGTGGGACTCTGTCTCCAGTTCTAGAAGCCCCCCCCCAAAAAAGACAAAAAGAACACTTAAAGATGCACTATGCAGAAATCACATCTCCTGGTTGCTAAATGCCTGATAGTTATTTTAATTTCAGTTTACGTAACAAAGTAAGCAAGTATAGTGTAGAGAATCACTGTACCTTCTAAACCACTGATACATTTTCCATAAACAAAAATATTGTATTTTCAGCTGTTTGAAGCTGGTGTACAAAACCGAAAGTAAAAGCAAAACTGAAACTCAAGAACATGGAAGCATAGAAATTGCACACATAGAACAGATCTACCGCTTCTTAGACTTGCTTTTAATTAATAACTGGTCTAAAACACATTTTATGTGAATATTTGGTTGGGTAGCCCAAAAAGATACATATGGCAGCTTTTTTTTAAACAACAAAGGACATTACACAATTAAGTTGTTGCACCAGAAAAACTGATTTACTTCAGCTCCTCAAATATGTAATCATCTTACAATGAAAGAATCTGCGATGGTTCATTGCCTGGTTGCCTGAAGTCCCATAGTTTGAGCTGGCCAATAGAATTGACAGTAAGGATCTCTGTAGTCCTCAGGAAAGTCACAGCATGGATTGCGCTACTGTCAGCCTTTTCTGACAGGAATGAAAAATACTTTGTCAGTATCATCTTGGCTAAAGGGTGAGATTTCACTTGAAGTTACAGCTGACTTTTGGAAATGGATATGAAAGCTATGTCATTGCAAATTCAAATTGCAACCTTTAAGAAAATAATGGCCATTGCCAGGAGAGCATACAATTATATACACTCTTATTAGCACATAAGGACCTATTGTTTCCTCCTCAGACCTATGGTGCGCAGCACTCCTTCCTGGTCCGCTCTGAAGAGCATGATCCTTCCATCTTCCCCAACCGTGACAATCTCAGGGCTGTTACACACAACTCCAGTACATGGGGCGTTGTCGCAGGGATAATGATGTGCTCTTTCCCACAGTTGAGAAACAGACAATGTCTGTAGAGAAGAGTAAATAGATGCTATTGAAAACAAGGTCCTACACAAATTAACTTGACATTTGTAATTGATGTATCCATGATTGTTGGTATATCTTCATTATGACAATGTCTTGTGAAGTAACATCCATACCTGGCTGTTGTGGTGATGCCGAAAGATAGTCACCGCTCCAGTTGATGACGCTGTTACTATTCTGTCTTGATCCAGAAACTAAAAGGAGTGTAAGATTGACATTGAATTATGCAGTGGTGTAAATTACTTAAGTAAAAATACTTTAAAGTACTACTTAAGTAGTTTTTTGGGTATCTGTACTTTACTATTTATGTTTTTGACAACTTTTACATCACTACATTCCTAAATAAAATGATGTACCTTTTATTCAATACCTTTTCCCTGACACTCAAAAGTACTCTTTACATTTTGACAGGGAAATGGTCCAATTCACACACTTATTAAAAGAACATCCATGGTCATCACTACTGCCTCTGATCTGGCAGACTCATTAAATACAAATGCTTTGTTTGGAGTGTGCCCCTGACTATCCGTCAAAGGGGGAGGGGGGGGGCAATAATTTGCCGTCTAGTTTGCATCATAAGCCATTTGAAATGGTCTATACTTTTACTGTTGATACTTAAGTACATTTTAGCAATTCCATTTACTTTTGATACTTAAGTATACTTAAAACCAAACACTTTTACTCAAGTAGTATTTCACTGGGTGACTTTCACTTGAGTCATTTTTTATTAAGGCATCTTTACTTTTACTCAAGTATGACAATTGAGTAATTTTCCACCGCTGCAATTATGACAGAATCATATTGAAAATCAGGACCAGTACAATAATATCTAATATTTTACACCTAATAGTATATTAACTTACTTGAAGGTCCAGAACATCCCCATTATGTTTGTATTCACATAATAATTGAGGGTCTCCCTCAAATTCATCGTCCATACTGGAGACCCCATTCTCTCCGATGGACCAAATTGAAATGCTGTTGTCCTGAAAAAAAATTAGATTTTGCTAAAGGTATGCAATCAGACAGAAATGTTCAAGAGCTGAGTGATGGTAAGTTACACTAACTATTAGTGCTTAATTTGAGCTGAATAGGATCCACACCTCAGATTTGACTTTGTTTGTTCCGGCACCTATTTGCCCAGATCCGGTATCTCTCGCTGCATGATTTTTGAATTATTTCACTGTTTGCACTTTAAACATTCGAATAAAAGCGATCAGCATTAAATCAAGTTGCCCCCCCGTTATTTCTCCCACTCCTCAGAAAGACCATCACGAAAAAGTGCAGTGATCCTTCTATTCTGCCACACTGATTCCAGACCTGCTCTCTTACTTGTACATAGAGCTTATGGGGAGGGCAAGTGGGGTAAGTAACTGATCTTGACACAGGTCTTGGTAGTGGTGGTCAGATAGTGAAGAAGTCCCTACATAAGCACCTCACATAGCCTAGTCGTCTCCCTACTAAATTTGAATCGTGGGAACACCAAATAAAAAGTTGATAAGAAAAGGCAATCGAGTTTGACATTTTTCAAGTCCAAAAATCCAGAGAAAGATGATGAATCGAAACAAGAACGAGCCAGAGAACTGTCAGTGCCGGAAGAAAGGAGTGAGGGGCAAACTGTTCCTGATGGCAATACTAATCCCGCCAGTTCAGCATTACCACCGGCACCCCCACTAGCTCGTAGGCCTACTAGCGAGTCAGGGAGTGGGAGACGGTGCATCCACTGACGAAGTGCTTGGAGCAGTTGCAATTTGCGGTTCAAGAACAAGCAAACACATAACCCCTTGCTTGTCATACAAAATTCAAAGTTGGACTGTACAACATGCAAAAAGGTAGGGAGCTTGGGTCTAGAAATGACTGGAGGGATTACACTAGCAAAATAGTTGGTGGAATGTACAGTAAATTAACATCCTATGCATCAGACATAAAACAAACAGAGCCCTCAGGAAAAAAAGGTTTTTGAACATGTCTGAACAAAGGCGCATTTGGTGGCAGCCTTGTAGACAAGGCTAAAGAGGACACCCAGTTTAACACTCAAAATGACATTTAAAAAAAAAAGACACTATAGCCAGTCTTCAGAACAGCATTGGGAGGCTAAACATCACAGCCACATGCCCCCTCACGGCTTTGAGCAATAAGTTGACTCTCAGGAGTTGACATGGGGCTCCCTTTTGCAATTATGTTAGCACAGATGAAAACTGTTGTTCTGTTGTGACCCCAAACTTTTGAGCGGTAGTATATGTGCATATGGCAGGTGTACTGCAGTGTCGTAAAAATATGTTGCTGAACATTGAGGTCTAGAAAATTAGGCTATAAGAAATTCAGACTTGTGTAGCTAAGCCCCGTTGCAATACTCAAGTATGTGGGCATACAGCAGTGACCTCTAAAATGCTTTGAATTAATTAGCACCTTGGAGTGCTGTCCGTGTCACCACCATCGATAGTAAACCCACCTCGTTGTCCCAAGACCCAGTAGCAAATATGTCTGGTTGCTGTAAAGACGAAGATGAGACCGGTCTCCATCTCGTTTTGCTGATTTTCTTTGACACGTACTTAGCATTGATTCCCTCCATCAGAATAATCTTAAACGTAGCTAATTTCTATTTCTGATATACATGTAAACGTATAATTAAGTCCCCTCGACATGCATTTCCCACAATACCGCCAAATCTCTTACGGTGGCTCAATGAGGACAAACTAAACGTCAAACGCAATGTGATTACGTCACTAATTCACGAACGTGTTAAGCTCTCGCGCCCCTCCTAGTGGGTGAACGCGGAAGATAGATTCTTGCTCTGGCAATCAAATCTGAGTGGTCAAAAACCCCACATTTAAGATGAAATCTCCGATTAGTTAATTTATATGCAACCATAATTTATTCAGGGACTAGCTACATGGAATAAACTACAAGCTGCGAAGCAAAAGTATGTCGCGTGACGTGTCCCCTCCGTCTGTTTTGGAGGTTGTCAGTTTCATAGGCAAAGGAGTTGGCGCAGGCGCGGCACTGACAGCCGCTCTCTACCTGCTCCGCAGAGTGTGTTTAATAATGGCCTGGAAATCTGGAGGAGCCAACCACGCAGAGCTTGTAAACAACCTACGCAGTAAGTTTACTCATTATGTAATGTGGATAATTAAGGATTTTGGTTTAGATATCTAATGGGTAATAGAGAAATGCTGCTTTCTCCAAAGCATGGTGACCACCGTCAGGCTAGGCTATTAAACATTGGGACATTGCACACTGTTTTCCTCTGTAGTCACGCTAATATCTGGCTGATGTTTGCAAATCTGCACCTGCTACCACAGAGTGCTAGCTTGCAAGTTAACAATTTCATCGACACAGTAGTGGCTTTATTAGGTGCAAAGGCAAAGTATATCCTTAGGTATTTTATGTGCGTCATATTGTGCTTTGCACCAACCTTCTTTAGCTACAGTCGCTAACTAGCTATCAGCCACAGCTGTTGTTAAGAAACATAGCTAGTTAATTTGCTAGCTAGCCAGTTCATATGATTGTCATGCGGCATATCATGCGGAATACCGAAGCCGTTTGTTAGTTAGCAAACCTACTAATTACATGCATTGGAAGTTCGATTGAGTTGATCTCTGTTTTTACTACAAAAGCAAAAGTGTGGTCCAATAGTGTGTGATTGCGGTCCGCAATTCGGGGCATTACTGTGTGGTGATATGATTTGTCGCCTCGGATGGTTTGTTTATATAGTAGGTTAGGCCTAGCTACAAAGTCTGTGGCATCAGCAGTATAATATCACCTGCATCTGAAGGAACGCCGTAACCAAATCATAATCTCATTGGTTCCTGCATGCAGGCCTCCTCCCCCACAGGAGCGCCACAATACTTTTGCGCTAATATTCTATAAGTGGAGCAGGAAGTCAAGCAGTAGAACATTTGAGGTGCCGGTACTCAGTTCTGGTGAGCTCCTGCCCAAGTCAAGGACTGATTACGGCCACAACCTATACTGGAGTGCTCCTGCCTGCGTACCGGAGTCCTAGCTTAAATCTGGACTGATACAAGTATAAAGAGGGGTTCCTGCAGATGCAAGAACGCCCAGAATTGCGGGACACAATTGCACTCTTCTCATCTGGTTAGCTAAAAAGCTGTAACCTGTGGGTGGGGTATCCATGCCTAGCATGTTGATCCACTGTATTGACTGTACCTAAGTTACTGTAGGATGGGGAATGCCATCCTTTGGAGAGGCATGATCCAACCTTGTTGTTATTAAAGCAGGCTACTGGTCACACTCAGCATTCATAGGTAGTTGAGCAATATTTAATCCAATTTGCAGTCACACCTGACACACCACTGTGGTGGTTAGCCTTGCTAAGATTGTGTGTATGTGTGTCTCTTATGTGTGTGCGCCATAGAGTTAAAAGTTGCAGGTGACATGAGAAAGATGTAGAAAGAAAGATGTCAGCTTCTCGCTCCATTTCCCTTCCTGAATTAGCTGATTTAGATGGATCTAATGGATCTCTTAAATTCACCAATTTGCTAGACAGATACTTTTGGTCATGTAGTGCATGTGGACACCTGCTTGTTGAAAATCTCATTCCAAAATCATGGGCATTAGTATGGAGTTGGTTCCCCCTTTGCTGTTATAAAAGCCTCCACTCTTCTGGGAAGGCTTACCAGTTGATGTTGGAACATTGCTGTGGGGGCTTGCTTTCATTCAGCCACAAGCATTAGTGTGGTCAGGCACTAGGCCTGGCCTGGCTCGCAGGCAGCGCTCCGATTCATCCCAAAGGTGTTCAATGGGGTTCGTCTAGAATATTGTATGCTGTAGCATTAAGATTTCCCTTCACTGGAACTAAGGGGCCTAGCATGAACCATGAAAAACAGCCCCAGACCATTATTACTCCACAAAACTTTACATTAGGCAATAGGCACTATGCATTGGGGCAAACCCAGATTTGTCAGTCTGACTAACAGATAGTGAAGCGTAATTCATCACTCCAGAGAACTAACTTTCATTGCTCCAGAGTCCAATGGCGGCAAGCTTGACACCACTTCAGCCGATGCATGGTATTGCTTATGGTGATCTTAGGCTTGTGTGAGGCTGCTCGGCCATGGAAACCATTTTCAGGAAGCTCCTGACGAACAGTCCTTGTGCTTGCTGATGTTGCTTCCAGAGGCAGCTTGGAACTCGTAGTGAGTGTTGCAACCAAGGATAGACTATTGCTACACGCTTCAGCTCTCGGCGGTCCCGTTCTGTGAGTTTGTGAGGCCTACCACTTCGCAGCTGAACCGTTGTTGCTCCTAGACGTTTCCACTTCACAATAACAGCACTTACGGTTGACTGGGGCAGCTCTAGCAGAGCAGAAACTTTACAAACTGACATCCTATGACGGTTTCACATTTCACAAGCTCTTCAGTAAGGTCATTCTACTGCCAATGTGTGTCTATGGGGATTGAATGGCTGTGTGTTCGATTTTATACACCAGTCAGCAACTGGGGTGGCTGAAATAGCCGAATCCACTAATTTGAGGGGTGTCCACATACTTTTGTACATATAGTGCATTTTTTGTAACAAAACTAAAAATATCTCCTGAAGACTTGGTGCAGACTGCAGTGAGGCTTTTTGGCTTGCTTATATCAGTGTCCAACATGATTTGGCCAGCAGGCCAAGTTGGCTATTTTTACACGGTCAAGTGTTCAGAAAAGCACTGCAGCAGAAACTTTGGTACGAGGGCGGGTCTGAGCGTTTTGCCAAAGCCCTTTGGCCTTGATTGTGCATAGCTTTATTCATTGTGATACTGTACACTACAAGGACATAGGCCTATTTTATGTTGAGAATGTCTTCTGCATGAGAAGAGATTAAGGCCAGCTTTTAAGATGCACGAGCAGGTACAACACTGCATCCAGGGAAACAAAAACATTGGGTAAAATGTGATGCTGAAGTGGATTAATATTTCATCCACCAAAGTTGAGTTCTGGGTGAATTTTAGCAACATCCATCCTCCCCCGTTGTCATGTGCTTTCTGATCCATTTAGGCCTACTCACCAACTGCAAATCATAAATTAGCCTAAACCAGATTTTAAATGGGTCAAACTCAAGATGCATGCTAATTCCTTTATAGTTTATTTTTTTTGTATGCTCCTTCGGCCAGGCTCTTCTCTTTGAGCTTAAAGCTGATTATCACACACACTGTGTTCAGAACATCAAGTTATTTAAAGCCACTATATGTAACGTTTTGGGCGACGCAAACCAAATTCACATAGAAATGTGTGTTATAGACCGATCATTCTTATTGAAAGCAAGTGGAAGAAGCGGTAGATCTGTTCTATGTGTGCTATTTCTATGTTTCCTGTTCTTAACTTTTGGTTTTGTCTTACTTTTGGTTTTGTACACCAGCTTCAAACAGCTGAAAATACAATAATTTTGCTTATGGGAAATATATATCACTGCTATTTAGATAGTAAAATACTTCTCTACACTATACTTGCTTGTTTTGTCACAAACTGAAATTAGGAAAACTATTAGAATTTTAGCAACCAGGAAATGGTGGAGCGATTTCTGCATAATGCATCTTCAAGAGTTGGTCTCTCAAGTGCAATGTCTTTCAAAAACATTAAATATATCCTTCTAGCCTATTGTGTACATATAGCTGCATATGAGCTGTTCCATCTGAAGCTGTTGGGAATGCAGGTGTAATGTCCTGTGCATTCGGAAAGTATTCAGACCCCTTGACCTTTTCCACATTTTGTCAGGTTACAGCCTTATTCTAAAATGGATTCAAATTTTCCCCCCTTATAAAATGTACACACAGTAACCCATAATGACAAAGCAAAAACAGGTTTTTATAAATTTCAGCAAATGTATTAAAAATTGGAAACTGATATCACATTTACATAAGTATTCAGACACTTTACTCAGTACTTTGTTGAAGCAACTTTGGCAGGGATTACAGCCTCTAGTCTTTTTGGGTATGACGCTGCAAGCATGGGCCACCAGTATTTGGGGAGTTTCTCCCATTCTAATCTGCAGATCCTCTCAAGCTCTGTCAGGTTGGATGGGGTGCTCCGCTGCACAGCTATTTTCTGGTCTCTCCAGAGATCTTCGATCGGGTTCAAGTCTGGGCTCTGGCTGGGCCACTGAAGGACATTTAGAGACTTGTCCCGAAGCCACTCCTGCGTTGTCTTGGCTGTGTGCTTAGGGTTGTTGTCCTGTTGGAAGGTGAACCTTCACCCCAGTCAGTGGAAACAGGATGCACCGGAGCTCAATTTCGAGACTCATAGCAAAGGGTTTGAATACTTATGTAAATAAGGTATTTCTATTTTTTGTTTTTATAAATCTGCAAAAATGTCTAAAACTGTTTTCACTTTGTCGTTATGGGGTATTGTTTGTAGACTGAGAATGTTTTTTGTTTTAATCCATTTTAGAATAAGGCTGTAATTGAACAAAATCTGGAAAAATTCAAGGGGTCTGAATACTTTCCTTAAGCACTGGAAATTGGCGACCACTCAGCAATATAGTTGTTAGGTTGGGGCACAGGGTCTCGGGGAGAAATAAGAGCAGTAGCACCGGCTGTCGCTGGCACTTCCTACTGTCAGTGGAGACTCCTGCGGAGGGATTACTTTACTCTGAAGGCACTGCAGTGTTTGTGAATATGTTACTCTCCACAAGTCCACTGTACCGTTAAACACCGCCTGTCTTCCTTTGTCCCTTAGAAAATGGGATCATCAAGTCGGACAAGGTCTATGAAGTCATGTTGGCCACAGACCGAGGCCATTTCTCCAGATGCAACCCTTACATGGACTCCCCACAGGCAATAGGTGTGCTTATTTATTGTAGTACAATAAAGTATTGTGGTGCAAATTCTATACACCAGCCATTGATGAATGTTAGATGCTAACAATCACTTTCTTTGACCCCAAAGGCTATCAAGCAACCATCAGTGCACCACACATGGTAGGCCTAGCTATGCCTTTCAGTATTTGTTTAAGTTGTTGCATATCTTATAAATTTATTATAACTATCAAACATTGATCGCCTTGCTCCTATAATGTATACCAACTGAGCACGTACCAGAGGTTTGCAAGTACAATGCTGACAGGTGGTGATGCAGTTGTATGTTGATCTCTCTCTACCAGCATGCCTATGCCTTGGAGCTTCTGTACGATCAGCTGTATGACGGGGCCAAAGCTCTGGATGTGGGGTCTGGCAGCGGAATCCTCTCTGCGTGCTTTGCACGAATGGTGAGCTATATTATGATGACTGGTTAACACAGGTTCTGTGTTTTGGTGGTAGGGTTGGGGTATATTTTTCTATTTCAGGTTTTTGGGTTCTGTGTAATGTTCGATGGCATAGACTTGTATACCTCCCTAATGTATTGTCTTTAACAGGTAGGTCCCAAAGGGAAGGTGATAGGAATTGACCATATCAAGGAACTGGTAGATGACTCTATAACCAATGTAAAGAAAGATGACCCCGGCTTGATAACATCAGGTAGAATACAATTAATCGGTAAGTCTGAAAAGCAGCAAAGCAAGATGGATTTTTTTTCTAATTCAATGTGGTGACTTGTATTATTGGGTTATGCAAAGGTATTATACAAAATATACAGTTCAAATATAAGCTTAAAATACAGTTGCTGACGCGATGACTGTTAAGTAAGGAAACATGGGTGCGGCACTGTCTGCTGTACTGCAGTCAACCAACATCAGTGTCAGAGGCCAGAGACGAGGTTGAGGTGGCATCACACAGCTCTGATGTGTGCCTTTGCGCTCTGCGTCTCAGTGCTTGACGGGTATAAGGCTGGCAGCGTGTGAGTGGCAGCTGCTGCCTGTTTGTTGCCTTACAGTGGGAGACGGGCGGATGGGCCATCCAGAGGAGGCGCCTTACGATGCTATCCACGTGGGCGCGGCAGCACCCAACGTGCCACAAGCAGTAAGTTCCCAAACCACAAAAAAACACAAATGAAGGCATCAAAGGGGACCCAGTTAATAGGAGTCCCATCGCCGCAATCCACCATCTGTAGGAATGCTGTGGTCAGAGACGAGATAAAAACCAACACGGACTCTAACTCTGTTAGTAACAGCAGGCTTTGTTCGGTCTCAGGAAATATGTTAGTGCTCTGTGCTGTGTTATTTTGTCAAACAGTACCCTGGTCTATTTGGTGTAACTACACTGTTGCATATTTTACTCGGCTAGCCATTGCATTGTTAATGTGAACATCTCTTCTTCGAAGACTTGTCTGATGGGGTAGAAAACTGTGAATGTTTGGACCTTGGGGCAGATTATCTGGTTCTGACCCAGTGAGTGTCCTCTCCTCCCTCAGCTCCTTGATCAGCTGAAGCCAGGCGGCAGGCTAATTCTACCCGTGGGGCCGGCTGGAGGGAACCAGATGCTGGAGCAGTACGACAAGCTGGAGGACGGCAGCACCAAGATGAAGCCCCTGATGGGGGTGATTTACGTGCCTTTAACAGACAAAGAGAAGCAGTGGTCCAGGTGGAAGTGACTTCCTACTCCCTCTCTCCTTCACACAGTGGGCAAAGGTGAAATGGTGTGGCCTGGAGCAGATGATGGATCCCAATGGGCTGTGTTTGCGGCTTGTCATCATTAGTTGCTTCTTCCATACCATGTCAACTGGCTGCACGTTTTCTTCCCGTAAACTAGTATGAAATTTTAGATCTGTTCAGCTAAACAAGAGTGCAGTGACGCAAACAATCAAGTGTGGATTCTGTTTGGTATTACAAGAATGGTTATGTTTAAAATGTTTGATGGTTGGCATTTGGCTGTGGTACTTCTGGCATGAGAGCTTATCAATTTGAATCAGCCTTGTTTTCGAGGGGAAGTCTACAAGAGACGTTTATCCTCATTTGGATTTTGCACGTGGTGTGGGGCTTTCTACAACAGTTTGTGCATGGGAGTGTCTAACTGACCTTCAGTGGCATGACAAGAGGGAGTTCTGATTTTGACACATTATATTTCCTCTTTGAAGTCCATCGCTTAACGTGTTGCCTCTTATTTCTCACAGGGATGAACTTTGAGGGGACAAACTGTCCATATACCACATTTTCAATGTGAGCCTGGAGGAGACTACTTTGGGTTCCAACAACAGCCATTGGAATTCTTTCAAAACATTTTCTTTATCATGCTGAGGAATAACCCCTGAGGTTGGGAAAAAGACTGTTAGAGATTGAACAGAAGAAAGTGTCGGGGTTAGTCTTTTTTTCAGGCCTGCATTTTTTTGGAGGGGGGGGGGTTG
Organism: Oncorhynchus masou masou; assembly: GCF_036934945.1. Lineage (NCBI taxonomy): Eukaryota > Metazoa > Chordata > Actinopteri > Salmoniformes > Salmonidae > Oncorhynchus > Oncorhynchus masou. The sequence continues at coordinate 15,018,382 of NC_088227.1, forward strand.
TGAATTTTTCCTTTTGAATAGCTGCAGGATTTTGAGTTTAAAATTATTATTTTTCTACATTTTGGTTACATCTGTGAGTTGCAATCAACCATTTCAACAATAATGCATTTCAGCTCCATCAAAGCTGAGTGTGAAGAGGTTGCCAGACTGTTCTGATAAGGAAAGCCTGAGTTGATGAGATTATTCACCCACTTGCTACTGATTTGCATCTGAAGATCTGACTAGATATCTGTACTGCTCTGCTAACATATCAGCCCCCCCCCCACACACACAGTATTTAAACAGGCACACGCAGGTTGCACAAATGACTACTCTATCCCACATCCAGTTGTTTGACATGCAGCACATGGCACTAAATGGCATTAAAGAAAGGACTATTACACCTAGATTTACTCGTACAGTTGGATACAGGCAAAAGCCAAACCACAACACTCTACAACAAGAGTGGAGCACATCCACATGGTTTCAATGACATTGTGTGCAGGCTTTACTGATGACCGACACTAAATGAAATAGCTGGTGCTTTGCCAAAATAAGCCTAAATGCAAAGAAAATGAATGTCTGTAGGTTTTTTTTTTAAACATGGAATTAAAAAGCACATTTATTTTGGATGGTCCATGGCTTTCACAATTTCTGGAATGGCAAAAATGAAAATAAAAAGATGCTTATGTTTTTGTCCCACTTTGTGCCGTGGAGTATTTATTGTTTCAAGCTGTTTTTGCCGTTGAAGACGGCACCTACTGCCATTTGTCCTTATCACCATAAAAACCTCTAGTAGAGCAGGAAGAATCCACGTTGTATATTCTGATTGCAGATTACCACTCAAAATACTCTGAACACTTTATCACAGAGTTCCCAAAGACACATTCATCAAGAGTTACCTTTACTATTTCACACACACTATGCATACGGGCGTTTGAGCTACGTCACCATTTTAAAACTACATAGCTAGATGACACAGAAAAGCAACCTACTACATTGCAATATCAGACGGCCTAGAATGCTTTATGGCTTGATATGGGTGTTTCTGGAATTACTTGCAGTTATAACAAAATAATGATTTTCAGTAATGATTGTAGTTTAGGAATTTACGATACGTTACATAGTTTGCTACCCCCATATTTCAAATGAGTCTGGTACAAAATAAATCTCTAGGCCAAGCCTAATAGATATACACAACAGTGCCACTCAGTGGCAGAAGTATTACGTAAGGGATAAAGTACTATATCTCCCAACGAAAATATACATCCATAATTCATGAAACGAAAGCGGGTGAAAGAGCAATAATGAAAGAGCCAGACGAGCATCATTTTTTTTTTTACGCCAAGCGAGTACACAAAAGTGGCAAACATTTCTTCCCTGTTAAAAGGTGGGTTTAATTTAGCTCAACTGTGACCCTGGAGTGCTGGGTCGGGCTTGCACCTTTGGGACCATTCCAATGGGGACAATTTTAAAGAGTGATCTCTGCCTACCTAGCGTGGCGAGTTAGATAAGTCAAGTGCACCTAAAGGTGTACACTCATATAGAACGTTTGATAGGCTGACTGACAGTTTTGTTGTTTCTGCCTGAGGGGCTTTTAGTACAGAGGGTGCATCCAAAAGAAATAGAAGTGCCATGCACAGACTTTTTGAGAGGCAGGTTTTCAAACTAAAAACAAAAGCACCCAAAAAATAAGATTCTGCCACTGCGGTCACAGATTCATTGAGCAATTATGACTTTGATTATTTAGTTACATAGAAGCAATAGATGGTCATATCTTAATGGCTAATTCAATGACACATATTTAATGCGAATTTGAAAACAACTTGCGGGCAGTGGGTTCAGAACAACTGCATCAAAAACCATGTATATCAACAACTAAAGATAAATGTTTGTTTTGTTTACAAAAGGGCACTTTAGAGACTGGAAGGGCAAAGGGGCATGTGCTCTGCACAGGTAGAGCCTTATCTGTGCATGTGCCTGCTATGCTGCTACAGGTACATGCCGTTGATGAGATAATCAGACTCCTCTGTGGTGAGGGGGCGAGCCTTCTTCAGCTTGTGGTGGACCAACCGCAGACGACAGCCAATCATGAGCAGCAACAGAGCCGTGATGATCAGTCCCAGAACCAACGGCAGGATCGCACCTGCAGGGGAGAAGAGAGAGATAAAGGGACTGTCATATACTATCTTGAATTCTCCATGTATAACCTAATATTACAGAGTTATTGTAACTAAGTTGGTAAGGATGTTGAACAGACCTGACTCAGGCCCTGGGTGTCCTCCCACTACTGAGTGTGGTTTGGATATTGGGAACATGTCACTCTCTGCTAGTAGTTTGGTCTCTGGCCACTTCATGGTCACTTTAGGGGTCTCTACTGTAAATGTTAATACACTGGTTAAGACTGAGACAGGCGAGAGATTGTATTCAGCTGATTAATTATCATGTGCAGGAGTAATAATTATAAAACAATGGAATTTACCTGACTCTGTGTGTTTGGTGGTGGGGGGAGGTGCCACGGTCATTTGCTTGATAGCAGTACCTGAATTATTTGTTTCCATTATTCATTTGCATAATTGTCTTCCTACATTATGTACACCTCATTCAATATGTAATGAGAATGCACATCAGAATCCAGATAATTCTAAAAAACAAAGAAATTGTAGTCTCCTAGAATAATCCTACCTTTTTTTTCTATACATTCATTGACACAGTCTGTCTGCTGCAGGAAGTTGTTATGGTTGCCCTTGCAGCCTCCGTAGATGAAGTGCTTGCACTCTTCAGCTACAGGGTCATAGAACCAGCGTGGGAAGATGCCTTTACATGGACCCACATCAGGGGGAGCTGCACAGGGCTCTGCTGGGACAAAGAGCGAACAGAGAAAGTGAGAGATTTGGTCAGGTGGGACAGAGAGAACAGAGAAAGAGAGAGATGTGTTCAGGTGGGACAGAGAGAGAGAGAGAGATGTGTTCAGGTGGGACAAAGAGAGAACAGAGAAAGTGAGAGATTTGGTCAGGTGGGACAGAGAGAACGTAGCGAGCAAGAGAGAGATTTGGTCAGGTGGGACAGAAAGACAACAGAGAGAGGGAGGAAGAGATGTGTTCAGGTGGGACAGAGAGAGAGAGAGATTTCGTCAGCTGCGACGGGGACAGAGCAAAGAGAGGGAGGGAGTGATTTGGTCAGGTGTGACAGAGAGAAGGAACGAGAGATTTGGTCAGGTGGTCTCAGTCTTGATAAGTTAACATTGGAAGTACCCCGCCTCATCTGTCTCAGGCTAGCCTAACTCCGGGATCAGGTGGCGGGGGACAGAGGAGTGCTTTGTTCCAACGCTGAGGGGGGACATGGCGATAAATGGCCCCTGTGAGGCTCACTCCCGTCCCAGGACTGCACTCCAATCTCAGCCCTGCTCGTCTCAGAGTGCCCCTGCGGACCTTATTCTGCCTCACTCCACAGTTCCAGATCAGCTCTATGGCTCAATGGCTGCCTTCAGGGGTTCAATCTGTCTCTCTCTGTGCTTACTAGCTAACACACAAAGGCCTTCCACTCTCTGCTAGCACATACAAAACTCTGGCCAACCAGAAAAATGTTGCAGCTACCAAATGGATTGAATTACTTCACAGCTGACCAAAACCTTTAATCTATAGTTGGTTTTTGTCTACAGGTTTTTGTCCAAAGCTGTTAATATGATGTTTTGATTCATGTGCATTAAATTGCCTACTGGCTTATAGGGAGGTAGTAACAAAACTAGGTAATAGTTACACAATGACAGTACCTTGACTGACAGGGCTCTCCTGATCACTGTGACTTGGCTGTGGCAGGACTGGCGGCACAGCTTTGCTCCTCTCACGAGACTGTGGGGTCTGTGGGTCTTGTGGAGCTTGTGGTGGAGGTGGTCTTGCCTCCTCCATGGTCTTCTTGGGCCCACCCTGGGCCATGGAGTGGTCCTCAGTCTCCTCTGGCTGGGCGACAGGCCTGTGTGGGCTGGCACCTGCAGGGTGGGTCACCGACTTCCTGTTCCCATCAACTGTAGAGAGGAAAGAGATGACAGGGCATGGTTATCCTGGGCTCTCGGACACAATTTACTGCAGCCCTCCTTGCTCTGATATTCCAGACTGAACTGAATGCATACAACTCCATCCTTGTACACTCAAGTATAACACTACTACTACGCTAGTCTAAAACTACACTCCATCCTGGTACAATAAAGTCTAAAACTACACTCCATCCTAGTACAATAAAGTCTAAAACTACACTCCATCCTAGTACAATAAAGTCTAAAACTACACTCCATCCTGGTACAATAAAGTCTAAAACTACACTCCATCCTAGTACAATAAAGTCTAAAACTACACTCCATCCTGGTACAATAAAGTCCAAAACTACACTCCATCCTAGTACAATAAAGTCTAAAACTACACTCCATCCTAGTACAATAAAGTCTAAAACTACACTCCATCCTAGTACAATAAAGTCTAAAACTACACTCCATCCTGGTACAATAAAGTCTAAAACTACACTCCGTCCTGGTACGATAAAGTCTAAAACTACACTCCATCCTAGTACAATAAAGTCTAAAACTACACTCCATCCTGGTACAATAGTCTGAAACTACACTCCATCCTGGTACGATAAAGTCTAAAACTCCACTCCTTCCTCGTACAATAAAGTCTAAAACTACACTCGCTCCTGGTACAATAGTCTGAAACTCCACTCCACCCTAGTACAATAAAGTCTAAAACTACACTTCACCCTGGTACAATAAAGTCTAAAACTACACTCCATCCTGGTACAATAAAGTCTAAAACTACACTCCATCCTGGTACAATAAAGTCCAAAACTACACTCCATCCTGGTACAATAAAGTCTAAAACTAGTCCACACAGGAAACCTACAGCCCTCTATGTTGTTATTATTATTATTATTCTGTTATTATATTACAATATGATCATCCTTTTATTTATTTAACCTTTATTTTGACAGGAAAGCCAACAATTACCAGGAGCTACTGCCTCCACGTTGCTGACAGCTTGAGGAGGACAGATTGAGTGACTTACAGCTCTGGCAGAAATCCTCGTCTGAGCGGTCTGGACACTGCTGCTTCCCATCGCAGGCGTAGGTGATGTCAATACAGCAGCCGTCGTCACACATGAACTGGTAGCGGGAGCAGCTACCTGTACACACTGGGGGAGAGGCGACACGAACACCTCTGTTTTACTCTCTAATGACACTGTAGTTCAGTGCCTACACACTCACAAATGGGTGATGATATTGGCCACCACCACCACCACCACCACAGCACCCAATGACAGTCCCCAGGTATACTTGGCAGCCTTCCTACAGTATAGATGCTGTGTTAAACTGCTGTTCTGTGTAATAGGTCACTCATCTTATGTTTGTTGGAATTCGGGATTGGACAGGAGAAATGTATAATAGTAGTACATTATGTTGCTGTAATATTCATCACTTATAGGTGTAGAAAAGGACCTTCATAGTCCAGGTACATCAACAATCCCCACCCTCTTCCTTACATTATTACTCTAGTCCGAGAGACTGAAAAACAGCTTCTATCTCAAGGCCATCAGACTGTTAAACAGCAACCACTAACATTGAGTGGCTGCTGCCAACACACTGACTCAACTCCAGCCACTTTAATAATGGGAATTGATGGGAAATGATGTAAAATATATCACTAGCCACTTTAAACAATGCTACCTAATATAATGTTTACATACCCTACATTATTCATCTCATATGTATACGTATATACTGTACTCTATATCATCTACTGCATCTTTATGTAATACATGTATCACTAGCCACTTTAACTATGCCACTTTGTTTACATACTCATCTCATATGTATATACTGTACTCGATACCATCTACTGTATCTTGCCTATGCTGCTCTGTACCATCACTCATTCATATATCTTTATGTACATATTCTTTATCCCCTTACACTTGTGTATAAGACAGTAGTTTTGGAATTGTTAGTTAGATTACTTGTTGGTTATTACTGCATTGTCGGAACTAGAAGCACAAGCATTTCGCTACACTCGCATTAACATCTGCTAACCATGTGTATGTGACAAATAAATTGGATTTGATTTGATTTGAGATGGGGCTAGACTAGGATGATTTAAGGCATACTGTATCTCATCCATCTCTATGCAGTGAATAGATTAACATGCCTGATCATCTGAATGGCTATTAGGCAACCAGCCATTTGACTAGGGCAGTACTGCTTAATTGAATGGAGCACTAAATCCCAGGCTCTGTTTCATTATGCAATGGATTCAACCCTTAGAGGCATGGATTCAATTGCAGCGAAAAGGTCATTGCCTGTAATGCATTGGTCTAGAGTGGAAAATGTCTTATATGAGGAACAGGACCACAGAGAAGCACAAATAAGTTTGACCACAACAACACAATTAATGTTAGTCACAGAATAGCGAGAAAATAGGCAAGATCCAGTAATGAATTATCATTCATGAACATGAGGAGGCACATCTGGCTGGTTTGAAGTGTTTTTCACCTTCAGCTTGGCGTTCTGGAGCCAGCACAGTCACAGTGACATTGTCGGTGCTCTTCTGTCCCGCGATGTCGGTGACAGTCATCTGGAAGGTATAGACACCCTCCTGTAGACCACTGATCTTCAGTAACCCTGGATGGGTCACCTGCAGGTGAGCAGAAATAACATTTCAGAGAAAATAACAGGGAAGGAAACTGCACTGAGAAATTATGCCATGGACAAAGCCAAAGCCTTCATAGAAAGAGTCAAGAGGGGTTTCTTCTAAAGACCCACGACTGGTATATCACATCAACCGCTCAGTGGCGTCACAGGGAGAGAGAGGTTAGCCTACAATAGGGCTCTTGTCCTTTCGGCAGGTTGGGTGACAATAGCCTTTTATTTGTGTCTGTGCAGCAGGGCATTGTGTGGCTCCGGCACGTTGACTTCAGCATATACCTCGTTCTATGTACGACATTATAGCAACAAGACAACTGTGAGTCCCAGATCTGCTAAAGCAAATGCCATTCCACAGTGTTTTGACACTCAACATTACTCACAGAGGAAAGAATCTAAGCAGAAACAAAGTTTAAATGCGGAAGAATGACACCAGTTGCGGTGTTACCTTCATGTTGATGTCTTGGTCGCCCTTCACCAGGGCCCATTCGTAACGAGTGACTCCGTGGTCGTCCACACTGTCCCGGCCGTCCACTACGGCCCAGTCAGTGGGTAGCTGGATGACCACATCCTGGCCGGCATCACTCCGGGGCGGCTCGTCCATGTCTGAAATCAACCCAGAGCAGAGCTAACCCACTGGGCTCAGATGTCAGTTCAACGTCTAGTTTTGATTTACATTTACATGTAGTTGAGTTGTCAGGTAACCTGTATTCAACGTGAAATCAACATATTTCACCATGCCATTGGATTTAGTTTCAAAGTTGGGTGAAACTTGTCAAGCGCACGGACTTACATTAAATCTAAATTTAGAAGCAGGGGGCAAATAGCAAATGATTAACCCAAGCTAAACACCAGGCTGATAATTGTTAGAGGTGGTGGAACAGAATTACCAGCAACCATTTACTATGTATGCATGCTTTATCATAAGCAATAGCAACACATTATATACTTTTGTGATTTAGACAAACACTTGCATGTATGTATATTGTATGTTATAACTGTAATCCCATATAAATCAAAGCAGGTGCAGAACCTCACCTGGCGTTCCATCTTTATAACTAGGTTTATCCTCAGGTCTCCTGATTTTGTTCCCATCTACATTGCCACTGGAAGAGGTGACGTGCCCTGTTGTATTGTGAGCCCGGCTGTAGGTGCTGAACCCTGTCTGTGCTGCGAACGAACAGACGTTTTTATTTCTATAACTGCAGTTGAGCAAATAGCAGCTGAGGCCGTCGTCCGACTGTCTCATGTCCTCTTGGACCACCGCCACCGTGCAGTGGGGGTCTGCGCAGCAGGCATGGAGACAGTCTTTCCAACTGTACACCTGGTCAGGAGCCGAGAGAAAGGTGGCCCCCTGCTCTATGGAGGCCCTCGCTCGGATGATGTGTTCCTCTACGGCGTTGAAGTCACCCAGGCAGACGTCAACCACCTCCTCGTCCTCCCTGCTATACGTCTGGTCCTGTTGGAGCTGCTTGCGGAATTCTCCTAAAAGCTCTTCCACCCCTGATATTTTAGATTTCAAGTCCGATATTTTAGAGGACCGTGTGTGAATGCTAGTCACCATACAGAACAGCAGCATACACGCAATAAGTCGATGCTGAGCCAAAGCCATTATGTTTACGCAGTTAGACGGCATCCTTCCCGGCTATTTTCTGACGCACGAGGAGGCCCTTCTTTATTTTCAACACCAGAAACCTATAACGCAAAATATAAATACTGTCTCATATCCAATAATCCCGAGTCGCCGGTGAACACTTTTGCTTGTTTCTTTTTGCGATGCTAAAGGCCTTTTGTCGGTATCATGATGGCACTGCTTGGAGGTAGCGCCCAACATCCACATCCAGCCACAGTGATTGGAGGCGCACTGAAATAATTGACGTCACGGATGATGTTTTATATTGAGACTCTTCGGGATCTATGATATCCGGAATCATTGGGGCGTCCCTACGCCAATGAAGTTGAAATGTACTATGGTTAATTAAGGTTTATGGTTACCTTATGGTATAAAGTTAGGGTTGGAGTTCAAGGTATGGACATTTCAACTATGCCGGATAGCACAGCCCGTTTCCCGCAGCGCGCCTGTCGGTTTTGGTTTTATGCAACTCCCTGTATGTCTGCAAGCTTAAGAACTGTAGATTTTCTGAATATTATTAGGGTACTAAACCTGCATTTTGAAATCATAGGCCCATGGAAAAGGATTTGTGTTCAGTTGTGTGAATAATGTCCATAATAAACACGATTTCAGTTTACACTTTATTTCACAGTTAAGATTAAGACGATGTTTTGTGTTACACAACAATATGTTATTGCACAAATAATGTAATCAATCTATCATGAATATGAAAACAAAACGGACATATTTGAGCAAAACGTAATTTGTGTATTTCTGACAGAAATATTTTAAATAAAAGAGGTTGGTGGTACAACAATATGACCATCTTGTTTTCGTTTCTGAATTGAAATCAAACACACATTTGATTGAAAGAATTTGCATTTTTAAAGGGGCAATCTGCAGTTGCTATATACATTTTTGGACTTGTGAATGAATGATATGTACCTATTGATTCTTGAAGAATGTAGCTTATAAATGCCAGGGGCAGGGAGACCACTTTGTTATCCTTTCAACTGCTGATTGCCGCTTTAAAGATCATATAATATACAAATGAAGGCAGGCTAAAACTATAATTCCCCAAATATACAACAAAAATACATCTTCAATAGAGTAAAATATCAATTGGGTCATCTGTTTCTTCCGATCAAATATCATACAAAATCTGACATGTGGAAGTATAATGTGTAGGTTAGATCATTTTGTTCCATCGCCAGTATCGATAATATCTATAAATTACCCAACTTAACTTTGTGTTGCACATTAAATAGGACATCTAGGTTTTTGTAAATTGTTTAACTAAAAATAGCAATTTACTGTCATAATATTTGCAATATATTTACATAATTTCCCCTAAAATCACACCCCCAAAAAATCTTAAAATTACATAAATGTTAAATAATTACTTGAACAAATGAAGTCAAAAGTTTTGATGATTCAAAGCCGTCACAGACAGTTAAACAAAAAGGTACAAAAGGGTATGCATGCAGTGATGGCCTTGAGAGTAGACAATATGCATAAAAACACGTTTAAATAAAGTAGTGATAAGAAGCCACTGACAATAACAATGTTGTTAATCAACATAATGTACAGCAGCTCAAACACATCAGTTAACATTGTATTTTATCTCTCAGGCTTGGTTTAGAAAATGGTCAGTCTCATGTGTTGTTAACAAATGATAGTAAGGAGATAATTCTACAACCAAATAACATTTAAATTTTAAACACATTCTCAGCTATTTATAGGTAATGTTCCACTGTTTGTCCTGTGAATCTTGGAGCACCAGCTTAAAACATGTCACAACTGTTGAACATTATAAAACCAGTGGTGCTTATTTACACTGAACAAAAGTACAAACAAATGTTCTCATGAGCTGAAATAAAAGATCACAGAAATGTTCAATACGCACTAAAAGCTCATTTCTCTCAAATTGTGTGCACAAATTTGACAAGACAAGATAATCCATCCACCTGACAGCTGTGGCATATCAAGAAGCTGGTAACCACAGCATGATCATTACACAGGTGCACCTTGTGCCAGGGACAATAAAAGGCCTCTCTAAAATGTGCAGTTCTGTCACACAACACAATGCCACAGATGTCTCAAGTTTTGAGGGTGCGTGCAATTGGCATGCTGACTGCAGCCATGTCCACCAGAGTTGTTGGTAGAGAATTGAATGTTAATTTCTCTACCATAAGCCACCTCCAATGTTGTTTTAAAAAATGTAGCAGCACGTCCAACCGCAGACCATGTGTGTGGCGTCGTGTGGGCGAGCAGTTTGCTAATGTCAACAGAGTGGCCCATGGTGGCGGTGGCATTATGGTATGGGCAGGCATAAACTATGGACAAAGAACACAATTGCATTTTATCGATTGGCAATTTGAATGCACAAAAATAGCGCAATAGATTTGGGCCTAATGAATTTATTTCAATTGACTGATTTCCTCATACGAACTATAACTCAGTCAAATCTTTGAAATGGTTGCATGTTGCGTTTATAGTTTTACATGAAAAAGTAACTCAGTTTGAAAATAATAATTCCCAAAAAACATTTCCATAACCCAACAAGGTCTCTCTAACACACACAATATTCCATAGGTCTCCCTTACACAATAATGGCAATACTCCACACATGATCAACTACACTGGATTCTTGGTCTAATAAATACTGAGATTAAAGTGCAGTGGTAAGAGTTGAGGAGAACACTCAGTTGTTGTTGTTGTTGCTGTGGTAAAGTTCCTGTACTGTAGCAGTGGCTAATGGCACACGAAGGCTCCTCACGCAGGCTTCTCTCTGTAGTCTGTGATGGCCTTCCATAGCTTACACAGGATCCCACCTCTGAGGAGGAAAACATGAGAAAGATAAAAACAGACTATTATCACAACGTACGATATTAGTGTTTCAATCATGTCATGGTTGACATGGCTGGCTATTTGACAGTGTAGGAGAGAATACTGTATGTTGTATACCTTAATCTCAAACTCTTCAGGTCGTCTCTCGTCACATAGTGGAGAAGGTCATCTAACGTGTAATCCTCGGTCAGAATCTACAAAATGGGTCCAATCATTGGTACATCAAAGAGATGAAGCTCTTGACCAATAGATGGTGCTCAACCGTGTATCTGTTATTAAGACTTTACACATACAGTATGCATATAGCCTTCTGTGCAATAATCTGTCAAACATCAATCAAGCCATTTGTTTTAACAGCTTTACAGCAATGCACATTGTTTATTGTAGTATAGTGGGAGAGAATTACGTGGGTGTGAGTTTGTTTACATAATGTGCCCATTTAAAACAGACGTGGCTGGGGGAGAGCTGCCTCAGGACCTACCCTGTCCATGGAGTCATCGTCAGCGCCTTGGAGTTTCAGCCACTTGATCAGCTTTGGGTCACCATGGCTCATAGTGGACTTGCTCCTTTGGCTCACTGATAATGTAGGCATATCTGTCAACAACAACAGTAAATGTCCAACTATTAAAAGGGGCAATCTGCAGTTGCTACATACATTTCAAAATGTAAAATGAATGATATGTACCCATTTCATCTTAACTTACAAATGCCTCATAAGCTTAGTTCAACTGTCATACTCCATCATAACCCAAAATAAAAGGTTGTTTCACTCCAATGTTTGTAAACAAATTGAATGTAAACAAACACTGTATAGCCTCAAAACATGGTTAAACTATAATATTTATATTTCTTGGATGATCAGTCCTTGCATCCATAACTCTGTCTATGAATTTGAGAGTGGTTACATTTCTCCAGCCTTTAACCAAAACAGTTGTGGGGATGTCACTTTTTTTTATTGTTTATACTGCAGATTGCCCCTTTAACAACAACCATGTATCATCCATATAACTAATCATATTAGACATAGCAAAGAATATGCATGGTCTATTTCCTGATGCATCTGTTGTACAAATATTTCCATTAGTCCTTTAAAAAGCTGTATTTGTAATGCTCTTGTGCATAGTGTATGTAGTGTATGTTGGGCAGAGGTGGAAAAAGTACTCAATTGTCATACTTGGGTAAAAGTAAAGATACCTTAATAGAAAATGACTCAAGAGGGTCTCCTGAGTGGCACAGTGGTCTAAGGGAGACCCATGGGGTGGTGCACAATTGGCCCAGCGTAGTCCGGGTTAGGGGAGGGTTTGGCCAGCAGGAATGTCCTTGTCCCATCGCGCATGAGCCTCTCCTGTGGGCCGGGCGCAGTGCACACGCTGACACGGTCGCCAGGTGTAGTGTTACCTCCGACACATTGGTGCGGCTGGCTTCCGGGGTTAAGTGGGCGTTGTGTCAAGAAGCAGTGCGGCTTGGTTGGGTTGTGTTTTGGAGGACGCATGGCTCTCGACCTTCCTGAGTCCGTACGGGAGTTGCAGCGATGAGACAAGACTGTAATTATCAATTGTGTACCACGAAAAAGGGGTAAACAGGGGTAAAAAAAATGGAAAATGACTTAAGTGAAAGTCACCCAGTAAAATACTGAAAGTATTTGGTTTTAAATATATTTATGTATCAAAATTAAATGGAATTGCTAATTAAGTATCAAAAGTAAAAGTATACTAAATTTAAAATTCCTTAAATTAAGCAACCCAGACAGCACAAATGTCTTTTTTTATTGATGGATAGCCAGAGGCACACTCCAACACTCAAGACATCATTTACAAACGAAGTGTCACACCCTGACCTTAGAGATCCTTTTTATGTCTCTATTTTGGTTTGGTCAGGGCGTGAGTTGGGGTAGGCATTCTATGTTTTGTGTTCTATGTTTTCTATTTCTGTGTGTTTGGCCGGGTGAGGTTCTCAATCAGAGGCAGCTATCTATCGTTGTCTCTGATTGAGAACCATACTTAGGTAGCCTTTTCCCACCTGTGTTTTGTGTGTAGTTGTTTTCTGTTTTTGTGTCTGCACCAGACAAAACTGTTTTGATCATTCTCGTTATTCAGTGTTCAGTTCTATTAAAATATCATGAAACAGCCGTTACACAAAGTATTTCAGAATTCCTCTTTTACGCTACTGCGACTCTCTGTTCATCATATATGCATAGTCACTTTAGCCATATCTACATGTACATACTACCTCAATGAGCCCGACAACCCGGTGTCTGTATGTAGCCTCGCTACTTTTATAGCCTCGCTACTGTTATTTTTCACTGTCTTTTTACTGTTGTTTTCATTTCTTTACTTACCTATTGTTCACCTAATACCTTTTTTTGCATTATTGGTTAGAGCCTGTAAGTAAGCGTTTCACTGTAAGGTCTACTACACCTGTTGTATTTGGCGCACGTGACAAATAAACTTTGATTTGATATGAGTAGGGATGACCATGGATGTTCTCTTGATAGGTGAGTGAATTGGACCATTTTCCTGTCCTGTTAGTACTTTTGGGTGTCAAGGTAAATCTATGGAGTAAAAAGTACATCATTTTCTTTAGGAATGTAGTGAAATAAAGATGTAATAAAGTTGTCAAAAAAATAAATAGTAAAGTACAGATACCCCCCAAAACTACTTACGTAGTACTTTAAAGTATTTTCACTTACAGATGAAATCGGACGTTTATATACACCTTCGCCAAATACATTTAAACTCAGTTCTTCACAATTCCTGACATTTAATCCTAGTAAAAATGCCCTCTCTTTGGTCAGTTAGGATCACCACTTTATTTTAAGAATGTGAAATGTCAGAATAATAGTAGAGAGAATTATTAATTAATTTCAGCTTTTATTTCTTTCATCACATTCCCAGTGGGTCAGAAGTTTACATACATACATACATAGGAATTAGTATTTGATAGCATTGCCTTTAAATGGTTTAACTCGGGTCAAACATTGTGGGTAGCTTCCCACAATAAGTTGGGTGAATTTTGACCCATTCCTCCTGACAGAGCTAGTGTAACTGAGTCAGGTTTGTAGGCCTCCTTACTCGCACACGCTTTTTTAGTTCTGCCCACAAATTTTCTATAGGATTGAGGTCAGGGCTTTGTCATGGCCACTCCAATACCTTGACTTTGTTGTCCTTAAGCCATTTTGCCACAACTTTGGAAGTATGCTTGGGGTCATTGTCCATTTGATAGACCCATTTGCAACCAAGCTTTAACTTCCTGACTGATGTCTTGAGATGTTGTTAAAATATATCCACATAATTTTCCTGACTCATGATGCCATCTATTTTGTGAAGTGCACGAGTCCCTCCTGCAACAAAGCACCCACACAACATGATGCTGCCACCCCCGTGCTTCACTGTTAGGATGGTGTTCTTCGGCTTGCAAGCCTCCCCCTTTATCCTCCAAACATAACGATGGTCATTATGGCCAAACAGTTCTATTTTTGTTTCATCAGAACAGAGGACATTTCTCCAAAAAGTACGATCTTTGTCCCCATGTGCAGTTGCAAACCGTAGTCTGCCTTTTTTATGTTGGTTTTGGAGCAGTGGCTTCTTCCTTGCTGAGCGGCCTTTCAGGTTATGTCGATATAGGACTCGTTTTACTGTGGATATAGATACTTTTGTACCGGTTTCCTCCAGCATCTTCACAAGGTCCTTTGCTGTTGTTCTGGGATTGATTTGCACTTTTCGCACCAAAGTACGTTCATGTCTAGGAGACATAACGCATCTCCTTCCTTAACGGTATGGCGGCTGCGTGGTCCCATGGCGTTTATACTTGCGTGAACGTGATATGAACGTGATACCTTCAGGCATTTGGAAATTGCTCCCAAAGATGAACCAGATTTGTGGAGGTCAACACATTTTTTTCTGAGGTCTGGCAGTTTTCTTTTGATTTTCCCATGATGTCAAACAAAGAGGCACTGAGTTTGAAGGTAGGCCTTGAAATACCACCACAGGTACACCTCCAATTGACTCAAATTATGTCAATCAGAAGCTTGTAAAGCCATTACATAATTTTCTGTAATTTTCCAAGCTGTTTAAAGGCACAGTCAATTATGTGTATGTAAACTTCTGACCCACTGGAATTGTGATACAGTGAATTATAAGTGAAATAATCTGCCTGTAAACAATTGTCGTAAAAATTACTTGTGTCATGCACAAAGTAGATGTTCTAACCAACTTGCCAAAACTGTAGTTTGTTAACAACAAATGTGTGGAGTGGTATGTACACTTTCGACTTCAACTTTAAGTCCTTTACACCACTGATGTTGGGAGGTGTGTAGTGGATGTTGGGAGGTGTGTAGTGTATGTTGGGAGGTGTGTAGTGTATGTTGGGAGGTGCGTGGTGGATGTTGGGAGGTGCGTGGTGGATGTTGGGAGGTGTGTAGTGTATGTTGGGAGGTGTGCAGTGTATGTTGGGAGGTGTGTAGTGGATGTTGGGAGGTGTGTAGTGGATGTTGGGAGGTGTGTAGTGGATGTTGGGAGGTGTGTAGTGGATGTTGGGAGGTGTGTAGTAGTGTTTGTTGGGTGCTGTGTCGTGTATGTTGGGAGCTGTTGAGTGCATGTTGGAAGGTGTGTAGCATATGTTGAGATGTGCTCACAGATAGGCTCTGAGCAGATCCTCAGTAATTTGATCCCCTCTTCCCTCTCATCCAGGACCTGCTGGAGGATGGCCTGGTACTCTCCCTCCCTCTCTAGCAACTGCTCCATTAGCCTGGACAGACACAGTAGGGAGAGAGGAGGGGAGGGGGAGACATAGGGTCATTCAATGAGTTAACACGATACTACTAGACATGGCTACTGCAGCCACACCTATAGCCATGATGAAAATAAACATATTTTCTCTTCTGTGTTGGGACCTTTCTACATAACAGAATTCACATTGGTGAGGAAACAATGTGAAGCTACAGGCAATATCTGTTACAAATTCATCACTGATGTGGTGGTAATAGAAAAGGTTGTTGGAATAAATCTCTGCTTTTGTGCCTGACAGTTGTTGTCATGGTTATGACCGCACGGCGACCCACCTGCTGGTTTCCAGCTTCATCCTGCCTAGTTCTATGCTGACGGAGCGCTGGGCATTATTGGATTCGTGTGAAACGGTGGAACTGAGTGTGCTCACGCCGGAGGTGGCGACCGTGTCATCATGGGCAGTGTTGGGAGGGGCTCTGCTCTGGTGGACGGCGGAATCCTCAGGCTCAACGTCATCGTCAACATTATCCTGGTCGGCCGGGTCACTCTCCGAGGCCAGGCTGAAGTGGGGCCTCAGCTCTGGGTAAGGACACGTGATGCATCATTACACCGTTACAGCAATAGCATGACAACTAGTACATATGCAACAGCTAAACTGCACTTTGAAAGAGGAAACATTAAACTAAGACAGCAACATCACAAGCCTCAATAACGATCAGTCTATGACTAATTTAACTACATTTTGCAGTAGCTTGGTGGTAGCTGAACTAAATTCAAATCTAGCTGCACTCTTTGGAGAAAAAAAAAGATGCTATCGAAGTTAAGGGTTCTTCGGCTGTTCCCATAGGAAGAAACTTTTTTGGTTCCAGGTAGAACCCTTTTGGGTTGCATGTAGAATAATTTTCACAGAGGGTTCTACATGGAACCCAAAATAGTTCTAACTGGAAACCAAAAGGTTTTAACATGGAAGCAAAAAGGCTTCTCTTATGGGGATAGCCTGAAGAACCCTTTTGGAAGGCTTTTTTTCTAAGAGTGTTGTGTAACTCTACTCTTTTTGTGAAAATAAAATATGGCGGTAGGCAATAATTTCCTTTCAGATCTGCCTAATTCTCACTTGAAACATCGGTTTTGTGTTTATTAGGCTAAAATCCATATTCCGTTAACATATCACCTCCACCCTACCTGACAGAGGGTAGTGAGGTCTGCAAAACACATCACCGGGGGCAAACTACCTGCCCTCCAGGACACCTACACCACCCGATGTCACAGGAAGGCCATAAAGATCATCAAGGACAACAACCACCCGAGCCACTGCCTGTTCACCCCGCTATCATCCAGAAGGCGAGGGCAGTACAGGTGCATCAAAGCTGGGACAGAGACTGAAAAACAGCTTCTATCTCAAGGCCATCAGACTGTTAAACAGCCACCACTAACATTGAGTGGCTGGTTCCAACACACTGACTCAACTCCAGCCACTTTAATATGGGAATTGATGTAAAATATATCACTAGCCACTTTAAACAATGCTACCTAATATAATGTTTACATACCCTACATTATTTATCTCATATGTATACCTATATACTGTACTCTATATCATCTACTGCATCTTTATGTAATACATGTATCACTAGCCACTTTGAACTATGCCACTTTGTTTACATACTCATCTCATATGTATATACTGTACTCGATACCATCTACTGCATCTTGCCTATGCCGCTCTGTACCATCACTCATTCATATATCTTTATGTACATATTCTTTATCCCCCTACACTTGTGTGTATAAGTTAGTAGTTTTGGAAGTGTTAGCTAGATTACTCGTTGGTTATTACTGCATTGTCGGAACTAGAAGCACAAGCATTTCACTACACTCGCATTAACATTTGCTAACCATGTGTATGTGACAAATAAAATTTGATTTGATTTGATATGACCCCAAAGCGATCTATTCATGCAGATTGTGTAGTATATGACATTTCAGATTTACTTATGATCATTTTTCACAAAGTAGTTTGTATGTAGTGAACTACTTCAAACTATATTTTCCTTAAGGGTAGCTTCAGCGAGGCTTAACTTCTTCCAGTGTGAAGTAACTGGGAGCTTGGTAAACTACATCTTCAGAGTAGCTTCCCCAACACTACCACTGTTTGCGCCCACAGTTTGCCCAGGGGTTTTTCATTTCGGACGTTGCGCATCTACTTGGATTGAACGAGAGCTCAAGGGTGTTATGCCCTTCTCTCATAGGGCCCTCTCCTACTGAGGAGTTTACCTTTTGGGCACTGTTTTTGGGACATATTTGGGAGTCTCTAGTGCGCGATGAGAAAAGGATATCCCTTCCGGCCAAACCCTCCCTAACCCGGGCGATGCTAGGCCAATTGTGCGTCGCCCCATGGACCTCCCGGTCGTGGCCGGCTGCGATAGAGCCTGGGCTTTTGATTGGTCCTTCCGAGAGTGGTGATACGTCGCACTCATATTTTTAGAGAACCGGAGTTACAAAAGTAACCTTAAGTTGTGATTAGATTGGGGCCTGGTTCAAAGTCATGTTTCTGTCTTTAGTTAACAAACAGTGTCCTGGGCCCTTAGGTGCATAATTACTGATTTAAAACTCTGCAGCTGGAGTCACTGCTATTACCTGGCACCAGAATGGTGATGGCAGTTTGCACCGCTTTACGGATGATATTGTCCAGGGCGAACATCCAGTGGGGCTTGATGTTGTGGTTTCGTAGTACTTTGTTTACCTGGAGATGCAATGGCCACACACACACACCATTAATAAACAGCTGACCCACACACATACTGCACCTATGCATCCTCTACATGGTCACATTAGTGGAAAGGACAACAGGCTTGACCCCAGAGGGTGTCTGTTTACATTGCGTGTGGTGGCTGCCTAGTAAGCTGAGATATCCCCCTATAATTAGCCTATGGAACAAGCATTTCCCAGAAAAAAAGAGACTGCTATTTATAAAAAGCCATGCATTCCGGAAAATCCAACTGTGAAAAACAAGTGGGCATCGTGCGTTGATAATAATCTGTTGCAGACAGTGTAACCTATAGACCAGAGCTGGTTTCACAAGTATCCACTAAGGGGCATCAGAGCTCATTATTGACAGAGTTATGTAATAACTCTCGCATATCTTACAGCCTGCTACAGTGCTATTTGCATAATTGTATTTGTGATACAGGGCAGAATCAGCCTCTTTACACGATGTGTAATTAAGGGGACATATTTCCCTTTAATTACCCTTAAAGGTCAAAAGTGTTTCACAGTCAATAGTCTGATCTGTTTGCTCAAACAATGGCAGCATGGCGACATAATTCTGCTGTGAACGTTTCACAGAAACCCCTTAAATCATACTTTAATGCCTCCAGAACCTTTGGTCTATACAAGGACTATTTTAATTCCAAGCCATTCACAGTGGATAAATAGACAATGGGATTTTTGAATCATCATAGGTCATTTATAATGCGTATAGAGAGACCTACTAATAGGTGAAGAAAGAGCACTTACTGCATCCTGGAACCCGAATAGCACCACCTGTAGTTGGCTGATGGCCGTGCTGTCAAAGTCTAGCTCCAGTTTGAGCTGGGAGAGGGTGTTGGCTATGATCTTCCTGTCCGCCATGCGCACAAAGTCCCCCAGACTGACCACCAGGGTGGAGATATGCTGATGTCTCAACTTGGTGTCGGATGTCTCAGAACCCTGCACGCATAGGAGAGAGGAGGACGACGAGAAGGGGTGATGAGAGGAGGGTGAAGGTAGAGAGGAGTGCAGATGATGAGAGATTTGTTTTACTCTGAGACAGCTTCTAACCTGTTCCCAGATCTGTTTGTGATGTCTTGCCAACTCTTAGGGTCATTGTCATGCCGAGTGACATGCCAGGGGAAAAAACAAACTGGAACCAGGCCAAACCTTTCCCTGTCCACTACCAGACTAGATGCTAACTGACCTGTTTGAGAGCCTCCACGAGGTTGGCCACCACCTTGTCTCTGTCCTCAGTGAGAATGCGGTGCAGAGTGGCCCTTCTCTCGCTGTCCTTCCTCAGCATGAAGAACCCAGTGTCTTTCTCATCAGGAGACGGAGGAGCACTGTGGTCCTCAAAGTTCTCCACTGGGATACTGGTGGGGAACACAGGTTAGATTAGAGACCTTAGTAACATTTGTTTTAGAACATATTTATATAGGAGAATAATAAAGTTCAAGTTGGTGTACCAACGAAATGTTTACTTGCAGGATGGCACAATTTATAGTCCAATATTTACATGTGTTTGGGGGAAGGGAGGATTGGGGGGCAAGTGTTTAAAATGGTTCAGTATTTAGTAATAATAACAAGAGTCTGGTAGCAGCAGTTGTGGTGTGTGTGGATGAGTGTATCAAATCAAATGTTATTTGTCACATGCGCCGAATACAACAGGTGTAGCAGACCTTACAATGAAATACTTACAAGCCCTTAACCAACAATGCAGTTTTAAGAAAAATACGTGTTATGTAAAAAATAGATAAGTAAAAGAATAAGAAATAAAAGTATGTCTGTGTCAGTGTGTTTGTGAGTGAGGGCGGAGAAAAAACACAGGCTCAGTGAAATTGTTTTGACAACATATTTGTGAATTTTATCATTGTCAATATTACAGGACATTCTTTGGCAACCGTGGTATAAGCATGATCAAATCTGGAACTAATGTACTCCACGGATGTACAACATACCTCATTGTCCATTATGCCCAGATAATATACAGAGCATCTGTCTTTATCTCTTACTTACTATAGCAATATTTACAAGTTTCCTCCAGATTTGGGTTTTTCCGGCACTGCTTATTGTCAGATTGATTAAGAGGTGTGTTTTTGTGATCTCAAATCCGAAATGAGTAAAGAGCCAAATTGAAAATGTTAGCTTCACTGTCCAAACACATACGGTATGGTGTTGACTGTGTGTTGTGTTACCTGAGGAACAGGGAGCGGGTTCCCTTGACGTCCCGATCGCTGTAACACTTGGTGCTGGGCTTGAAGATGAAGGGGTTGGTGTTGAGGTCATTCTCAGGGGAGACGGAGCCGTACTCACTGCTGCTGCTGGTGTCCTCCACCACCACAGGCACTGGCAGGGAGATGCTGCGCAGGTACTCTGGAGGGCACAGAGACGGGTGACGGCACAGTTACACAAAGAAAAGCAGAGCGAACAACTTGTTAAGGACACTACACGGAAATGATATTACAGTACTACTTCTGTGAGGGTGTCATTTCAGGATAGGGTAGTCAACAGGATAATTGGGTTAGCCTCATGTCGTTGGGCTCAGACTCAGTGTACTCTAAAGAGGATGAAGCACAGGCGCTCAGATAAACTCACCTGAACCTGCTGGTGTAAGAGCTGAGGAGAAAAACATGGATATTTTTTAATTCAATGATAAGTATGGATTGTGCAGAAAAATAAACAGAGACAAAAAGTATCTAAAACAAAGTATCTAGAAGCAATTGTCTATCTATTCAGATATATCTATATTCTACTAACTACTGCACTGATTGACCAGTGAAGCGTTGTCCTAGCTACCTGTGAAGCTGCTCTTGCCCCTCTTCTTGCGGCTGGTGACAGTGAGGAACTCATCTGTGAGCAGGTGCAGGGCGGTGGCCCTCTGGTCGGGATCGGGCTCAAAGCAGCGCAGGATGAAGGCCTTGGCCTCCATGGACATGGAATCTGGGATCTCAGGGTGGATCTTAAACATGCCGACCTGTAGCCAAGATAAAACGCAGCACAGTCATGCGTGAGTTAAGGGCCTAAGCTGTAGCCAAGTCACAGTACAGAACTAAGTCAAGTGACCTAGCCAAGTCATGCTATATTTAAGGGCCTAACTTGCAGCTTTCGCCAAGATAAAACCCAGTCATGTTAGATCTAAGGGGCCTAACTTGGAACAACAGCCAAGATAAAGGCCTAACCTGCATATACTGCCCAGACAAAACCCAGTCATGTTAGATCTAAGGGGCCTAACCCGCAGCTACAGCCAAGACAAAACCCAGTCATGTTAGATCTAAGGGGCCTAACCTGCAGCTACAGCCAAGACAAAACCCAGTCATGTTAGATCTCAGGACCTAACCCGCAGCTACAGCCAAGACAAAACCCAGTCATGTTAGATCTAAGGGCCTAACCCACAGCTACAGCCAAGACAAAACCCCATGTTAGACCCTAACCCACAGCTACAGCCAAGACAAAACCCAGTCATGTTAGATCTCAGGGCCTAACCCACAGCTACAGCCAAGACAAAACCCAGTCATGTTAGATCTAAGGGCCTAACCCGCAGCTACAGCCAAGACAAAACCCAGTCATGTTAGATCTAAGGGCCTAACCCGCAGCTACAGCCAAGACAAAACCCAGTCATGTTAGATCTAAGGGCCTAACCCGCAGCTACAGCCCAAAACCCAGTCATGTTAGATCTAAGGGCCTAAGCTACAGCCAAGACAAAACCCAGTCATGTTAGATCTCTAGACAAAAAGGCCAAGACAAAACCCAGTCATGTTAGATCTCAGGGCCTAACCCGCAGCTACAGCCAAGACAAAACCCAGTCATGTTAGATCTAAGGGCCTAACCCACAGCTACAGCCAAGACAAAACCCAGTCATGTTAGATCTAAGGGCCTAACCCACAGCTACAGCCAAGACAAAACCCAGTCATGTTAGATCTAAGGGCCTAACCCGCAGCTACAGCCAAGACAAAACCCAGTCATGTTAGATCTAAGGGCCTAACCTGCAGCTACAGCCAAGACAAAACCCAGTCATGTTAGATCTAAGGGCCTAACCCAAGACAAAACCCAGTCATGTTAGATCAGCCTAAAGCTACAGCCAAGCACAAAACCCAGTCATGTTAGATCTAAGGGCCTAACCTGCAGCTACAGCCAAGACAAAACCCAGTCATGTTAGATCTCAGGGCCTAACCTAAGGGCCTGACTTTAGTTAATGGTGGGGAAACAGATCTCTTCTAACCCATAGCTCTGTGGCGCTGTAACACTATGCAGGTGTGCTCATACCATCACAGTATAGGAGGTCAATGCGACAGTGAAGGACGAATGCGTTAGCTCGTCTGATAAGAAGCACTCTAGTAATTCCCAACATTGATCTGGAATGTAGGCATGAGATTACCAGTGGAGACATTCCAAAATAATATTCTTGTGAGGATTGTTGCCAAACGCTTTCTCACCTGAACAACAGTATAGATGAGAAATTACTCTAAATGGTAGTTTCTCATGTAAGCCATTGCGTAGAAAGATGACAGTGTTAGTGAAAGCATTATTAGCATTACAGATCTATACAATCAGGTACAGAAAAGTGGTTTATAAACACTGGAAAATGCAAGTTAAGACATGTGAACGCACAGCAATTTACTACTGTAATTCAATTAAAATGCATGGAAATGTCCATGCTTCTGGCCTGTATTCAACATGATCTCCATTATAGACCGCCCAGTTGGATCATTAGCTTCAGTTTTTAATAGACTACATATGCCCAGACTTTGCCTTTGTGATATTGCTGATGAGGGCAACACTTAAAATTTCCACTTTAGATGAATACAAGTGGAAAAAGCTTGAGGGGGGCTCATTAATGGAACGGAAACTTTAAAACAACACACAAAGGATAGACAGTACTGCACACAAATTCTATCTGTAGGTACTATGTCTAACCTCACAGTTGAATAAGCATGTAATCCAATCACTTGCACAAATGTGCCTAGAGGCGCGTAAAGACAGCTATCTCTTCCCGCATCTGACTTCACTACTGAGAGAAAAAGGTCAGCAAAACCATAAATCCCAATGAACAACAGAGGTCAATAAACTGAACATTAGTTCACCTGAGAGAAAAAGGTCAGCAAAACCATAAATCCCAATGAACAACAGAGGTCAATAAACTGAACATTAGTTGACCTCTGAACTCTGACCTTGAACATGGCGGCCTGTGGTTCCCCCAGCTCGTAGAAGGGTGGTTTCCCAGTGGCCATCTCAATGATGGTGCACCCAAGAGACCAGATGTCTGCAGGCTTGCCGTAGCCTCGAGGGCCTTTATCTATGATCTCAGGGGCCATGTACTGTAGAGTCCCTGCAAAACAACAACACACCAAACCGACTGGAAATTATACACATCATAGCTGCTAGTTACAAGTTGCATATGTAGAATTTGCATATAAAGTCTGATAAAAGCAAATCAGATTTTAGGGAGGGTGAACTTGGGCTCTATAGTAACCATGGATGAAATGAGTCTAATTATAGCTTACTGTAAGAGGAGCTTTTATAGAGCTTTTAAAAGGTACGCTAAGTGCTATGGTGAAAATACACATTGGCGTACAATTTAAATAGGAGAAACTGACTGTACGGTAATGGTTTCAAGATGAAAAGGAGGTGTATTTCTATGCTCCAATCAACAGTCCACTGATCTTAACAAAGAGGCCAAGCTGTGCTACCATTGGCTGCCACAATGTCAACACTGCCATAACCCTGGAACCCTGACCTGACCATAAACTCTCACCAAACAGCACTCTGAATAGAAACGGCAGGCTATTCTTTTGCCGCGGGCCTATTTATTCTAGAGTGGACGCGTCAGGGGGCTGGAACGTAACTATAACTAATTTGTAGACTGCAAATTGACCCAATCGAAGCCCAAACAGATATACTGGGGGGGGGCTCAGAAAAATTTGGGCACACAAAATAACTAGTTACTTTGGGACAAAACTTAAGTTATTATAAATAGTCAGTGAGATCACTACGTGGATTTGAGGGTCCAGCTCATTTTCAAACATTCTGTTCCATCAAGGCATGTTTACAATGTAGGGAGGGGAAGCTTGGTGGTTCTAAACCCAATCAGGCAGATCAGAACAGACCAGTGGTTGTAAACCCAGTCAGGGAGACCAGAACATTACAGTTGATGTCAGAAGTTTACACACACTTAGGTTGGAGTCATTAAAACTCGTTTTTCAACCACTCCACAAATGTCTTGTTAACAAACTATTGTTTTGGCAAGTCGGTTAGGACTTCTACTTTGTGCATGACACAAGTAATTTTTCCAACAATTGTTTACATCACAATTCCAGTGGGTCAGAAGTTAACATACACTATGTTGACTGTGCCTTTAAACAGCTTGGAAAATTCCAGAAAATTATGTAATGGCTTTAGAAGCTTCTGATAGGCTAATTGACATCATTTGAGTCAATTGGCGGTGTACCTGTGGATGTATGTCAAGGCCTACCTTTAAACTAAGTGTCTCTTTGCTTGACATCATGGGAAAATCAAAAGAAATTAGCCAAGACCTCCACAAGTCTGGTTCATCCTTGGGAGCAATTTCCAAATGCCTGAAAGTACCACATTCATCTTTACAAACAATAGTACGCAAGTATAAACACCATGGGACCATGTCATCACACCGCTCAGGAAGGAGACGCGTTCTGTCTCCTAGAGATGAACGTACTTTGGTGTGAAAAGTGCAAATCAATCCCAGAACAACAGGAAAGGACCTTGTGAAGATGCTGGAGGAAACCGGTACAAAAGTATCTATATCCACAGTAAAACGAGTCCTATATCGACATAACCTGAAAGGCCGCTCAGCAATGAAGAAGCCACTGCTCCAAAACCGCTATTAAAAAGCCAGACTACAGTTTGCAACTGCACATGGGGACAAAGATCGTACTTTTTGAAGAAATGTCCTCTGTTCTGATGAAACAAAAATAGAACTGTTTGGCCATAATGACCATCGTTATGTTTGGAGGATAAAGGGGGAGGCTTGCAAGCCGAAGAGCACCATCCCAACCATGAAGCACGGGTGGTGACAGCATCATGTTGTGGGGGTGCTTTGCTGCAGGAGGGACTTGTGCACTTCAAAAAATAAATGGCATCATGAGGTAGGAAAATGATGTGGATATATTGAAGCATCATCTCAAGACATCAGTCAGGAAGTCCAAGCTTGGTCGCAAATGGGTCTTCCAAATGGACAATGACACCAAGCATACTTCTAAAGTTGTGGCAAAATGGCTTAAGGATAACAAAGTCAAGGTATTGGAGTGGCCATCACAAAGCCCTGACCTCAATCCTATAGAAAATTTGTGGGCAGAACTGAAACAGCGTGTGCGAGCAAGGAGGCCTACAAACCTGACTCAGTTACACCAGCTCTGTCAGGAGGAATGGGACAAAATTCACCCAACTTAATGTGGGAAGCTTGTGGAAGGCTACCCGATAAGTTTGACCCAAGTTAAACCATTTAAAGCAACGCTACCAAATACTAATTGAGTGTATGTAAACTTTTGACCCACTGGGAATGTGATGAAAGAAATAAAAGCTGAAAGAAATAATTCTCTCTACTATTATTCTGACATTTCACATTCTTAAAATAAAGTGGTGATCCTAACTAACCTAAGACAGGGATTTTGTTACTAGGATTAAATGTCAAGAATTGTGAAAAACTGAGATTAAATGTATTTGGCTAAGGTGTACGTAAACTTCCAACCTCAACTGTACTAGCGGTTATAAACCCATTCAGGGAGACCAGAACATACCAGTGAAAGTCTCAGTACAGGGGTTGATCCCAGCAAGCCGTTTAGAGGTGCCAAAGTCAGATATCTTCAGAACTCCACTATATGTGTTTATTAGCACATTGTCTCCCTGTGGATATAAAGAGAACAGAGGGGATGAGAAAATAGCTCCATTCCAAGTAAGATCTATTCCTTAACCTTAACCCAAATGACTATGATAACAGCCTGGTAATCTAAGGTATTTCCTAGAAGGCAATCAGCAACAGTTGTTACAGTGGGCCATATTCACCACCTCCAATCCAAAACAAGTTTATTAGCATTGACGTGAATGGCCGTTGAGGTGATTTTATGATATACTATTGTTAAATGAGGCAGAATTTAGAGGCCTATCTTGCCCTGGGTGTAGGAGGAAGAGTATGCTAACCTAAATGACTTGCTCTATTATGGGATGGGAGTGGGCTCAGTGTGTTTTTATTATGACTGAGACGGAGTTATGTCACATTAACCTTCCTGTCGGATGATAAGGGAAGTCTTTATGACAGTGCCAGGCGCCACTTACAAATCAAATCATTTATGTACCCCTGACATGAATGTGGCCTCCCTATTGGCCAGGCGCATACTATAGAATGGCCAATCAAAGCATTTGAAATAGAGCAGTGGTAGAGGAAAAAGCCAAGGCTCCACCTTGATGTCTCTGTGAGCGATCTGGTTGTCATGGAGATATTTGAGCCCCTCCAGGATCTGTCTGGTGTAGAAGCCGATGGTGGGTTCGTTATTCTTCAGAGGGCCCCATTTAGACCTCAGCAGGGCAGACAGGCTTCCTGGATACAAACCACAGGCCAAAGTACAATACATATTAATACATTCTGCTTTACTATCAGCAGGACAGGAGTGTATTCAGTCCATTACATAACTCAGATAACATACACTCACAGAATAGGTTTATTAGGTACACCACCCCGTTCACGAAAATGGTTAGCTCCTACAGTCAGGTGGTTGTGGCTTGCTCCACAAAGCAGGCAGATGGGCATCAAGGCATTCAGTTACTGTTCGACTGAACGTTACAATGGGCAAAACGAGTGTCCGAAGTGACTTTGAGCGTGGTATGGTCGACGGTACCAGGGTTGCCGGATTCAGTATCTCAGAAACGTCCGCCTTCCTGGGATTTTCACGCACGACGGTGTCTAAGGATTCCAGGGAATGGCGTGACATACAAAAAACATCCAGTCAGTGACAGTCTTGTGGGCGAAAACAGCTCATTGATGAGAGAGGTCGAAGGAGAATGGCAAGAATCGTGCAAGCTAACAGGCGGGACCCAAAGAGACTAATGATGGCGCAGAACAACAGTGGTGTGCAGAATGTCATCTTGGAATGCACAACTTCTTCTCCTATGAGCTAAAAACAAGAACAAGCGGCTCTAGTAGGCACGCGGAGACCAACACTGGACAATTGAGGAATGGAAAAATATTGCCTGGCCGACGAATCCCGATTCCTGTTGCGTCATGCTGATGGCAGAGTCAGGATTTGGTGTAAGCAGCACGAGTCCATGGACCCATCCTGCCTGGTGTCAACGGTACAGGCTGGTGGCGGGGGTGTACCCTTGTCCAATCTGCAGCAACTGCGGGATGCCATCGCGTCAGCATGGACCAACATCCCTGTGGAACGTTTCCAACTTGTAGAATCCATACTCTGAAGAATTCAGGCTGTTCAAGAAGCAAAGGGGGGTCTGACCCGGTACTAGATGGGTGTACCTAATAAAATGGCCAATGAGTGTATACGTGTTTGTATTTGCCCTCTTACCTCCGGGAACCTGCTCCATGAAGATCTTGATAAAACCATTCTCGCTGATGGAGCCCAAGTACTGCACAATGTTCTTGTGCTTCAGGTGTTTGTGAAGGGCAATCTCCTCGTGGAGGGGCTGAGAATACCTAGGACAGAATAGATGAAACATCCACTGTTACATCTAATAAGGAAAAAGGACAGGATGATGTCTTCTCTCTCTCTCGTTCAAAAAAAAAGAAAAAAAGACCAGAGCACTTTGAAACGGGAAATTGCACTGTTGCACTTAGTAGCTTGCAGTAACCTATCACGGAGAGAGATGTCAGAGGGACTCAGTCCAGTACACCATGGTCAGAGGACAAGGAACACAAGGACACATACCAGCTGGATACATATGAAATGTCACTCTCCAGCAATCTTCTTCTAGAGATAAATGTTCAAACTGAACACCACCAATAATAAGACTAAATACATTCTCCCTCAATCACACGGTTGGCTATTCTAGTGAATCAGACACTTATTCAATGTCCCCCCCCCCCCCCCCCGAGAGGATACTTCAGAGTTGCTTCTAAGTGATTCAGAATAATTCTTGACACCTTTGAGTTTCCCCATGATAGCCCTCTAATGACTTGTGATGTGATGAGTGGAACAATGTATGGCAGAGGAATCATCTGGGCTGATTGGGCTCTGAAGGAGTCCCATAATAAAACAGGAATAGGTGGAACAATGAGCAGACCAGTGATGGAAGGCAGCGCAAGTACTTGGTACACTAGTTGCTAGGCGACTCTTTCCCCCCCAATTCTTTTCATTGCCCAGTCACTCGATCAGGTATACATATAACACTTTGGTGTGCCAGAGAAAGGACACACAACAGGAACACAGAGCTAACAAAGTCGACGACGTAAAGAAGCGTTTTGGTGTCCCTTCGATCTGCCAATCAAATGATCACTCTCAGGAAACCCCCTTGGTTGTTGTGCTCTGAATAACCAATCACTCCCTTTAAATAACGACATAGGGACCTGTTGCAATTCAGCCTTCCATTAGCAAAGGGCCTCTTAAAAGACCGCAAAAGTGTCATGGATGCTTATTATGTCAACTATAGTAGCCGGTGCAATGACAATACGTGTAAGGGGGAATAGTAGAAGCTGAGGATTTGTGCTAAGGGCTTTTGGGGGGAAAATGTCAACATAACATGTTCACCTACCTGCTGTCTCTCTCCGGTATCTCCTTGATGGCCAGCCGCACCTGGTTGCTAAGGTCCCGGCCTGCGTACACCACTCCAAATGTGCCTTTTCCCAGAACCACCCTCTCCCCGAGCTCATCATACTCATAGTCGTACTGAGGAGGACATGATTTTAAAGATGACATTTTGTTGCATGTTAACTTCAAGATCCATAACGATAGAGTTACAATGGGGATATAGGTCCA
Organism: Oncorhynchus masou masou; assembly: GCF_036934945.1. NCBI lineage: Eukaryota > Metazoa > Chordata > Actinopteri > Salmoniformes > Salmonidae > Oncorhynchus > Oncorhynchus masou. The sequence goes on from NC_088227.1 coordinate 15,047,934, forward strand.
TCTTAGAGCAGGTGAGCCATAAGGTGAGAGTGGCGGCTGGGTATCAACTAAGCAAAGGGCAATGTGAGCTTTGCAAGGTGTGGCATAGATCAAACAGGGCTCAAAAACAATTTGTGTCACCATGCTTGTGTTTGACAAGAAGTCTTTGGGTAATTATTCACAGACAATTATTTTCCCCCGCCTCACCACTGGGAGAACAGGTGACTTGAGGAGCAGGTGCTTTTCCTACTCTACACTATTGGTTTCCATTGCAAAACATACAATGAACAGCATGACCCATGTCCACACTGTAGGAAGTTGCCTCTATCCATTTCCACACTGTACATTGCCTCAATCTGGTTTGATATAAAATTTGGAAAACAATCGGAGAGACAATTGCTGCTGCCTACACCCTACACATTCTGGAAATCAGGTTAATCCTGTTGGAGACAACATACAATGAAAATATCCCTCTCTCCTCCCTCACCTCTAGGGCGTCAGCGTCACACTCCCCCTCTTCGGAGCCTTTCCATGTTTCTTCTGCGATGCTGTTGACCAGATCACAGAACCTGCAACACATAGATCACCCCAGATGACCTTTACCATACTTACAAATACGTCACAGGGAGTAATTGTGAAACAACACTAAGCCCAGGCACCCTTTCATACACTCTCAGCGTGAAAACTCAATGGGTGAAAGCTCAAATCACACCAGCACTGACTCACTGAATCACACTGTGGAGCTAATAAGACTGGCTGGCTGTGCTTTGGTTCTTCTCTGTGTAAATCTCTACAGTACAGTCACTGCCTTGGACAGCGGCTCACATGCTGGTGAGATGGAGTGGTCACGACACAGACAGAAGAGTGACAGACCTTTTGCAGTGCATCTCTGTGCAGAAATAGATCTGGAAGTCCTCAGAGTTGTTTAGCACGTACAGGAAGGCACTGCGCTCGTCAAACTTGGAAATGCTGAGGAAGAGGAGTTGACAGTTAGAGACGAGATGGGGGAATTCACATGACATAGGACACCGGCATAGACTGGATGTCTGAGCGTAGCCATCTGAGAAATCACTCCAGTTGTAGGTAACTACAGAAGCTTTTCATTTTCACCAGAGCTGTAAAAGTCTTTAACCACCCAACACTCTTCTTCATTCAAACACATAAAACAAGTTACAGTAACTCGGACGGAATGAGCATAACTCAGAGCGTTCCTTCCCACACACACATACACTCTGTTGAGTCTCCACCAGTGTTCAGCGGAGTGAACAGGGATTCTAAGCCAGCTAACCGAGGTGAGGGCTGAGCAGAGTGGAGCAGAGCACAGAATGAGTGGTTGTATTCAGCCCACCATGGCACACTGTTGCATCAGAGGGAACTGCCATTGTCTCCTAGTCCACTGGAGGGGGAGTGGGCACCGAGTAAGATACGTTCCCTAGCAACAACTCACAGAGGCCCTCTAGAGTGGAAGATCATTCGGCCTGTCAGTCTGCCACTGAATTATTTTGTGGAGAGGGAGTCAGGGAGGGTGAAGGAGGGAGAGCCACGGAGGGACCGCCACAAAATCATTTGTTATATTGGCGGCATATGGGAAAGAGGAGGAGAGTAGCGAGCAGTGACTTCACTGCCCATATATTGTAATGAGTGTGTAGATCAGGACAGCTGTGAGATCACCAACCTGACACCCCGTACTGACATGGCGCTGAAGTTCCACTCATGGACCCCCCTGTTCTGTTAGAGAGATCAGAAAAACATGAACCTCAGAAAATATGACAAGGACTGACACCTGAAAATGTAACTCTGATGACCTGGCAAAATGTGTCAGTGCAGAGACTCTTTCCAGTGGAAGAAAAACCACAAAGCAATGGGCACGAGGCAGTTGTCACACACTCTTCCTGTGGTCAGTAACTTACCTTGTCATCAGGAGCAACATGCCAGATGGAGACAGTGTTCTCCTCCACATCGTTGTTTATGGACAAGTACGAGGGCTGATAGACTTTCGTGGGCTCCAGTATCAACACCTGGAAAAGAGGACAACCAATATCACCTCGAGACATTTCACAATAAAGCAGAGAAGTAAACATTCTCGGAACACTGCCTCAGTTGGTGCCATTGTTATGGTTTATGTGTGTACAGTATATGTCTAACTGTCAAGTTCAAGTCTAAACAGTGAAGAATGCCAGGAAGGAAGAGCGAGCATGGGGCTCAGTGGCAGTCACATCAGGGAGACATACTGGGAAGCGGACAGATGAGACGTCTTTCTTTGTGGCCTCCACCAGGAAGTCCATCCAGAAGTCCACCAGTTCCTGTTTGGGTGGTGGCTGCTCGACAGAGGGCTTTTTGAAATGCTGGTAAATTAGGATGGTCTCCACGAGAGAGCTCAGATACCTGGGGTGCAGTCAACACAAACGTTAGCTTGAAATACATTTTAAAAAGCCATTGACCGCAGAAAAAGAAAATGCACTTAAAACAGATCAAAATCTGTTTGAATACGTTGTCAAAATCTTGAGCTTGAAAGAATAGGGTCGACACATGACTGAAACCGCATGACTGAAACTGAAGGATCTCAGATCGATTGTCTGCGGGGCAAAGTTAAACTGCCCTTTCGTGTCAGACAGTCATGACCATACTTAATTGGGAAAGAGGGTCATTTTGTACATGTATTAAACTTTGAGTTTGACCAATTCCAGTCAATTTCAATATTTGAAATAAATAAATAAAATTAAAATTAAAATCTACCACAAAAAATCATCCATATGACAGATAACCCCTGTGACTACAAAAAATATATGACATTTAAATAGTGCAAAGTAGGTTTAAATAAGTTGTCTATACCGAGTGTACAAAACATGAATAACACCTTCCTAATATTGCCCTCAGAACAGCCTCAATTTGTTGGGGCATGGACTCTACAAGGTGTTGAAAGTGTTCCACAGGGATGCTGGCCCATGTTGACTTGAATGTTACCCACAGTTGTGTCAAGTTGGCTGTATGTCCTTTGGGTGTTGGGCCATTCTTGATACACATGGGAAACTGCTGAGCATGAAAAACCCAGCAGCGTTGCCGTTCTAGACACAAACTGGTGAGCCTGGCACCTACTACCATACCCCGTTCAAAGGCACTTAAATCTTTTGTCTTGCCCATTCACCCTCTGAATGGCACACATACACAATCCATGTCTCATTGTCTAAAGGCTTAAAAATCTGTCTTTAACCGGTCTCCTCCCCTTTATCCACACGGATTGAAGTGGATTTAACAAGTGACATCAATAAGGGGCCATAGCTTTCACCTGGATTCACCAGGTTAGTCTATGTCATGGAAAGAGCAGGTTCTGTACTCAGTGTATACAGTGCCTTCGGAAGGTTTTCAGACCCCTTGACCTTTTCCACATTTTGTTACATTACAGCCTTATTCAAAAATGTATTAAATAAAAGAATAAGACTCTAAATTGAGCTCAGGTGCATCCTGTTTCCATTGATCATCATTGAGATGTTTCTACAACTTGATTGGAGTCCACCTGTGGTAAATTCAATGATTGGACATGATTTGGAAAGGCACATACCTGTCTATATTATATAAGGTCCCACTGTGTTGAGGCACAGAACCTGGGGAAGGGTACTGAAAAAATTCTGCAGCCTTGAAGGTCCCCAAGAACACAGTGGCCTCTATCATTCTTAAATGGAAGAAGTTTGAAACCACCAAGACTCTTCCTAGAGCTGGCCGCCCGGCCAAACTTAGCAATCTGGGTAGAAGGGCCTTGGTCAGGGAGGTGATCAAGAACCCAATGGTCACTCTGACAGAGCTCTAGAGTTCCTCTGTGAAGATGGGAGAACCTTCCAGAAGGACAACCATCTCTGCAGCACTCCACCAATCAGTCCTTTATAGTTGAGTGGCCAGACGGAAGCCACTCCTCAGTAAAAGGCACATGACAGCCCGCTTGGAGTTTGTCTAAACTCTCAGACCATGAGAATCAAGATTCTGAAACCAAGATTGAACACTTTGACCTGAATACCAAGTGTCTGGTTTGGAGGAAACCTGTCACCATCCCTACGGTGAAGCATGGTGGTGGCAGCATCATGCTGTAGGGGTGTTTTTCAGCGGCAGGGACTTAGAGACAAGTCAGGATCATGGCAAAGATGAACAGAACAAAATGCAGAGAGATACTTGATGAAAACCTGCTTCAGAGCGCTCAGGACCTCAGACTGGTGCAAAGGTTCACTTTCCAACAGGACAACGACCCTAAGCACACAGCCAAGAAAATGCAGGAGTGGCTTCTGGGACAAGTTTCTGAATTTCCTTCAGTGGCCCAGGTAGAGCCCAGACTTGAACCAAATCGAACATCTTTGGAGAGACCTGATAATAGCTGTGCACCAACGCTCCCCATACAACCTTACAGAGCTTGAGAGGATCTGCAAAGAGGAATGTGAGAAAATCCCCAAATACAGGTGTACCAATCCTGCAGTGTCATACCCAAGAAGACTCAAGGCTGTAATCGCTGCCAAAGGTGCTTCAACAAAGTACTGAGTAAAGGGTCTGAATACTTTTGTAAATGTGATATCTTTTTTTTTCTTATTTTCATACATTTGCAAACATTTCTAAAAACCTGTTTTTGCTTTGTCTTTTTGGGGGGTTTTGTGTGTAGATTAAAGAGGGGGAAAAAAATAATTTAACACATTTTAGAATAAGGCTGCAACATGTGGAAAAATTCAAGGGGTCTGAATACTTTCCCGAATGAACTGTATGTTGAACTTTACATTAAAAATGTTTTTTTTTTTTTAAACAGCACCCTCCCTCACCAGACGGGGGCCTTGAGTTTGAAGAGCTTCTCTGAGGCCTGTATGACCCTAGTGTTGTCACAGGCCAGGATGCTAGCGCCCAGGAAGAAGCCCACGTCCCAGTAGCTCTGCAGCTTGTCCAGGCTCCCCTTCTTCCCCAGGAGGCTGCTCAGCTTAACTCCTGGAAAGGAGAACAAGGTCAGGTTAGGGACATATTATAATAATATTTTTTTTAAAGATACTGCACACTGTTGAATGATCCCATAGTTTTATTGTTCAATGTCTTTCTAAAGGTACATAATTTGCCATATCTTATGTGCTTTATATACTGTGCGTTATTTCAAGGGTTTGGGAATAGGCTGGGCACTGTATACCCCAGTAGCCTACTGTTATGTTAGACATTTCACCTGAAATGCAGCTTGGAGGATCTCAATGCCCTCTTTGGAATCGTTTTAACATCTAATGTAGTTGGTTGCCATGTTGCTACTATAATGGAACATGGCTGTTTTTGGCCTCGCTGAGGCAAGCTGCCACTACATGTCCTACTCATGTAGCCCGGGGTAGCGCAGAGTAGAGGAGGGCAGGTAAGGGGCTAAGGACTGGGAAGGGGGCCCACGGCTGATTCCCAGGCCTGTCTGTCCTGTTTCTCACATTCCTGAGTTTCTTTCTGAGCCTCAGATCTCACAGCAAACACAGAGGATTGGGAGCCAAACAGCACAAAACACCCTTCCAAAAAAAATGGAAACGTCATTGTTTAAGTAAAATCGGATGTTTCATATTAACCCCCGCAGTACAGTAGCAGGCTCTCCGTTCACACCCAGACTACCTTTGATGGGAGTGTCTCATCCTAAGCAGTTCATTTGAATGAGCACTGTCTGTCACATGAGTTGATATTGATCTCACGCTTTATGACATGAGGGTAACCGCAGTGCAGTGGGAATGCAGATCAGTAACTTCATTATTATTAGTCACCAGCAGCTCTAATGAAAAACAGAGTAGCGAGCCAATTCCAATGCACCATCAGGCAGCTCAAGGCCAAACAGATATCAAGGAGAATAAAGTGTTAGCTACTTACCGACTTTGCGGAGCTCGAAGGAGGCGTCAAACTGGTGTCCCGCTGCCAGGAGTAGAACGGCGTAGTTGATGCCAGAGTGTAGTGTCGGCTCGGACTCAAACCCCTTTTTAAACCTGAGAGGAAGGACAGAGAGGCCAATATTACACCCAATGCTTCATTTATAAATCTAACTTGATGTTCCTACAGTCATTTCTGATGTGTCCTTGGTGAGAACTTTATAGTCTTTATCACTTCCTCCCTACTTTTGTAAAAAAGCATCCAGAAATAACTACAGCATTATTGAGCAGGGTGAACAGAGGAACCACTTATGGCATAAAGCTTGACTCTAACAGATAAAAACCTAATTTACTTCGTGAGCAATCTGTTCCACTGAGGGAATGAGTGTGAATAACATGAGAAGGCTCTCCAAAGACGTCGTCTGGGTTGGAACAGAGGACAAGGACAGCCAAAGTTATTCAAACGAGATGCCATGAATCAGCTCGACGAGAGACATAACTGCAGTCTTCCTGGAATGGTTATCTTTAGAATATCACTGGTGCTGCTGTTTCAAATCAGCTACTTTCAGAATGCACCTGCAGGCTCTTTGCTCCGAGTCAGATGACACTGCTGTTCGTTAGCTGTAGTTGAGAGGTGGAAGACCTCTCTATCTCTAGCTGGTGAGGAGTGGTTGGTAATTACCCTCATCAGTAGCCAGTCAGTCTCTCACTCACTCACTCACTCACTCACTCACTCACTCACTCACTCACTCACTCACTCACTCACTCACTCACTCACTCACCAGGCTGTGCCACTGTCCCTGCTCTTGGTATCAGTGAAGTGGGACTCTAGGAACATGTCCTTGTAGATGCGTCCCACCAGACAGTAGATGTCTGAGGCCACCTGGTTGTCAGACTCCACCAGGGGCAGCATAATGTCCAGGGCCTTCTGACGGTCCCCCGGGAGGTTCCTCCTGAATAACACAGAAGAGGGAATAACCAATAACCAAAGACGGTGAGTCTCAAATGGCACCCTATTTCCTTTCTAGTGCACTGCTTTTAAACAGGGTGTAGTGGACTACAATAATTATTCATACCCCTTGATTGATTCCACATTTTGTTGTGTTACATACAGCCTGATTTCAAAATATATATTTTTTCTCACCCATTTACACGCAATACCCCATAATGACAAAATGAAAGTGCATTTTGCAAATGCATTGAAAATTAAATACAGAAATATCTCATTTACAAAAGTATGTGGACAGCCCTTCAAATTTGTGGTGTATAGAATTCAAGGTGTATAAAATTGAGCACACAGACATGCAATCTCCATAGACAAACACTGGCAGTAGAATGGCCTTACTGAAGAGCTCAGTGACATTCAATTTCGTTTGTACAATTTCTGCCCTGCTCGAGCTGTCCCGGTCAACTGTAAGTGCTGTTATTGTGAAGTGGAAATGTCTGGAAGGAACAACGGCTCAGCCACAAATTGGTAGGCCACACAAGCTCACAGAACGGGACCGTTGAGTACTGAAGCGCATTAAAATTGTCTGTCCTCGGTTGCAACACTCACTACTGAGTGTTTCAAACTGCCTCTGGAAGCAGTTATGGTCTGGGGCTGTTTTTCATGGTTTGGGCTAGGCCCCTTAGTTCCAGTGCTAGGGAAATCTTAACACTACAGCATGCATTGATGTTCTAGACAATTCGGTGCTTCCAACTGTGGCAATGCATGACATTGCCCCCGAGCACAAAGCGAGGTCCATACAGAAATGGTTTGCCGCCTCCCAAGTGGCGTCACTACAGACCCAGGTTCGACCCATGAGGCGGCGCACAATTGACTCAGCGTCGTCCGGGTTAGCGGCCCACTAACGGCCCACTAACAAGGACTGAGCCCTCTCCTTCTCAGTGGCCAACATGAGTAAAACATTTAAACGTGTTAACCCTCGCAAGGCTGCTGGCCCAGACGGCATCCCTAGCCGTGTCCTCAGAGCATGCTCAGACCAGCTGGCTGGTGTGTTTACGGACATATTCAATCGCTCCCTATCCCAGTCTGTTGTCATCCTAGACCCACTTCAGTTTGCATACCGCCCCAACAGGTCCACAGACGATGCAATCGCTATCACACTGCACACTGCCCTATCCCATTTGGACAAGGGGAATACCTATGTAAAAATGCTGTTCATTGACTACAGCTCAGCATTCAACACCATAGTACCCTCAGAGCTCATCTTCAAGCTGGAGGCCCTGGGTCTCAACCCCACTCTGTGCAATTGGGTCCTGGACTTTCTGACGGGCCGCTCCCAGGTGGTGAAGGTAGGAAACAACATCTCCACTTCCTTGACCCTCAACACTGGGGATCCACAAGGGTGCGTGCTCAGCCCCCTCCTGTTCTCCCTGTTCACCCACGACTGCATGGCCATGCACGCTTTCAACTCAATCATCAAGTTTGTAGATGACACAACAGTAGTGGGCTTGATTACCAACAACAACAAGACGGCCTACAGGGAGGAGGTGAGGGCACTCGGAGTGGGGTGTCAGGAAAACCAACTCTAACTCAACAAAACAAAGGAGATGATTGTGGACTTCAGGAAACAGCAGAGGGAACACCCCCCTATCCACATTAAAGGGACAGCAGTGGAGAAAGTGGAAAGTTTTAAGTATCTCGGTACACATCACAGACAAACTGAAATGGTCCACCCACACAGACAGTGTTGTGAAGAAGGCGCAACAGCACCTAATCAACCTCAGGAGGCTGAAGAAATTTGGCCTGTCACCCAAAACCCTGACAAACTTTTACAGATGCACAATTGAGATCATCCTGTCGGGCTGGAATCACAGCCTGGTACGGGAACTGCACCACCCTCAACCGCAAGGCTCTCCAGAGGGTAGTGCGGTCTGCACAATGCATCACCTGGGGCAAACTACCTGCCCTCCATGACACCTACAGCACCCAATGTCACAGGAAGACCAAAAAGATCATCAAGGACAACAACCATGTTGACACCTGTATCTTTGTAGTGACTGGGTGTATTGATACACCATCCAAAGTGTAATTAAAAACTTCACCGTGCTGAAAAGGAATATCAATGTCTGTTTTTTCTTTTCTGGACCTCCTTGGTCATTGTAGTTGAATCTATGTTTGAAATGAACTGCTCGACTAAGGGACCTTACAGATCATTGTATGTGTGGGGTACAGAGATGAGGTATTCATAAAAAAATCATGTTAAACACTATTATTGCACACAAAGTGAGTCCATGCAACTTATTATGTGACTTGTTAATTCCTGCCGTCAAATGACCAAATCACCCCCTTGTGGCATCATGGGTGGAATCTTATTAATATTTTTCTTAATTTCCTAATTAATTAAATATACTTATTTTTGAAGCACAGAAAATCCAGTGTTTCTATGTCAAACACTTTTGATATATTTCAGTCTTCTGTGATGTACTGTATATAAAGTGTAATATTGGGATGCAAACTCAAAATTGAATACATTACATTTGGAATACTTTCCAAATGCACTGTCGTGGGAGTTTGTCTGGGTGTGTCTCTCTCTCTTATGGTCTACACTGAGAGAGGGGGATGAATAAACATGAGACAAGCCGGTGTGTGTGTGTGTTTGTTTGTGTGTGTGTGTGTGTAACACCAAAGCACTATGTCTTGGCAGAGAGGAAGGCATCAAAAGACTGTAGTTTGCATTTCATGAGGGTAGTGGGTTCGATTTACCTCCCTTACAGACCTGGCCAACTAACTCCTGTGTTGGACTGTCTGGGTTTAAGGGTATTAGCGAGAACTGGAGTAACGCACGCAGTAATGACCAAGCACTTGATCTGTCGGCAGTCAGTCGCAATCCATACTGTAATGCTGCTTTACCAAGCGAACGGGAGCCACGTTCCATCCCTCCCTCGGATCCCATTCTATTTTGTACATACATTGTCTGAATATGAAATATAATTGCCTGATTAGTCTTTCAGTTTTCTTAAGCCTCCTCTTTATCCCTCTCCTTTGCGCCCCAAAGGGGGACAACAAAGTCTCCACAGGCTCTTTCACAAGGCAGCTGAACAGCATCCCAGTGTGAGCCTCGTGGTCAGAATAAGTTAGTTGGCATGGGCACACTAATATGGATCTCAACAGAGCCATAGAAATGCATGCTAAATAAGCATAAGAACGGGAAGCTATTTCCTCTCCCCAGCTTTCACTTCAATACCAGAGTGCCGCTGAAGGGCAACTGGAGGGGGGGTGAAGCTAAGCAGTGAGTCAGCCTAGCCCACTCCAGTCATGCAGTAGGCAAACATGAAGGGGCGGGGGGGTGGGGGGGGTTGTGCAACAGGCAAGGCTTCAAACCTAGCACTTCCCTGTAACACAATGACTCAACAGAAAACACTGCTTTTCAGACATGTTTAGTTCTCATCATTCATGCTTCATTATTGCAGGATAATGGCAAGTTTTTGCAATGGTGTACTAAACTGCTGAGTCATGAATCACCTCCAGTTGGGGAAATTGTGAACAAAGAGGCTGCTGTCTAAACCAGCACACAGACTCATGGCAACCATCTTCATTTTTGAGCTATTCAATTATGCAAAGAATGTGCAACAGGTTTCTTAATGTGTTTCTTTGAGGGTATAAAATGCAATGGTGTAAAGTACTTAAGTAAATATACTTTAAAGTACTACTTAGGTCGTTTTTTGGGGGTATTTATATTTTGAACAACTTTTACTTCACTACATTCCTAAAGAAAATAATGTACTTTTAACTCCATACATTTTCCTGACACCCAAAAGTACAAGTTGCATGTTGAATGCTTATCAAGAGAACATCCCTGGTCATCCCTACTACCTCTGAAATGGCAGACTCACTAAACACAAATGCTTTGTTTCTAAATGATGTCTGAGTGTTGGAGCACGCCCCTGGCTATCTGTAAAAAAAAACAAAACAAAGATAAAAAAAAACATGTATATAAGGAATGTGAAATTTCAGCAATTCAATTTACTTTTGATACTTAATTATGTGTACAACCAAATACTTTTAGACTTCTATCAAGTAGTATTTTACTGGGTGACTTTCACTTTGACTTGAGTTATTTTCCAAGTATCTTTACTTTTACTCAAGTATGACAACTGGGTACTTTTTCCACCACTGATAAATGCAGCAAAATGCTATCCTAACTGGCTAGACACCAGTGTTGCGTTGTAGCATGCAGGAGAACCAGTGACAAGAGAGGCAGCATGTTAAAGAGCAAGCAGCAAGATACTTTCTGAGCTGAACATCTGATGTTCCGACCCAGAGCACAGACACACGTGTTTAGCACATGCATGTGTCTGTGTGTGCATCTGTGTGTGAGGGTGTGAGTGTGTGTGTGTGCAGACAAACCAGGTGTGACATACTCGGGGTCTTACCGATTCAGTGCAAAGGCATAGTGGAACTTGACATGGGGATTGGCCACAGGGTCGAATGTAGGAAGCTTCTCCAAGGTCTCCACCAGCTTCACTATAGATTCATAATCCTGCATTACATACAAACATAGAAAAACAGATTGTTGGACTCAGCCATCTTGGTTGCTATCGTTAACGTCAAACCTAAAATGTCTATGTTTGTGTTCCCTTACAAAGTCACTTCACTGCACTTGGGAAGGACACTGTTGGCTTATTCAAGTAATTCAAAAAATTCAAATGTCCTCTCTTCCACCATTTCTTGTCCAGTATATATATATCCAAAAAGTGTTCAATAATTCACTTTCTCCTTGTGGCTCTGGTCGTTTATATAATTTATTAATGTGGCTGGTGGCTGCTAAGGCTGGCGGGATGGGAGCCTGTAGGGTGAATGGCATCGCAATGCAAAGAGAATGGACTGGAGTGCAGTAGCCTTACGATTAGCCACAGAAAGATGACAAAAGGCTTAGCCTGCAGCATTCCACAGGCAGGTAGTCCTTCTGAAAAGCCTAGTAGCCAAGGGAGGCCCGAACACATTTATGCTGACTGCTGAGGCATTGCAGTCTGCCTAAAGTGACTGTGCCAACAGCATTCGACAAGCGTTATAGAGGGTAACATGTACCTGGATGTCCCTGTAGGACAGAAGCAGGTTGATGACAATGTCAGCTGAAAGGCACTCTACGTTGTCCAATCGTTGTTGAATACGGCTGAGTTCTGAGGCCAGCTCCGACCCCGTGAACAACTCCCGCGCTTTCCGGAGCTCGTTGAGAATGGTTTCTCTGAAGTATTGGCTACGAAGGGGAAACAGAGAGACTCATAAATATGTTTTTTCACACTAGAAATCAACATGAAATCAACATTTTCTGCAAAGAACCCATTGCTGTCTTGGTATGATTTTCTGGGGAAATAGGTTTTGGGAAAAGAACCCCTTCAATGTCTACTTCACTGTACTGTTGAAGCAGCACATTTCAGGAGACAAAACATTCATCCAAAGAGCAAATTCTCTCAGCTCTCTAAAGCACGACTCATTATTCCTGGAAGATAGGCAGTGATGCTGAACATTGGCAGAGAAAACCCTAAAAGATTAGGACATAACTAAGTAAAGCTAACATTGAAACTGAGATTGCTATGCAAGCCAATATGTTGCAAAACTATTTAAAAAAATATATAAAACGAGTGAGTTGGACAATACAATGTCTTCTGAGGAATACTCAAGAAGTGCAATATCCGACGAAAAGGGCATTCGCACTTCACCAGCTAGCCACCCATATTGCATAATCAACCACAGAAAATGACACAAGACAACACAAAAACCAGTACACGCTAGGTCAATGTAATTACACCTCTGCTGGCAAAAACAGCTCTGTAATAATCACCTTGTCATGTGTGTTCACAACTCATTCCCAACTACAGTACCACACCTCCCCAGTGAGATGACACCTGTTTCACTACAGCTTAGTGGGAGAAGGAACATGTGACTTCTACAAATCAAGTCAGGCTGAATGTGGACCTCTGGGCTAATCTTAGGCCCAATGTCTAACCGACAAACTCCCAAGCCACTATCTACCCCAAACCTATACTATTCGCCAGGTGTTGGACCTATGGGCTAGCTGGACCAGCACCTAACCCAAAACACTTCTCTGCTACTCACCAGGAGTTGGCTTGTGGCACCTTGAGCAGCTGGACGAAGCGGTCCAGCAGGGGCATGCAGATGGGCCCCAGCAGCATCTCGAAGCTGGGCTGCATCAACTCCGTCAGGCCCTTCATCAGGCTGCTCTCGCAGCAGTACACCTTGTTGTGGGGTGTCACCATGTATGGGATGAAGCTGTAGTTGGCTGAGCATGTCTGGGGGGAAAAAAGCAGAAACAACATTATGGGTTGTGGTGCATGTAGAGTTGGTTTGATGTGTTAGTGTCAGACATGGGTCAAATAGCTAAATATCACAAATACTTGGATTAGTTTGCTCGGTAAAGTCTACCCCAATATGAAGACTGGAGAAATTGAGAACAGCAACAGAGCATCCACCTTACATGCCCTATTGACTGCATTCGCAGGTCCAGAATTATTGGCAACCTTGATGAAAGAAGAGCAAAAAAATACCACATAATAAACTAGTGAGCTATATTATAAACAAAAAAAGAGGAAATTATATTATTTCATACTAATACAATAACTCCGATAAGTAACAAGGCATATTTATTTTCCTCTCATTGAGAGGATAACAGCACGTAAAATGTTTTATAAAATTGGAGAACACATTTGGAGAGATCTTAGACCGCTACTCCATAAAGAATCTTTCCAATCCAAGTACCAATGCCATTTAGCAAACTCCAGGCGTTTACATTTGTAGGATGATATGAAAATAGAGCTCTTTGGCCCGTACACCCGTAGTGGGTTTGGCATCGAAAGAAGAATTCAGAAGCATAAAAGAACCCCATACCTATTGTAAAATATGGCTGTGGATCATTGATGTTATGGGGCTATTTGGCTTCCACTGGCCCTGGGGCCCTTGTTAAGGTCAATGGCATCATCATCTTTACCCAGTACCAGGACATATTAGCCAAAAACCTGGTTGCCTCTGCCAGGAGGCTGAAAGTTGGCTGCAAGTGGATCTTCCAGCAAGACAATAACCCCAACCACACATCAACATCCACAAAGAAATTGTTTATTTGACACAAAATCTACATTTTGAGTTAAAACTTGTGGTTTGAATTGAAGAGGGCAGCCCATAAGTACAGATGAAGGATATCAAGGATTTGGAAAGATTATGTTTGAAGGAATGATCTAAGTTCCCTCCCAATGTGTTCTCCATCCCATAAAACATTTGAGAAAATGTCTCAGTGCCGTTATCCTCGCAAGTGGAGGTATTGAAAGGTATTGAAAACATGGGTGCCAATAATTGTTTTATTTTTGAGAAAATACATTTTTACTTGTTGATCAAAATCGCTTTCTCTGAGAAATTGTATTGGTATTAAAACATGTAGCATACAATATAGCTCAGTACTTTTGCTCATCTTTATCAAGGGTGCCAATAATTCTGGACCTGACTGTACAATGGGAGGACAGTGGTATGGGCCTTTTTTTGTGTGCTGGTAATTTACCACCCTGATCTGCAGGGACAATGGTGATGTTGTACCCATGGAGAATTGGACATAATGAGTCTGTCTGAAGAGCCGGTGGCCTGGGGGACAGATCCACATCAGTAATTACAGTGACATTAGGATCTGACTGACTGAACTGCTCACACTGCCCTCAGGGCAGAGCTGCCCTTAAAACTCCCATTCATGTTGCTCATGGAAATCCAATTCAAACCAGGTCTGTCTTACTACTCTTGTCCAGCTGTATTTGCATGTGGTGTAGAGAGTACCAATAAATCTATCATTGATGTCTGTCATTGTATTCTGTTATTCACGGTATACTCAACATTCAGCACTAGAAAAGCTTACGTTGATGGATCCTGACCAAATTATACTAGAACATGTAGGCTACAGTAAAAAAAAACAAAAAGGGATTTTGCTGATCCACATCTGTTGTGCTGCCCAGATGCATCCTGAGTCTGCACAGTCAGTGGATATGTGAATCTCTCTGTATCACTTTGATCTTCAAGTACACACCCGGGATGCGTTGCTACTCACGCTTGTAACAAAAGGAAGTGAACAGAGGGTTAAGTTCTGCCTGTAGAAATTGGAACGATCCACAGTAAAACGGCTTCCTCTTCTTCAATCATATGTTTTTTTTAATGATCACTAGTCATACCATAACTTTCCAAAATAATCTGTGGCGGCTTGTCACGGATAGGTGCATCCACAGATTACGACATCCTTCCTGTACTATATTGAGCCACACACTCAGTGTGAGTCATGGCCCGGCGGATCACATGACGACAACACATCATAATAAATGTTTTAGTCGCCAGGGGCCGTCTTTCGCGCCGGCAACCCCAGCAGCACCTGTCTTTGAGTCTCATTAGATTCTTGTTTGTGACTGTATTAGGTAATAGTAGGTGGCACGCAGGTCCACAAAACAACAATCTTAGCAGAGAGCAGAGAGGGACTGAAAACTGGGGGTGTGTCCCAAAATCGCACCCTATTTTCTACATAGTGCACTACATATGGGCTCTGGACAAAAAGTCATGCACTGTATAGGGCATACATACCGTGCCATTTGGGACTTAGCCGGGGTGTTAGCACGTTATGGTAATTAAGGAGTTAAATATCAGTCAGGCAGTACAGGATTAACCTATTCATAAAGGGGGAGGGGTAGACGGGAATAAGTAGTGTGTGTGAGTAATGACTTAACATTAATCGTTAGCCCTAATACCTGTATGACCGCCCGGCTGGCTGCAGCCATAAAACAATCCAGGAATTTGTTCTGATTAGTGGTGTACCATGTGATATAAGCCCTTGGTCAGAGTGCCACTAATGTGTCATATCCTTCTGGGGCGTGGTGTGTTTGTTCTCTCAGAGCAGAGAGAAGGGGCGTGGTGTGTAGATACAACTAGAGAAAGACAGTCAGTCACGGATGGCGGCAGTGGACTCTCACTGTAATGCAGGCTATGTCGCAACACACCGATCAACCATCAACCTGCTTCCCGGAGCACCAAGCCACCTTATTCCACTCCGTAACGTCAATTACGCCAGCTAAGCTTGAGGAGGGCAACCCTGTCGCTCCCATTAGCCCTATAAGCAGCACCAGCCCGGCAGGCGGCTCATAGCTGCTGAGGAGGCCCCCTGTCCATGCCCTTTCCTCAACCTCACAGCTTTTTCCCCCCTCATGCTACAGTGCATTAATGTCACCATATCGTATTATTCTGTATAAGAAAGCCAGCCAGCCAGACAGACACAGGCAAACAGACAGTGTGGTGCCTCCTTGTCTGACCTGGCTATCACTAGGCAGAAGGAGTGGCAGACACTGTTACAGACGGCAGAAAGGCAGGAAATCGGAAATGAGAGTCAACTCATTCTCTCGTTTTCTCTCTGCTTTACAAAGCACCCCAGTCACCCTGGTGATAAGGCTTGCCTGTCAACCAAGTACAGCTATTCTGGAAAGCTCTCTGAGTAAGGGGAAATGCTTTAGTTTACTGTACACACAGCAGAATGCACAAAGCCAAACTAGAGGGATAGTGAACTGGGTAATGAAAAGTGTTTGATGGCTGCGCTGCTGAATGTTGTCATGAGTAAAAATCAGTTTATTGCATTTGCCTTCACACAGGAAATGTGAAAGAAGGAAGAGACAATAGAGGTGTGTCATTAACAACTTTGAAATAGAGACACAGTGTTTAGTTTGTGCACTTACAGTGTTCTTCTGGCAAACGATCTCCTGCAAGAGAAAAAGAGAAACGTCAATACTGCACTGTGGATAGATAATCACAAAACATTACATTGGTCACAGTTCACTAGAGCGATCCTTCAGTCAAGCTATAAATGGACTCCTGCACTTGCAAACAAAACCAGTGGAAACGCGGATACATCAGCACTAACATTTCATTTTGCGGTGTCGTATTGTGCAGGCTAAGGGCCAGAAAACAACCATGGAGATATTAACCTCTTGATGCTCTGGGGGCGCTATTTCATTTTTGGATGAAAAACGTTCCCGTTTTAAACAAGATATTTTGTCACAAAAAGATGCTCGACTATGCATATAATTGATAGCTTTCGAAAGAAAACACTCTGACGTGTCCAGAACTACCAAGATATTTTCTGTGCGTGCCCTAGAACGTGAGCTTCAGGCAAAACCAAGATGAGACGGCATCCAGGAAATGAGCAGGATTTTTGAGGCTCTGTTTTCCATTGTCTCCTTATATGGCTGTGAATGCGAGAGGAGTAAGTCTGCCCTTTCTGTCATTTCCCCAAGGTGTCTGCAACATTGTGACGTATTTGCAGGCATATCATTGGAAGATTGACCATAAGAGACCACATTTACCAGGTGTCCGCCCGGTGTCCTGCGCCGAAATTGGTACGCAAAAGTCAGCTGCAAGTATTTTTCCATGGAATTTAGAGAAGAATGCAAGCTTCCACGAACGATATATCAATGAAGAGATATGTGAAAAAACACCTTGAGGATTGATTCCAAACAACGTTTGCCATGTTTTGGTCGATATTATGGAGTTAATTCGGAAAAAGTTTGACGTTGTAGGTGACTGAATTTTCGGTTCGTTTCGGTAGCCAAATGCGATGTACAAAACGGAACGATTTCTCCTACACACAGACGCTTTCAGGAAAAACTGCGCATTTGGTATGTAACTGAGAGTCTCCTCATTGAAAACATCCGAAGCTCTTCAAAGGTAAATGATTTTATTTATTTGGTTATCTGGTTTTTGTGAAAATGTTGCGTGCTAAATGCTACTCAAAATGCTAAGCTAGCTTAGCATACTCTTACACAAATTAGTCAATTTCTATGGTTCAAAAGCATTTTTTGAAAATCTGAGATGACAGTGTTGTTAAGAAAAGGCTAAGCTTGAGAGCAGACGCATTATTTTCATTTTATTTGTGATTTTCAGAAATCGTTAACGTTGCGTTATGCTAATGAGCCTGAGGCTTTAGTCACGATCCCGGATCCGGGATGGGGAGTTTCAACAGGTTAACCATGGCAAAAGGGCACTTTAAAAAGAAGTTGAGCCTTAGCACTTGTACACAATGGAGTCTCTTTATTCGAAACAATCTATAACGGTTAACACAGCAGCCATTGTTGCTCTTAACCCTCAATAAGGGAGCTGGTACTGTTTGAAGACTGCAGGCTGATAGTGATATGTTAACACCACCACAGAAAGGCATATTTGTTTTTTTACTGCAGGGTGTAGGTGGGTTAAGATGGAGGATATAGTTTATCAAGATTACAGGCATAATATCTATGTTTGGGTACACTTTGTAAAATATGACTTATTCTTTGAGGAATTTAGGACAATTTCAAAAGATTGCAATGCTTTTTTTTAAATGTCAATGACAGTGTCAGAGCAGAGCAGGTCACAGGAGTGTGTGGGGTATCTTGGTTTACATTTACATTACATTTAAGTCATTTAGCAGACGCTCTTATCCAGAGCGACTTACAAATTGGTGAATTCACCTTCTGACATCAGTGGAACAGCCACTTTACAATAGTGCATCTAAATCATTTAAGGGGGGGGGGGGGGTGAGAAGGATTGCTTTATCCTATCCTAGGTATTCCTTGAAGAGGTGGGGTTTCAGGTGTCTCCGGAAGGTGGTGATTGACTCCGCTGTCCTGGCGTCGTGAGGGAGTTTGTTCCACCATTGGGGGGCCAGAGCAGCAAACAGTTTTGACTGGGCTGAGCGGGAACTGTACTTCCTCAGTGGTAGGGAGGCGAGCAGGCCAGAGGTGGATGAACGCAGTGCCCTTGTTTGGGTGTAGGGCCTGATCAGAGCCTGGAGGTACTGCGGTGCCGTTCCCCTCACAGCTCCGTAGGCAAGCACCATGGTCTTGTAGCGGATGCGAGCTTCAACTGGAAGCCAGTGGAGAGAGCGGAGGAGCGGGGTGACGTGAGAGAACTTGGGAAGGTTGAACACCAGACGGGCTGCGGCGTTCTGGATGAGTTGTAGGGGTTTAATGGCACAGGCAGGGAGCCCAGCCAACAGCGAGTTGCAGTAATCCAGACGGGAGATGACAAGTGCCTGGATTAGGACCTGCGCCGCTTCCTGTGTGAGGCAGGGGCGTACTCTGCGGATGTTGTAGAGCATGAACCTACAGGAACGGGCCACCGCCTTGATGTTTCTGCATATATACGCACAAGAAACCATAATCTCCCCTCCCCCTCATTCTCTCACTTGCATACCTTTGTTGTTGTTGGTGGCGGTCATTGATAGGGGATTCCCATGTGACTGCAAGGCCCTCTCACTTTTCAAACCAATTTAGGCTAATGTTAACTCGACTGGTCATTCATCGCCTGACAGACTCAGGGCCAAAAGGTTAAAGGTCCATTGCAGCCATTTAAAAAAAAGATCAATATCAAATCATCTCTGGGTAACTACTATGCACCTTACTGTGATTGTTTTCAATTCAAATGGTCAAAAGTAACAAATTGCTTCTCAGCAAGCATTTTGATATGACTGTGTGCGAGTGGTCTGAGTGGGGAGGGAAAAAACGGAAAACTAGCTGTTATTGGCAGAGAGGTTTTAGCAAAATTAACAGCTCTTACACTTAAAGGGCGTTATCATAATTTTCACAATTTCACAGTATTATTCCAACCTTGTGTGGAAATGTATCCACTGAACAAAAATTATAAACGCAACATACAGCAATTTCAAAAGATTTTACTGAGTTTCAGTTCATATTAGGAAATCAGTCAATTGAAATCAATTCATTAGGCCCTAATCTATGGATTTCACAAGACTGGGAATACAGTTGGTCACAGATACCTTTACAAAAATGTAGGGGCATGGATAAAAAAAGAACAGTCCATATCTGGTGTGGTTACCATTTGCCTAATGCAGCGCAACACATCTCCTTCGCATAGAGTTAATAATGCTGTTGATTGTGGCCTGTGGAATGTTGTCCCACTCCTCTTCAATGGTTGTGCGAAGTTGTTGGATATTGGCGGTAACTGGAACATGCTGTCGTGCATGTCGTTCCAGAGCATCCCAAACATGCTCCATGGGTCTGGTGAGTATGTAGGCCATGGAATAACTGGTATATTTTCAGCTTCCAGGAATTGTGTACAGATCCTTGCGACATGGGGCCGTGCATTATCATGCTGAAACATGCGTCGATGGCTCCAGATGAACGGCACGTCAATGGGCCTCAGGATCTCGATGTACTGCCAAATTCTCTAAAACGCTGTTGGAGGCGGCTTACGGTAGAGAAATTAACATTAAAATCTCTCGCAACTGCTCTGGTGGACGTTTCTGCAGTCAGCATGCCAATTGCACACTCCTTCAACACATGAGAAATCTGTGCCATTGTGTTGTGTGACAACTGCACATTTTGGAGTGTTTTTTTTGTATGTGTCCCCAGCACAAAGTGCACTTGTGTAATGATCATGCTGTTTAGTCAGCATCTTAATATGCCACACCTGTCAAATGGATGGATTATCTTGGCAAAGGAGAAATACTCACCAACAGGGACATAAATCAATTTGTGCACAAAATTTGAGAGAAATATGCTTTTTGTGCATATGGAAAATTTCTGGGATGTTTTATGTCAGCTCAAGAAACATGGGACTAACACTTTACATGTTGCATTTATATTTTTGTTCAGTATAGATATAACACAGGAACATCACATTTTTGACTACACTGGGCCTTTAAATGCCAGGATATGAGTCAGTCTGTCATAAACACATTTCAATGTCGACAACATTCTCTTTTACAAGACTAAAGGGTGAAACAGAGGTAAAGAGGTGCAATGTTAAACCAAATTCTGTGTGTTGATTTTTTTTCTTCCGTCAAATGCTATTTTTACATAGCCCTATATTTATGAAACACACCATATCCTGCCTAGGTGTTAATGCATCTCCCACCAACAAATCACTGATGTGTTTACCTGTCACAACAACACGACAGCTATTACATGTTCCCCGCACACTCATATTCTAAATATAGACTGTGACCTTGTGCACTTAAAGGCTTAAAAAGAACACAGAGAATAAAAAAGAAAATTAGTGCAAAATGTGCAATTTACCTGTAGGGACTGTAGTGAGTCGGAGTTGGTGTCACAGTACAGGATGATATTGTTGGCCATGCTGAAGCTCTCCCTCACACCTAGGTGGTAGAACAGGGAGGGCTGGCGGAAAGCGTCCGTCATCTCCACTACAGCTATGTCTGGGAGGGACAGAGTAGGCCTGTTAGTAGTCTTAAAGGCCCAATGTAGTCGTTTTTTGAATCTCCATATCAAATTATTTCTGGGTAACAATTAAGTACCTTACTGTGATTGTTTTCAATTAAATGGTCAAACAAAAATGGCTTCTTAGCAAAGAGCAATTTCTCAAGCAAGAATTTTGCTAGGACTGTCTAGGAGTGGTCTGAGTGGGGAGGGGAAAACTGAAAACTAGCTGTTATTGGCAGAGAGGTTTGGAACTCTTTCTTATTGGTGTATTAACTAATTTACCACCTGGTGATGTCACCAGGCAGGCCAAAAAATCCATCCCACCAAAGCAGGCTGAAGTTTCAGGTGGTCTTTCCAAACAGCTCTTACACTAAAAGGGCATTATCATAATTTTCACAATTTCACAGTATAATTCCAACCTCATAGTTTGGAAATATATATAAAAACAGAGGAAAATCACATTTGACTGCACTGGGCCTTTAACACTGAACAACTGCCTGTAGTATAAAATATTTTAAGCCTACAACATCTTGTACTAGTTTCGTCACATTTACCACAGTTTGTTTAGGTTTCATATGAAATCAGATTGATGGGACAATAATGGCCTGTAGAATTGTTTTGGACTGAAGTAGAATATTTAATTTGCCCAAATGGTCTTTTTTAGACCAGACTGTGAGACATCACTAAATCTTCCAAAATAAAAGGCCAAAATAACATTGTCTGGTAGGAGGCCAGGGGTGGGGTTCTTTCAGAAGCCCCTCTGGTAGCTCCCACTGACTGATAACTGCACAAACAAAACTGGGCTAG
Organism: Oncorhynchus masou masou; assembly: GCF_036934945.1. Classification (NCBI taxonomy): domain Eukaryota; kingdom Metazoa; phylum Chordata; class Actinopteri; order Salmoniformes; family Salmonidae; genus Oncorhynchus; species Oncorhynchus masou. Next base: position 15,069,749 of record NC_088227.1, read on the forward strand.
AACTGTGATGCAGTGTTCTGTAATGACAGAGCTCTCCAGAGTGATAACATTTAACAGACCCACCCCACCTTTTCATGTGCTTCCAAGTTTCCCCTTCCATGTCAACATACACATTACATATAGCTTAGTATAGAGCTTTTCTTCCCTTCCAATGGAGCTCCCTTTCACTGTAATACCTGGGTTCCAGTCCACTACAAACCCAATGCTATTCTCACTCATTGAGAACCAAACATCCACACAGAGAGCCAACATCACAGGGATAATCAAAGCAAACAAGCAATCTAATTTAATGTACATTCTAGTGTGTGTGTGCTGCTGTGTTGTTATGCAAAAACAAGGTCCCAGTGGAGACAGCCTGGCTTGTTTTAGCAAAATGTTCATTTTCATAGGGCCAGTCCCCCCAGGCCAGAGCGCAGTTCCTCCCACTCAGCAAGGACATGTAAATGCCACCAGGAAGTTGTTTCTTCTTTACTGGGTCTTAAAGGCTCTGTTCAGGTCACACACGTTCATTACAACCCGAGAAGAAGTGATGTACAGTGGGGAGAACAAGTATTTGATACACTGCCGATTTTGCAGGTTTTCCTACTTACAAAGCATGTAGAGGTCTGTACTTTATCATAGGTACACTTCAACTGTGAGAGACAGAAAATCACATTGTATGATATTTAAGTAATTCATTTGCATTTTATTGCATGACATAAGTATTTGTTCACCTACCAACCAGTAAGAATTCCGGCTCTCACAGACCTGTTAGTTTTTCATTAAGAAGCCCCCCTGTTCTCCACTCATTACCTGTATTAACTGCATCTGTTTGAACTCATTACCAGTATAAAAGACACCTGTCCACACACTCAATCAAACAGACTCCAACCTCTCCACAATGGCCAAGACCAGAGAGCTGTGGAAGGACATCAGGGTTCAATTGTAGACCTGCACAAGGCTGGGATGGGCTACAGGACAATAGGCAAGCAGCTTGGTGAGAAGGCAATAACTGTTGGCGCAATTATTCGAAAATGGAAGAAGTTCAAGATGATGGTCAATCACCCTCGGTCTGGGGCTCCATGCAAGATCTCACCTCATGGGGCATCAATGATCATGAGGAAGGTGAGGGATCAGCCCAGAACTACACGTCAGGACCTGGTCAATGACCTGAAGAGATCTGGGACCACAGTCTCAAAGAAAACCATTAGTAACACACTACCCATGGATTAAAATACTGCAGCGCACGCAAGGTCCCCCTGCTCAAGCCAGCGCATGTCCAGGCCCATCTGAAGTTTGCCAATAAGCATCTGGATGATCCAGAGGAGGAATGGGAGAAGGTCATGTGGTCTGATGAGACAAAAATAGAGCTTTTTGGTCTAAATTCCACTCGCCGTGTTTGGAGGAAGAAGAAGGATGAGTACAACCCCAAGAACACAATCCCAACCGTGAAGCATGGAGGTGGAAACATCATTCTTTGGGGATGCTTTTCTGCAAAGGGGACAGGACGACTGCACCGTATTGAGGGGAGGATGGATGGGGCCATGTATCGCGAGATCTTGGCCAACAACCTCCTTCCCTCAGTAAGAGCATTGAACATGGGTCGTGGCTGGATCTTCCAGCATGACAACAACCCGAAACACACAGCCAGGGCAACTAAGGAGTGGCTGGTGTAAAGCACTGCATCGCAGTGCTAGCGGTGCCACTACATATCCGGGTTTCGATCCCGGGCTGTGTCGCAGCAGGCCGTGACCGGGAGACCCATGAGGCGGCCTACAATTTGCCCAGCATCGTCCGGGTTAGGGGAGGGTTTGGCCGGCCGGATGTCCCTGTCCCATCGTGTTCTAGCGACTCCTGTCGCGGGCCGGGCGCATGCACACTCACACGGTCGCCAGTTGTACGGTGTTTCCTCCAACACATTAGTGTGGCTGGCTTCCGGGTTAAGCGAGCACTGTGTCAAGAAGCAGTGCGGCTTGGCAGGGTCGTGTTTCGGAGGATGCATGGCTCTCGACCTTTGCCTCTCCCGAGTCCGTCCGGGAGTTGCAGCGATAGGACAAGACTGTAACTACCAATTAGATATCACAAAAATGGGGTAAAAAAAATAAATAATATATATAAACAATGATATGTGCCTTCACAGAGGTTGACCTTTCAAGTGAGCACTTAAATCCCCTTAATTAGCCATCACTGAGACAACAGTTCCCTCTAAACTGCGTGCGTGCATGCGTGGGCACGCAGTGGCCCAGAGACTGCCACGCAGCTCCCCCAGGACTGCAGCACAGACACAGAAGAAAAATCAGAGCCCATGGAGAGAAGCACGAGATTTTCCCTGTTAGTTAACACTATCAAGGTTTCCGTTTACTGTGGCAATTGTGATCAAATCAACGCAATATTAGGCACTTTCAGTGCAACATACCAAAACAAAACGAACTATGCAAGACATTTTGTTGTAGGCAGAAAGCATCTGAGTAGGATTCTACTGTGCACGACTCAGCCTGCACTCTACACAGACCGACTCAGCCTGTACTCTACACAGACCGTGCGGCATCACCAATCAGAGCTGCAGTAGGCCTAAATGCAAATAGACCATTGCCAAATATGGATCTGTGCCATTTACTTGAATTGGAGTGCTGTGATCATGAGTAGATGAGCTTGTTTTGAGATCAAAGCAAGAGCTGCATGTAGCCGCATGTGCATATTTTGTTCATATCCTTTGCTAGTTAGTGAGTTACGAGCCCAGTTATAGATCATTTGAAGTAAGCAATAGGGGAGTGATTGCTTCCTACAAGAGCACAAAATGTGTGCATTTCCTGACATCTTTCAAAAGCTAGTCAGGTAAAGAGCTTTTTCTTTTGTCTTAAAGGGGCGATGTTAAAGGCAGAGGGTAGCTTAATTTGTCTGATTCTCTGCAATAATGTTAAGTGGACAAGTGGATAAACAGGCTAATGTCAAGCCCTGCATGTTTTTTTTCAAAAGTCTCATGGAATGTAGGCCTACATTGAACACCACACATTATCTGCTACTGTAGGCTGAATGATATAACAGCTATTTCCATGTTAAAATGTTATGGGATGCATTTTCTCCATTGTTGTTGATGGTAGGCCACTCTGGTAGGCCTACATTATGATCAAATAGCCACAGTAGCCAACTTGGCCACTGTTAAAACTGCAACTTAAAGTCGGTACAGCCTCAGTGTTCACAGTAAACGTAAAATTAAAGGGACCATTGCTTGAGACGGAGTCCCTGTTTACAGATATACGCAATAGGAAATAAAAAGATAATTGTTATGCTGAAGACAATACAGATCATGCAAAAGATCAGAGACTGCTGATGTACAGAGAGTATGAATACTGGATGAGGTCAAATGCCAGCATCTCCTCATTCCAGATAGTACAGGCTTGCTGATGAATAATATATTATGGGACTCATTTATCCGCTAGCAGAGGAGCCCCCATCAATATTACATTTGAGAGATGTGTTAATGTGAAAAGACCAGAGAACTGCTGTCACGTCCTGACCTTAGTTCCTTTGTTAGGTCTCTTTTGGTTTGGTCAGGGCGTGAGTTGGGGTGGGCATTCTATGTTTTGTGTTCTATGTTTTCTATTTCTATGTGTTTGGCCTGGTATGGTTCCCAATCAGAGGCAGCTGGCAATCGTGGTCTCTGATTGAGAACCATACTTAGGCAGCCTGTTTTCCCACCGTGAGTAGTTATTTTCTGTTTAGTGTGTGTTGCACCTGACAGAGCTGTTTCGGTTGTGCCGTTTGTTACTTTGTTATCTAGTGTTCAGTTATATTTAATAAAATGCCGAACACATACGACGCTGCACCTTGGTCCTCACCTTCTTCCACCAACGACGGCCGTTACAACTGCAAATGTTTGATACCAGTAGTGGAGGCATCCATCTCTGTAGAAGTTAGTACGTCACAGACACTTCTATGAGGAAATGGGTGGGGTACATACCGCGCTATCCTTGGAAGCCTCTGCCTTGTATAGGTATGAGCCAGGGGAAAATATTAGCTTACATAGGGCAGGGCTTATATGAATGATGCTTTAGGTGGAAAATGTAGACACTTGGAAAATGTGGCAGACGCAGAGAATGAGAGTCTTGTGCTAGAGAGTAAGAGGAGACATGAGTGGCCTCTTTGACTTAAGAGCTCCACAGCTCTCAGCTGACAACACTGAGGTGTCTGGCGAGGCATGATGCAGTACTGTACACTTGACTGCATTATGCACATTTGTACTGGCACTTTGTTTTCAAAGTACGGTTTAAAGAGTGCTGGGATATGAGAGACTTGATAGAAAATATTGATTTTGAGTTTAGGGAATAGATGCAGCATCAATGGGTTATAAGTGTTAGCGGTGATACACTAGCCAATTATCAACAGTCAACTCTCAACATGAATAGCTGGTGATAAACAACTCTGCACACAAAACTGATGTAGGCCATGTACGCAAGTCCTTGTTTTTCTGTTGTATTTGAATCCTCAAAACAAGGTTGGAAGTAGAACACCTGAGTCTCTCAACTGTGACACACGAGCGGTCATAATCTGCCACCCCCTTTGTTGGCACTGCCCATTTCACAGTGCCAACAAAGGGGGTGGCACATCTCCCCCACTGCTGATCTTTTCCAAAGAACAGAACAGTGAACAACAAAACAGAAGGAGGAAATGGGTCTCTGGGAATAGCGGAGGAACATTGTGTGAGTTCTTGGTGCCCTTTTGCCTTTTACTGAGTACTATTCTCTGACGTCTATCCATTTACTGACAGAAAAAAAAAGTTTCATTTCCCTTCTCAGAACAACGCACAGACACAACAATGGTGAGGACAGACTGCAGCTCTTATTCATACTCTGTGTCCTCAACTATTCCTTGAACTTGACAGCCACCGCTGCAGTCGTGACTCCCGGTAATACAGCGTTGAATATATCTGAGGCCGATGCTCTTCTTTTCACTAAGCACATTTACTGATACTTATTCTAACGAACAACACTAAATCATTCAGAGAACCCCCCCCCCAAAAAAAAAATCTCCAATAAATCACAACAAACATTGCTGCTGCTTTGTCAATTACGTAGACCCATTTTAAACCCCTTGCCTGTTGTTCGTAAACACACAGAGAGAGTGGTCAGTCACCGCTGGGTTGACTAGGCTGTGCCTATACAACTCTCCTTTGGACCAAAATGAGGTGGGGAAAAACCTAAACAAGATAGAAGTAGGCTAATATACAGTGCCTTGCGAAAGTATTCGGCCCCCTTGAACTTTGCGACCTTTTGCCACATTTCAGGCTTCAAACATAAAGATATAAAACTGTATTTTTTTGTGAAGAATCAACAACAAGTGTGACACAATCATGAAGTGGAACAACATTTATTGGATATTGTCAGGACCCGGTTACGAACCTGGGTCTCCGGAGTGAGAAACAGTCACTTAACCAACTGAGCCACGAATAGTCAGCAGAACCCAGAAGATGAGGCAGACACAGCAGTACTTAAGACGGTGTATTTAATAAAGTAAAAAGGAGAAGTCCTTCAATACAAAAATGGCAAATCCAAAAGGTGGTAGGAATAGCACAAAAAAGCCTCAAGAGATACTCAAAAACAAAAACAGAATTCCACAAGAGCATCCACCGGAATCGACAAGAATACACAGAACATTAGGGCTGGGTGCTAACATACAAACACAGAGCACAGAACTGAGGGAAACTAAGGGTTTAAATACAATCAGGGAAAACGAGGCACAGGTGCAAATAATAATGGGGAACAAGGGAAAAAACATAAGGTCAAAAAGCACAATGGGGGCATCTAGTGACCAAAACCCGGAACAACCCTGGCCAAATCCTGACAGATATTTCAAACTTTTTTAACAAATCAAAAACTGAAAAATTGGGCATGCAAAATTATTCAGCCCCTTAAGTTAATACTTTGTAGCGCCACCTTTTGCTGCGATTACAGCTGTAAGTCGCTTGGGGTATGTCTATCAGTTTTGCACATCGAGAGACTGACATTTTTTCCCATTCCTCCTTGCAAAACAGCTCGAGCTCAGTGAGGTTGGATGGAGAGAACCTAAGTGTATGTAAACATCCGACTTCAACTGCATATACTCTCAGTGACCAGTTTATTAGGTACACCACCCCGTTCACGAAAATTTTATCTCCTACAGACAGTCATGTGGCTGTGGCTTGCTACATAAAGCAGGCAGACAGGCATTGAGGTATTCAGTTACTGTTTGATTGAACGTTAGAATGGGCAAAGCAGGTGACCTAAGTGACTTTGAGAGTGGTATGATTGATGGTGCCAGGCGTGCCGGTTCCTGTATCTCAGAAATGCCCGGCCTCCTGGGCTTTTTCACGCACAACAGTCTTTAGGATTTACTGAGAATGGTGCGACAAACAAAAAACATCCAGTCAGCAGCAGTCCTGTGGGCGAAAACAGCTCGTTGATGAGAGAGGTCAAAGGAGAATGGCAAGAATCATGCAAGCGAACAGGCGGGCCACAAACAAATGGCACAATACAACAGTGGTGTGCAGAATGGCATCTCGGAACGCACAACTCGTCGTTGGTCCTTGTCGACCACACTGGTTTCTACTCCTATCAGCTAAAAACAAGAAGAAGCGGCTTTTAGTGAACACGTGATCACCAACACTGGACAATTGAGGAGTGGAAAAACATTGCCTGGTCCAACGAATCCCGGTTCCGGTCGCGTCATGCTGGTGGCAGAGTCAGGATTTGGCATCAGCAGCATGAGTCCAAGGCCCCATCGTTCCTGGTGTCAATGGTACAGGCTGGTGGCGGTAGTTTAATGATGTGGGGAATGTTTTCCTGGCACACGTTAGCTCCCTTGATATCAATTGAGCAATGTTTCTAGTCCCCAAAGAATTCAGGCTGTTCTAGAGGCAAAGGGGGGTCTGACCTGGTACTAAATGGGTGTACCTAATAAACTGCGTGTCTTTATGTATGCAAACGTTGACATGCAAGAAAAACTGTAAGAGTAACGTTACATTCCCATATTTAATTTATATTTTGAAGATCTCAAGCGTATCCCCCCCAAAAAATCCTGTAGCTGTACTTCAAGCATATCTTTTGACCACCCACAGTGAATAAATGCCAGTGAGACATACACAAGATGAGAACACTTGAGAATGTAATTATTTCAGATTGTAGTAAGAAAATTCTCAGGCCTTTGTTGAGAATTTCAGCAGTTGGCGTCGCGCCATTGTGGATGGACGGTTGAATGACTGAATCTTAATCATTCATTTCTCAGCACATTCTGCTCAGTGATAATCCATCTATCCATTATCAAACTATGACGGTGTTGAGTGAAGACATCACTGTCTAGCCATCCATGATGTGTACTTTCCCCTTATCACTCAGGAGGAAAGAGGGGAGTGTACTAGCGCGCCAGTGTCATGGATTTCCCTGGAGCTCAGCCGCACTGAGGAGGACGCAGGATGGAACAACCCCATAGTGGAAGAATGACGGTCCCTAGTCTCCACTGGAAGTGAATGTTTCCCAAGACTGCAGTTTTCTTTTCCCCAAAGATGCAATAGGACCTTGTGTCTGATAATGACCGTGCTCGAAGGGGCCAGTGGTGACTTAAGCACAGAGAAATGTGAACGTCTGCTGCCAAAATTCCAAAAACAGCAGAGTTCATGGAGACCTCTATCTGCAGAGTGTGCTCCATTCACATTCCATTATGTTTCCCTGCAGTCAAATTGAAGCGGAATTGAAGAGGGTGCATCATGATGTCCTACAATCAGTCAAGAAAAATCTATGGGACTAATAATCAATTCACACAGCATCCAGTGTTGCTAGCTGCTTCCAGGAAGCAATTTAAGCACTAAGACGTGTATTGTTATTTTCAGATCAGGTTTGTTGGCCCATGAAACCAACCCAGTTAAAAGAGGCTTAAGTGCCCAAATTAGGTTCAGTGTTGTTATGCAAAAACAATCGAAGGAATAAGACACCGTGTCGGTGTTTAAATTGAGCATGTCGTGCCTGATTCTATAAATAAACCCAGCCATAAGAAAGAATGCAGGGTACCTTTACAATGGATAATAAGCTGGTGGGAAGCCTTGCCCAAAAAGAAGAAATACTACTTTATTTTTTAGAAATGAGCGCAATATGCAGGAAAAAGGCAAACCCCAGCTCTGACTGGAAAGGAGAGTAACTTGTCAGTAGCACCAGGGCCTTCGGTAGAAGGAATCCTCGGCATCTGGTAGTTTAGTTTCTGTTCACACTAGCATATTTCAGAGAGTGAGTAGTGAGTGCCATGGCCCAAGGGGAAAGTGTAAGAACAGAATGTGAATTAATCCCATCCAAACTCACAAACACAAGGAGCTGCCTGGTCCCTACAATGCCAGTTGCCAAGATTGGCCTTATACTTCCTGATTGGCCTCTTGTTAAAGAAACAAACTAAGCAGAACTTGTTTTTAACAAGGGCACTTTATGTCTCAACGTAATTCCATTTAACATGAAGGATACTAATATACAAAGTGATCACCTGGCAATAAAGAAATACAGCACCAGGATACCTTTGTGAGGTCACGCAATAGTCTCACCCTGCCAACATCAACAGGTCATAACTACTCCCTTGCCCTACTGCCAACTGCTGCTGGCAAATGTGACACCACATACCCAAACTGCAGATAAAACCTGACAGAGTGCTTTGGTCAACCAACACTCTACACCACTCTATTTTTCTGAGGAACACATGGATTTTTTCTCTTCCTTTCCAGTAAAGACTATATTTCCTGGAAAGTAATGTGGTTAGTGATCCAATTTCTCCTGACCTAATGCTTTCTGACCCACATGGGCAGCCAGCGTACACATGAACATGGATAAACAACTTAGTAGACAACCAATAGGAGCAGAGAGTGATAGGTGCCAGCCAGCCTTCAGGCCAGAGTGCATGTGGGATCTTGTGGTGGAATCATTTGACAGGGAAAACAATGCTGAATGTGGTGTGTGTAGGCCTATCCTGTAATGTTGAGTGACTGATAACCTTTGAATCCAGTATATACTCTATAGATACTTCTCCAGAATGGAATTATCTATCAAAGGACACACTCTTGACTATACATTCAATCTTTTGTCTCATGTGATACCACATCGTTTGGGGAGAGTTGTTCCCTCCAGGTGACCTCTACTGTACATCACAACAGTTTGACTGTTTCCTTTATGACAGCCTCCAGTGATATGGTGCTGATGTTCAGTACTTCATTTAGGGACCAACTGAAATGAGGAGAGACTCTGGGTGAAACATCCAGGCTTTCTTCTCCAGAGATTTACATGGTAGGATTTGGGATGTCATGGATACAGACTCTCAAAAGGACAAACATTCGAGCAACTGAATGGAACACACACTGGGTCCCTGGTGTGAGAAGACACTGTGTACAGCCTTGTCGTCTAGTTCGCACAGTCAGACAGCCAATGGTTCAGTTCAGCCCACAGCGGAGCCACTTTAGCTGAGGGGTAAACAAACACTTATACCAAGGTAATACTGTTCTCAGAATCACCATGGACTCTTAAACACTATTGTCCTCCATCCAAATTACACAGACATGTGGTATAATGATCAACCATGACGGAACTTTCCTGCATGACATAGCTATGGCTTATACTGCTTCCCGGCACAGTTACAGGTGGTAGTCAGCGCAAGAGAGTTGTCCTTTGGGGACCAGCATACAGTAAAGGCAAAGCATTATCCATTTATTTGGATCAATTTTTATCCATTATCCATTGAAAACCATGACCCCTTTTTTAACAGAAGCCTACGCCACTGGCTCACTTCATTAGGATGGATGTGTGCTTTGACCTTTGTCTATTGAGCTGATGGGGTTAGGTCAATAGCCACTGCTGTGTTTACTCAGCGAGGTCACAACATGTGAACATTTTATATGGATCTGAACAGCTGTTTGATGTACTGTGAAAATGTGCTTCCACCTGCACATTGCTGATGCACTTATTTACATGTTCTGTGAATGCTCCCTTCTTATGAGGTAAGCACTGTCATTCAGAATGTGGTAGTTCAACTCTTCCAAATAAGGAGCAAAGCGGACAAGCCTCTAGCTCATTGTATACAAAAGCTAGAGTTTTGTTCTCGTTTCTTGTGTTCCATGATTCCATCCCTAACATGTCCTGTTGTAGGAACACGATAAAGAAGTTGGCAATCTTTAAGAAGCTTCTGTCAGTCATCTCAATAAAGCTTGTGTTCATTTAACAGATACAAAAGGGGTTTCTGGGAACTGCTTTCCACCTCCCATTTGAATTATACTGAAAATCCACAGAGGCCCTGTGGAAAATAGCCAAACCAAAAAAAAGGGGAAAAATTTAGTTCTGTTTACACAACCAACAATGTTTTGACAACCGACAATACTTTAAGCTATGATGTCAGCTAAGTCTATACAACACGGGTGTTTTAACATTTACTTCACTGATGCCCTATTGTATTATGGAATATTACCATGGAGAATATGTCATTAGTGTTATTACTGTGTATTTTATGCATGTCAGGGATACAACTGCATTAGCTATATACAGTTGCGGCCAAAAATATTGGCACCCTTTTCTTAAATAATTCTCTATTTCTTCTAAATTAAGTTGATATTTATAAAAAAAAGTTTGGTCACCACACAATATTATTAGATTTTCAAGATTTGCAGAACCAATTTTATTTTTGTAAACTTAAGTATACGATTTGAATTTACAAAATAAAGAACAAAAATAATTGGCTCCACAGAACTAGTACTTGGTTGCACAGCATTTGGCCAAGATAATTGCAGACAAACGGTTCTTGTCAATGAGCCTGCTGCACCTTTCTTTTTTCCCCTCTTTTAAATCCCCCCCCCCTTCTCCCCAATTTCGTGGTATCCAATTGTTAGTAATTACTATCTTGTCTCATCGCTGCAACCCCCATACGGGCTCGGGAGAGACGAAGGTCGAAAGCCATGCGTCCTTCGAAACACAACCCAACCTAGCCGCATTCCTTCTTAACACAGCGCGCAGGCCCAGGCGGCATCCCTAGCCGTGCCCTCAGAGCATGCGCAGACCAGCTGGCTGGTGTGTTTACGGACATATTCAATCAATCCCTATACCAGTCTGCTGTCACCACATGCTTCAAGAGGGCCACCATTGTTCCTGTTCCCAAGAAAGCTAAGGTAACTGAGCTAAACGACTACCCACTCACTTCCGTCATCATGAAGTGCTTTGAGAGACTAGTCAAGGACCATATCACCTCCATCCTATCTGACACCCTAGACCCACTCCAATTTGCTTACCGCCCAAATAGGTCCACAGACGATGCAATCTCAACCACACTGCACACTGCCCTAACCCATCTGGACAAGAGGAATACCTATGTGAGAATGCTGTTCATCGACTACAGCTCGGCATTTAACACCATAGTACCCTCCAAGCTCGTCATCAAGCTCGCGACCCTGGCTCTCGACCCCGCCCTGTGGAACTGGGTACTGGACTTCCTGACGGGCCGCCCCCAGGTGGTGAGGGTAGGCAACAACATCTCCACCCCGCTGATCCTCAACACTGGAGCCCCACAAGGGTGCGTTCTGAGCCCTCTCCTGTACTCCCTGTTCACCCACGACTGCGTGGCCACGCACGCCTCCAACTCAATCATCAAGTTTGCGGACGACACAACAGTGGTAGGCTTGATTACCAACAACGACGAGACGGCCTACAGGGAGGAGGTGAGGGCCCTCGGAGTGTGGTGTCAGGAAAATAACCTCACACTCAACGTCAACAAAACTAAGGAGATGATTGTGGACTTCAGGAAACAGCAGAGGGAACACCCCCTATCCACATCGATGGAACAGTAGTGGAGAGGGTAGTAAGTTTTAAGTTCCTCGGCATACACATCACAGACAAACTGAATTGGTCCACCCACACAGACAGCATCGTGAAGAAGGTGCAGCAGCGCCTCTTCAACCTCAGGAGGCTGAAGAAATTTGGCTTGTCACCAAAAGCATTCACAAACTTCTACAGATGCACAATCGAGAGCATCCTGTCGGGCTGTATCACCGCCTGGTACGGCAACTGCTCCGCCCACAACCGTAAGGCTCTCCAGAGGGTAGTGAGGTCTGCAAAACACATCACCGGGGGCAAACTACCTGCCCTCCAGAACACCTACACCACCCGATGTTACCGGAAGGCCATAAAGATCATCAAGGACAACAACCACCTGAGCCACTGCCTGTTCACCCCGCTATCATCCAGAAGGCGAGGACAGTATAGGTGCATCAAAGCTGGAACCGAGACTGAAAACTGAAAAACAGCTTCTATCTCAAGGCCATCAGACTGTTAAACAGCAACCACTAACATTGAGTGGCTGCTGCCAACACACTGACTCAACTCCAGCCACTTTAATAATGGGAATTGATGGGAAATGATGTAAAATAAATCACTAGCCACTTTAAACAATGCTACCTAATATAATGTTTACATACCCTACATTATTCATCTCATATGTATACGTATATACTGTACTCTATATCATCTACTGCATCTTTATGTAATAAGTCGCTCTGGATAAGAGCGTCTGCTAAATGACTTAAATGTAAAATGTAATGTACATGTATCACTAGCCACTTTAACTATGCCACTTTGTTTACATACTCATCTCATATGTATATACTGTACTCGATACCACCTACTGTATCTTGCCTATGCCGCTCTGTACCATCACTCATTCATATATCTTTATGTACATATTCTTTATCCCCTTACACTTGTGTATAAGACAGTAGTTTTGGAATTGTTAGTTAGATTACTTGTTGGTTATTACTGCATTGTCAGAACTAGAAGCACAAGCATTTCGCTACACTCGCATTAACATCTGCTAACCATGTGTATGTGACAAATAAAATTTGATTTGATTTGATTTGCATCCAACCCGGAAGCCAGCCGCACCAATGTGTCGGAGGAAACACCGTGCACCTGGCGACCTGGTCAGCGTGCACTGCACCCGGCCCACACAGGAGTCGCTAGTGCGCGATGAGACAAGGATATTCCTACCGGGCAAACCCTCCCTAACCCGGACGATGCTGGACCAATTGTACGTCGCCCCCATGGTCCTCCCGGTCGCGGCCGGCTGCGACAGAGCCTGGGCTCGAACCCAGAGTCTCTGGTGGCACAGCTAGCACTGCGATGCAGCGCCTTAGACCACTGCGCCACTCGGGAGGCCCCTGCTGCACCTTTCTACTGGTCATTTGGACCACTCTTCAAACTGCTGTGCCCTCCACCAACTGCTGTTTTCAGCTCTCGATTTTTGATATGTTTCAGATCTAGACTCTTTGCTGGCCTCTCCAGAACATTCAAGCATCTCTTCTGGGGCAGCAGATAGCCTAGCAGGTAAGAGAGTTGGGCCAGTAACTGAAAGGTTCGAATCCCAGAGCTGACTAGGTGAAGAATCTGTCGATGTGCCTTTGAGCAAGGCACTTAACCCTAATTGCTCCTGTAATTCGGATAAGAACATCTGCTAAGTGATTCAAATAAAATAAATGTCTTCTTGAACCATTTCTGGGTGCTTTTTGATGTGTGTTTTGGGTTGTTGTCCCGCTGGAAGACCAACAACCTTTAATGGTTCCCCATTTTTTGGACACGAGTTTTAACATTGGACTCCAAATTACCTAATAATCTGTTGTTTCATGATGCCTTGTGCAAGTTCAATGCCCTCAGTACCAGAGCAGCAAAGCAACCCCACAGCATTATCAAACCTTCCAAATATTTGATTGTAGGGAGGGTGTTCTTTTCATTGAATGCTTCATTTAGTCATCAGTAAACACAGTGCTGATCTGTATTGCCAAAGAGCTATAATTTTGTTTCATTGGTCCACAGAACATTTCCCCCAGGATTTAGGTTTGTTTAGGTGGGTTTCTGAGAAGTTCAATCAGGATTTATTGTGTCTCTTTCAGCAGTGGGGTCTCCTATATTTACCAATGACCAAATTAAGCATTCAACGAAAAGAACACCCACCGTAAAATCAAAACATGGGGAAGGTTTGATAATGCTGTGAGGTTGCTTTTCTGCCTCTTGTACTGGGGGGCATTAAATGTGTGCAAGACATCACGAAATCAGGAGATTATCAAGGTGTTTTAGAGTGCAATGTTCAACCCGCTGTCCAAAAACATTGTATCTGTTGATGGTCGGGGGTTTTCCAGCAAGTCAACAACCCCAAACGCAGATCGATAGCACCCTGGAATGGTTCAAGAGGGGGAAAAAGACTGTTAGTCAGCAAAGAGCACAGATCTGAATCACACCCATAACCTATGGTGAAAACAGCAGTCGGTGGAGGGAAAAAATATAGCAGTTTTCTGCTGAAGAGTGGGTCAAATAGCCAGTAGAAACGTGCAGCAAGTCCATTGATGGCTACAATAAGCATTTGTTGACAGTTATTTTGGCCAAAGGCTTTGCAACCAAGTACTAGCTCCGGGGTGCCAATAATCTTATCCATGCCATGTCTTTACAAAAATAAAAACGGTTCTGCGATGTTGAAATTTCAATAACAAGGTGTGGAGACAAAAAAAGAGCAATTATTTCCATTTATTTGAGAAGAAATTGGAAATTATCCCCAAAAAACTTCAATGTCTCTGCAACATGGTTTGAATACTTTATAGTATGTCCCTCATCATCTCCCATCCTGTATTTCAAACCTTGAGGGTTGGCAAATAGCGTTATGGTTGACCGTACAGTGGACCATACAATCGACCACGGTACAACATCCATTCATATGAAGGAGTGATCCTTGCAAACACACAGTAATACTCATTTTGAAAATCTGACTTTTAAGAAACCCCACTAGGCAAAAACACATTTCCATTTGGGATGAAGGGAACATTTTTAGATATATGGGCAAAGGAGGAAAAGAGCTTTAGTCAAAAGGTTCAGTTCACTTCTGGAGTCTAATGGAAACTCAAACCCCTGCTCATACTTAGCAGAACAATCCATGACGCTCAGGAGGCTCACTTCAGGAGGCACATTTGTGGAGCAAATTAGGCATTCCCCCATTGAGTCTATTCAGTGCTCTATGTGTTCCAGATGAACACAAATGGGTAGGCTATAGGCTATGTAGTGGAAAGAAATATGGAAACTGGGAGGTTAATGTAAGGCTTCTAAGCCATGACAAATGTTATCTGCAGTTGTCAGTGTGCTGCTCACAGCAACCACCATGGAAGCCCCATTAGAGCAAGTGGTGTAGCATGTGGATTAATGTGCACCGTAGCCCAATTCCCACCCACAGGAATGTTTATTGAACGGTAGTGAACCTGTTATACCTTTGGTAAATACACTACCGGTCAAATGTTTTAGAACACCTACTCATTCAAAAGTGTCAGAGCAAAGAGTAGCCATTTGAAGAATCTCAAATATAGAATATATTTGGATTTGTTTGACTCTTTTTTTGGTTACTACATGATTCCATATGTGTTATTTCGCAGTTTTGATGTCTTCAATATCATTCTACAATGTAGAAAATAGTACAAATAAAGAAAAACCCTTGAATGAGTAGGTGTTCTAAAACGTTTGACCTTATATGAATATCCCCTATGTCATGTGTTGAAGGCTGGGATTTGATGTCTGGGGGTTGATTTGGATGAAAAGACAGTGACAAATGTAAATATGGTTTGGTTCTGATAGTTTGAGTGCAACATATTCAATAACCCACCTCGTGCACTCTGTATGTCATCATCACCTCTTACCTGCATTATAGAACTGGTCAAGCACACACGTCTCCCCAAAGTCGATCTTTCCAAAATTTATTATTTCTAGTTGACTTCCCACGGACTCGCACGCGTCTTTCAGGCAATGCAGAGCCATGTTCTCTGCGGTGTGCAGTTGAGTGAGCTCGCTGTTGACGACATATGCCACGGTGACGGCCCTGCTTTTACATTTCCCCGTAGATAACAAGCAGCCACTGTCCATCGGACAGCTCAGGATACTCGGACTGATGCTTCCGCTGACCACAGAGTCGTGCCAGAATGTCCCAGCGGCGGGGATGGGGTCACCAC
This sequence comes from Oncorhynchus masou masou, assembly GCF_036934945.1. NCBI lineage: Eukaryota > Metazoa > Chordata > Actinopteri > Salmoniformes > Salmonidae > Oncorhynchus > Oncorhynchus masou. Next base: position 15,085,743 of record NC_088227.1, read on the forward strand.
AGCCTCTCTCTTCCCGGGAGCCAGCAGATCCCCCGCGGGCACCCTCTGTGTTCGAACCAGGACTAGAAGAGGGGACCGACAAGGATATCCCTTCATCTTGACTCATTGTTTTTCAAAGTCTGTTTTGGTTGACAATCCCTCTGTGTTGTTATGGATACTCCGTTGCCCAACATCTCCATACACCCAAAGTCAACATTACGCACGTTTCCTCGAAGACATTATATACAAAAGGCACGCAAGGAAAATGTCCTTACTATTTGAAGGTATTTCAACACAGGTAAACAACAGTCTGGTGATATGGGTCAACCTCCTGTAAATTCATTCCTGGTTTCGCATGAAATTGTGCGATCTGCAATGATCATGAACCAAGATAGTGCGTACTACGACCATTGAAAGACACCGTTACTGTGAAGTCACGACACATAGGCTACTCATATACAGCTACCGATCCTATGGAAAGTACCAGTTACCACTCAATTGCGACATTCTTGCGCGTCGCCAGATCGACTCCACTTAGTTTCCGAAGTTGCGCACTAACACAGGTTTCAATCGTTACAAATCCCACATAAACTTGTTTTCGGTTGATCCATCGACCTAGAAAGCAGATCTGGTTTACTGTCCAAATCTGTGCAGCCGCGCAATGAATAGCCTATCATCTAGAAACCATGCCCATAGAATAATGAATACCAATGCGAATATTATGTCCAGTCCCTGGACCCTGCCCTATTTCCACTACTATCTTTCCTGCACAGGCTCATGCACACTAGCCTGCCGTTGAGCCTTGTTTACTGGGCGGTGACATGACCATATTTGGAACAGTTGGAGCGTATTTCCCCTTAAAGCGACAGTCTGCTATTTTCCAGTAAGAAAATATTTCCAGTAATTTTAACTGATGAATCATATTCCTTGATGGTGAGTAGAAGAGGCTGGTGTGAGGAGCTATTGGAGGACGGGCTCATTGTCATGGAATGAATGGAATCAATGGAATGGTGCAAAACACAAAAAACGTAATGGAAACAACTTGTTTGACTCCATTCCATTGATTCCATTACAACCATTACAATGAGCCCGTCCTCCTATTGTTACTCCCACCAGCCTTCTCTGAATTGGAGGTACATGACTTAAAAATAGACCTACCCTATTCAGTTGTCATCCATCAAATGTTCATGTTTTTGTTGTCATATGGGTACTGTAAACAAATTGTAGTTTCAAATCATAAAACAAGCACAACGCTGTTCTAATGGGATGTCATAACTGTTTAATTTGTATTTATTTCACCTTTATTTAACCAGGTAGGCCAGTTGATAACAAGTTCTCATTTACAACTGCGACCTGGTCAAGATAAAGCAAAGCAGTGCAACACAAACAACAACAGAGTTACACATGGAATAAACAAGCGTACCGTGATAGATAGAAAAAATAGAAAAAAGTCTATATAGTATGTGCAAATGGCATGAGGAGGTAAGGCAATAAATAGGCCATAGTAGCGAAGTAATTATAATTTAGCAAATTAACATAGGAGTGACAGATGTGCAGATGATGATGTGCAAGTCGAAATACTGGTGTGCAAAAGAGCAAAAAAGTACATATTTTTTTTACAGATGGGCTGTGTACAGCTGCAGCGATCGGTTGACTGCTCAAATAGCTGATGTTTAAAGTTAATGACGGTGATATAAGTCTCAAACTCCAGCGATTTTTGCAATTCGTTCCAGTCATTGGCAGCAGAGAACTGGAAGGAAAGAAGGCCAAATTAGGTGTTGGCTTTTGGGATGACCAGTGAGATATACCTGCTGGAGTGCGTGCTACGGGTGGGTGTTGTTATCGTGACCAGTGAGCTGAGATAAGGCAGAGCTTTAGTCAAGTGCTACAGTATTTGCATTGTATGTGAACATTACACTTGCTCCATTGTTTATGTTTTGTTGGTGGCCCACTCTTTGATGGTATGTACATCTTACAGTGTGGCTTTAAAGAGACAACAACATGGTCATACAGTACCAGTCAAAAGTTTGGACACACCTACTCATTCCAGAGTTTTTCTTTATTTTTTAAAACTATTTTCTACATTGTAGAATAATAGTGAAGACATCAAAACTATGAAATAACACATATGGAGTCATGTAGTAACCAAAAAAGTGTTATATATTATATTTGAGATTCTTCAAAGTAACCACCCTTTGCCTTGATGACAGCTTTACACACTCTTGGCATTCTCTCAACCAGCTTCACCTGGAATATTTTTCCAACAGCCTTGAAGGATTTCCCAGATATGCTGAGCACTTGTTGGCTGCTTTTCCTTCACTCTGCGGTCCAACTCATCTCAAACCATCTCAATTGGGTTGAGGTCGGGTGATTGTGGAGGCCAGGTCATCTGATGCAGCACTCCATCACTCTCTTTCTTGGTCAAATAGCCCTTACACAGCCTGGAGGTGTGTTAGGTCATTGTCCTGTTGAAAAACAAATGATAGTCCCACTAAATGCAAACAGTTGGGATGGCGTTTAGCTGCAGAATGCTGTGGTAGCCATGCTGGTTAAGTGTGCCTTGAATTCTAAATAAATCACTGACAGTATAACCAGCAAAGCACCCCAACACCATCACACCTCCTCCTCCATGCTTCACGGTGGGAACCACACATGCAGAGATCATCGGTTCACCTACTCTGTTCCTCACAAAGACACTGTAGATGGAACCAAAAATCTCCAATTTGGACTCATCAGACCAAAGGACAGATTTCCTCCAGTCTAATGCCCATTGCTCGTGTTTCTTGGAAGAAGTCTCTTCTTCTTATTGGTGTCCTTTAGTCGTGTTTCATTTTCAGCAATTCGACCATGAAGGACTGATTCACACACTGTCCTCTGAACAGTTGATGTTGAGATGTGTCTGTTACTTGAACTCTGTGAAGCATTTATTTGGGCTGCAATTTCTGAGGCTGGGAACTCTAATGAATGTATCCTCTGCAGCGGAGGTAACTCTGGGTCTTCCTTTCCCGTGGTGGTCCTCATGAGAGCTAGTTTCATCATAGAGCTTGATGGTTTTTGTGACTGCACTTGAAGAAACTTTCAAAGTTCTTGAAATGTTTTGTATTGACTGACCTTCATGTCTTAAAGTATTGATGGACTGTCATTTCTCTTTGCTTATTTGAGCTGTTCTTGCCATAATATGGACTTGGTCTTTTACCAAATAGGGCTTATGTATCTTCTGTATACCACCCATACCTTGTCACAACACAACTGATTGGCTCAAATGCATTAAGAAGTAAACAAATTCCACAAATGTACTTTTAACAAGGCACACCTGTTTATTGAAATGCATTCCAGGTGACTAACTCATGAAGCTGGTTGAGAGAATGCCAAGAGTGTGTAAAGCTGTAATCAAGGTAAAGGGTGGCTCCTTTGAGGAATCTAAAATATCATATTTATTTTGATTTGTTTAACACTTTTTTATTTACTACATGATTCTATTATTCTACAATGTAGAAAATAGTAAAAATAAAGAAATACCCTGGAATGAGTTGGTGTCCAAACTTTTGACTGGTACTGTACATGTTGCCCTTACCCCTTTGTTCCGACCTTTGGAGAATAGGCCCTCTTCATAATTTTGGGAAATTCCTAATTTACATCACCTGAAACCTACGTGTTACGTTATGTAATAATAGTACTAAACGCTACGAGAGCTGTTTACAGCATGCAGGGTTTCAATGATTTGCAACTTATCTCAGAATGGCCTATAACTCAGATGAAAGTTTTTGATGTTTAGGCTAATACATAAATCACAAACAGGTCCCAGAGCCTTCATAACACTGGGATCCGTAGAGCAACCACTTGGCTCCCAAGGACTCATACTATGATATAGACTATCTATATATTGTATAGATAACCTATTCAATAATCTCAACTATATACATTGAAAAAAAAAATCCAAGCATGTGACCCTTTTGTATTGTGACCCCTTTTGTACATATTGCATAGGTTGGCCAGTTTCTGTGGGTAACCTAATGTAACTCTTCAATAAGGCCTCCCAATGTTTTGGTTCCTAAATGCTGTCTCCATCTATTGGCTCATTTTGGACTGTGGCGGAGGCACAGTGGCTGTGAAATTATACTTTGTTATAGCCTGCCTGCCCTACGCTAGATTTCAGATGTCTCTATGTGTAGGCATATATGCTTTATGTGTTAATAGACTTACCTAGATTTGATATAAATTCCAATAGCTCATGGAAGAAAACTGGTCATGTATAATAACACTTCATTTCAACCTGCAATTCCCTCGAAATATACATATTGAGAGCAACAAATAAACAAACTTGGTTTTGTATTACATTTCATTAAATACTTTATTTCCCTGCAACTCAGTTTCCCCCAAGACTAGTTTCTTCCTCATACCACACCCTAATGTAGGCAGAGGGGGACCCCTTGTGGTCAGAGTAGCCTACCGGTTTGGAAGTATCATATGATTTTAAAATAGCTCCCCTGTCAAATGTTGCTACCCTAGTTACATTTAGCTTGAAAGAGACCCTTCAGACAAAACAGTTCGGTGGTAGCATTTTATTACAATGGTTGACTCTGTCGTCAACACAACCGAGACAATAACTCAAGAACTTTGCATGTGTTTATGTGCAAACATCAGGTCATTGAATAGACACTGGGGGGCAGTACAGGTTCATTATAAACGCAGCATGCAGGACAATATAGGAAGTGTAGAAGGCATGATCGTTTAGAGCGCTACAAGGAAGATCGTTCTGGAGGGACAACGTTTACTACAGGTGAAGCACTTTATTCAAATGATGAGGTACAATTAAAGTACAATTATACTCTACAAGTTGTAGAGTATACATCTGGCCTGATTTGTGATATCTGATCATCTAAGTAGCCTATGGCCTATGTTCTCAAAGTGATTTATTTAAACACTTATTTTACCAGGTATGTTGACTGAGAACACATTCTCATTTACAGAAACGACCTGGACAATAGTTACAGGGGAGAGGATGTGATGATGAATGAGCCAATTGGAAGCTGGGGATGATTAGGTGGCATGAGGGCCAGATTGGGAATTTAGCCAGGCCACTGGGGTTAATACCCCTACTCTTAGTATAAGTGACCACAGAGAGTCACGACAGCCGTTTAATGTTCCATCCGAAGGACGGTACCCAACACAGGATAATGTCCCCTGTCACTGCCCTGGGGCTTTGGGATATATACAGTGCCTTGCGAAAGTATTCGGCCCCCTTGAACTTTGCGACCTTTTGCCACATTTCAGTTTTCAAACATAAAGATATAAAACTGTATTTTTTTGTGAATAATCAACAACAAGTGGGACACAATCATGAAGTGGAACGACATTTATTGGATATTTCAAACTTTTTTAACAAATCAAAAACTGAAAAATTGGGCGTGCAAAATTATTCAGCCCCTTTACTTTCAGTGCAGCAAACTCTTTCCAGAAGTTCAGTGAGGATCTCTGAATGATCCAATGTTGACCTAAATGACTAATGATGATAAATACAATCCACCTGTGTGTAATCAAGTCTCCGTATAAATGCACCTGCACTGTGATAGTCTCAGAGGTCCGTTAAAAGCGCAGAGAGCATCATGAAGAACAAGGAACACACCAGGCAGGTCCGAGATACTGTTGTGAAGAAGTTTAAAGCCGGATTTGGATACAAAAAGATTTCCCAAGCTTTAAACATCCCAAGGAGCACTGTGCAAGCGATAATATTGAAATGGAAGGAGTATCAGACCACTGCAAATCTACCAAGACCTGGCCGTCCCTCTAAACTTTCAGCTCATACAAGGACAAACTGATCAGAGATGCAGCCAAGAGGCCCATGATCACTCTGGATGAACTGCAGAGATCTACAGCTGAGGTGGGAGACTCTGTCCATAGGACAACAATCAGTCGTATATTGCACAAATCTGGCCTTTATGGAAGAGTGGCAAGAAGAAAGCCATTTCTTAAAGATATCCATAAAAAGTGTTGTTTAAAGTTTGCCACAAGCCACCTGGGAGACACACCAAACATGTGGAAGAAGGTGCTCTGGTCAGATGAAACCAAAATTGAACTTTTTGGCAACAATGAAAAACGTTATGTTTGGCGTAAAAGCAACACAGCTCATCACCCTGAACACACTATCCCCACTGTCAAACATGGTGGTGGCAGCATCATGGTTTGGGCCTGCTTTTCTTCAGCAGGGACAGGGAAGATGGTTAAAATTGATGGGAAGATGGATTGAGCCAAATACAGGACCATTCTGGAAGAAAACCTGATGGAGTCTGCAAAAGACCTGAGACTGGGACGGAGATTTGTCTTCCAACAAGACAATGATCCAAAACATAAAGCAAAATCTACAATGGAATGGTTCAAAAATAAACATACCCAGGTGTTAGAATGGCCAAGTCAAAGTCCAGACCTGAATCCAATCGAGAATCTGTGGAAAGAACTGAAAACTGCTGTTCACAAATGCTCTCCATCCAACCTCACTGAGCTCGAGCTGTTTTGCAAGGAGGAATGGGAAAAAATGTCAGTCTCTCGATGTGCAAAACTGATAGAGACATACCCCAAGCGACTTACAGCTGTAATCGCAGCAAAAGGTGGCGCTACAAAGTATTAACTTAAGGGGGCTGAATAATTTTGCACGCCCAATTTTTCAGTTTTTGATTTGTTAAAAAAGTTTAAAATATCCAATAAATGTCGTTCCACTTCATGATTGTGTCCCACTTGTTGTTGATTCTTCACAAAAAATACAGTTTTATATCTTTATGTTTGAAGCCTGAAATGTGGCAAAAGGTCGCAAAGTTCAAGGGGGCCGAATACTTTCGCAAGGCACTGTATATACACTGCTCAAAAAATAAAGGGAACACTAAAATAGCACATCCTAGATCTGAAAGAATGAAATATTCTTATTATATACTTTTGTCTTTACATAGTTGAATGTGCTGACAACAAAATCACACAAAAATTATCAATGGAAATCAAATTTATCAACCCATGGAGGTCTGGATTTGGAGTCACACTCAAAATTAAAGTGGAAAACCACACTACAGGCTGATCCATCTTTGATGTAATGTCCTTAAAACAAGTCAAAATGAGGCTCAGTAGTGTGTGTGGCCTCCACATGCCTGTATGACCTCCCTACAACACCTGGGCATGCTCCTGTTGAGGTGGCGGATGGTCTCCTGAGGGATCTCCTCCCAGACCTGGACTAAAGCATCCGCCAACTCCTGGACAGTCTGTGGTGGAATGTGGCGTTGGTGGATGGAGCGAGACATGATGTCCTAGATGTGCTCAATTGGATTCAGGTCTGGGGAACGGGCGGGCCAGTCCATAGCATCAATGCCTTCCTCTTGCAGGAACTGCTGACACACTCCAGCCACATGAGGTCTAGCATTGTCTTGCATTAGGAGGAACCCAGGGCCAACTGCACCAACATATGGTCTCACAAGGGGTCTGAGGATCTCATCTCGGTACCTAATGGCAGTCAGGCTACCTCTGGCGAGCACGTGGAGGGCTGTGCGTCCCCCCAAAGAAATGCCACCCCACACCATGACTGACGCACTGCCAAACCGGTCATGCTGGAGGATGTTGCAGGCAGCAGAACGTTCTCCACGGCGTATCCAGACTCAGTCACGTCTGTCACGTGCTCAGTGTGAACCTGCTTTCATTTGTGATGAGCACAGGGCGCCAGTGGCGAATTTGCCAAACTTGGTGTTCTCTGACAAATGCCAAACGTCCTGCACGCTGTAAGCACAACCTCCACCTGTGGACGTCGGGCCCTCATACCACCCTCATGGAGTCTGTTTCTGACTGTTTGAGCAGACACATGCATATTTGTGGCCTGCTGGAGGTCATTTTGCAGGGCTCTGGCAGTGTTCCTCCTGCTCCTTCTTGCACAAAGGTGGAGGTAGCGGTCCTGCTGCTGGGTTGTTGCCCTACTACGGCCTCCTCCACGTTTCCTGATGTACTGGCCTGTCTCCTGGTAGCGCCTCCCATGCTCTGGACACTACGCTGACAGACACAGCAAACCTTCTTGCCACAGCTCGCATTGATGTGCCATCCTTGATGAGCTGCACTACCTGAGCCACTTGTGTGGGTTGTAGACTCTGTCTCATGCTACCACCAGAGTGAAAGCACCGCCAGTATTCAAAAGTGACCAAAACATCAGCCAGGAAGCATAGGAACTGAGAAGTGGTCTGGTCACCACTTGCAGAACCACTCCTTTATTGGGGGTGTCTTGCTAAATGCCTATAATTTCCACCTGTTTTCTATTCCATTTGCACAACAGCATGTGAAATTTATTGTCAATCAGTGTTGCTTCCTAAGTAGACAGTTTGATTTCACAGAAGTGTGATTGACTTGGAGTTACATTGTTTTGTTTAAGTGTTCCCTTTATTTTTTGAGCAGTGTATATTTAGATCAGAGGAAAGAGTGTCATCTACTGGCCCTCCAATGCCACTTCCAGCAGCATCTGGTCTCCCATCCAGGGACAGACCAGGACCAACCCTTCTTAGCTTCAGAGGCACATTCAACTAGGTAAAGCCTCCACAACATCATTAATTAGACATATCACACTATATTGTTGATATGAATATCTCACACTGTAGTCACCCCCCAACAACAACACGAGCCAGACTAAGTCTAAATTCAGTCAAGACTTTTGAGGGGGGAAAAATCAGATGAAAAGAGCCCTTTGTGGAGAGTTACAAGTTTTTAGATCCAACGGCTCTTTCATTTTGTCTGGAAAGCAACCAACGACCCTGCTACTCAGTGACAGGAAAAGGATTTACACTGTGTTGATCAGCCAATTACTGTATACATTTTTGTGGCTTATCCTTTGGTATGAGGTAAGTCCCGTTTCCCGATCCCCATCATATATTTGTCTGTGTTGTCTTTGATGTTGAACCAGGCCTAGTTCCGTGTGGTGTGATTTTTCCCAGTGGCGGGACACTGATACTGAGTGTTAAAGCACAAGGCTGCCAGTTAGTTAGACTGCTCTTTTCCTCAGATGCTGCCAGATTATGTATCCTTAGTCTGCAGTCAGGTTAGTGTGTAAATGGACAGGCAGCACACCGCTCCATCCACGCATCACAGGGAAGAGAATAGAGGACTAGAAAAACGTTTTGTTGGATGGGCTGGCAGTCTTCCACTGGTGTTGGTGGCTAAAAAAGTGACACGTAGACTACACCTTTACTAGAGACTGGGTGGTCTGACAGAGCATGGACCTGGACTGCACACAATCCAATGAGTGGAATTTCAGTGGCCTGACTGCTGTTGTTGAACTGAAAGTGGGAACACCTAACTGCTTTGTGAACATGTGCTAACTAGTGGCTGAGTTCATATGGTGAAGTTTGGGATGTCATTTGGGTGATAAGATTAGATTAAGTTCTGTAGGGTAGGCTACTTTTAAAGCCGAAAGTGTAAAACAAAGAAAGGAAGACATGTTTATATAAAAAATATATTTTATTCCAAACTACAAAAGTGAAAACATGTAACTTTTGTCACACTTCTCAATAAAATAGTACACAAAACTGTCACAGGAACAGTCAAACCCAGCAAATAAGCTATCGATAAACATGTTGAAGGAAGAGAAAAACAAAACAAACTTTTTAAAACTTTAAATTAACTTAAACAACTGTACAATAATATGTACAATATTTACAGCATCAATAATACATATAAAAAGGAATGAAGCTACAAATCATCCAGTCTCTTTTTTTTTTTGACAAAATACTGATTCCTTCCTTGCAACCTGAATCAATCAGTCAAAGTCAAATACCTCTTTTCTCAGTGCTGTGGCATGCCCTCAAAGCATGCACACTACGCTCCTTGTCTGGAAGGACGGCTGTTTTTCAGCATGGGCTAAACCATGACCTGTCGTTAGTACTGCAACAGTTAGGATCTGCAAAACAGTGAGCTATACACAAGGGTACGTTCAACTAGTACTCTGGTGGGTTAAGGATTTAAGTTTCTGTACTGGGGTTGAAAGTCTTCACCCTTCGTTACTGCAAGTGCTTAGCGGTTGGACACAGCCCAGTTAATTAGGTGCCCGCCACAGTTTCGGGGGAGGGGAATATGGCATCAGCCAATTAGTGACAACAACATAGGTTGTCACATAGTAGAACTATAGTGCAGTAAGTATTCTATTTCGGGCAGCAGAGCAGCCCCCTGTCTTTCGCCCCCTCTTTAGGGCAAGTGGCCCTAAACATCCATCAATACACTCATACATATACATTGAATATACGCATATATGTTTCTGTCCTTGTACAAAATACACAATTTGAAAATTACAAACCAAAAGACAAACAAATGCTGTGCTGCGAGATGAGATGGATATCTGTTCGGTTCAAGTTAAGAGTCATTGGTTGTTTTTGCTGTTAGGTGACGTAATTGTTCACGCCATGTCTCCCAGCATCTTCTTGTAGTACATGGACTCAAAGATGTCGTTCTCGCCGGGGCAGTTGTAGTGGCACGCGCAGGTCTTGATGAACATCATCTGCTTCTTCATGACTTGGCCGTCGTGGCACTTGAACTCCATGGGCAGGGTGGTGGTTCTGTGGGGGGTGCAGCAGCGACCGTCGGTGCACACGCCGCAGAACTTGGGGCGGTAGGACTTGGTGGTGGTGCAGCCAGAGATCTCAAACTTCATGGGCTTGGACACTCTTGGCGTGCGGATGCATTTCTTTCCCTTCTGGAAGAGCAAAGTGTAAAGAAAAAAGTCATAATTAGTGACCATTGCTTTCCTCTTGATTTGACAAAGTGTTTCTGTTGTAATGAAAGGGTTGTTTGGGTAGTGGTTGAAGAATGTGCTCACCCTAATGCTCTGCTCCATGTGGGATTCGCAGGGTCTGACCATGCACAGACGGGACTGTTTCTCCAGGCGGCACTCGCGGTTGTCGTTGGTTACTTTGGTAGAGATGCCCAGGCCGCAGGTCTTTGAGCAGGCGCTCCACTCAGTGGTCTGGACCAGGCAGTTCTCTCTCATCATGGAGGGGTCAGGCCCGTAGGTCTCCTCCTCTCTGTAAGCTGCGGGCAAAGAAGGGGAAGTGACATAAGACTCTTTATCTCTACACTCACACTGACCAGATTACATCATTCGAATGCAGGCTACTGTGTGTGTCTAAGACTGAGACTCACCAGCGAGAGCAGAGCCCACAAAGATGTTTGTGTTTTGGGGGGCATCGCACACCCACTCCTCGCAGCACTTCCCGGGCACTTTGACGCGGCGGGGCATGGGGCAGTCAGGGCTGGGCAGGCGAATGTCCATGCTGCACAGGGGGATACAGCCCACGGCACCGTCCAGGCACGTGCACTGGTATTTACAGCTGCTCTGGAAGGACTCTCCACTCCTGTACACCATCCCACCCATCACACAGGTGGCACCACCCTTAGCTGTGGGAGGAGGAGAAGAGAATGTCACATCTCCAGTCACACAAACGCCAGCAGAGGAAAATAATCAAAGGGTCAGCGTATTAGAACGACAAAAGAAGCCTGTTGAGAGTCACATTACCTGTGCAGACTCCTATGCGGCGGTTGACGGGGGAGCCGAAGTCACAGAAGAGCCCTTTGTGGGGGTCGCACATGTCCCTGTCTGTGCAAAGCTCGCCCATCTGCTTGGCACACACCCTGCAGCAGCCGCAGGCATCGGGCACCAGGCTCACACCAGGGGGACACTGGGGGTGCACATCAGGACAACTACACTGCCCACTGCACTCCTGAGCCACAGCCTAAGGGACAAAGAGACAGGAGTATGGTTAGACCCTGATCACATGGGCACAACTACTACTAACGTTACAGTTCATCAGCCCCAAGAGCTAGGGCATCATACAGCCTTTTGTAACTGTGTTAACAAAATATATCGATTTGCAATTCAACTGCTGTTGTAATAGGCTAGACATGCTGATAGCTCGTGTCTGTCTGGTACATGGCGCATAGACACAGCAATACAGTTCCCATTTAACTTGACATTCTCAGTAAAAGGGTCTTACCAGGTAGGAGAGAGTGAGACAGAAGAAAGACATCAGCCTCATGTTCATTCCAGCAGACATTTTGCTTTTCTTCTGGGGTTTTCTCAGAGTATGTTAGACAAAAATAAGTCTTCAGGCTCTTCAAAAGTCTTCCTTAGTCTCTTGCGAGTAGTCAGGGAGCTTGTCGTCTGATCGAGTCGATCTCGTTGTTAAGAAGTTTCTGTTTCTTTGGTTCTCTCTCAGTTAAGTTCTCGTAGTTCTCTTGGTTAAAGCTAGAGTTTAGCTTCAGTAGTAGAGCTGCTGCTGCTCTTGTAGCTCTCTCTTGGATGAGGAGTTGTTCTGTGTCTGAAGCTAGGAGCTCTCCCTGCCTTTATACACCCAGGGCTGCAGTGACGTGCCAGTGGCTGAATGGAGTCCTCGACAAACATGGACATTCTTGGCATTCTTTCCTAATTTCCTGCCCCCCCCTTCCCTCCCCCAGACTCGCTCTCCCTGACATATCGCATTCCTCCTGTCTGAAGCCAAAGTGCTGTCACATATCAAAATAAAAGTGCATTCTTGGCACTGTCCCCCAACTTTTCCTTTTATGTGTAATCGGCGGTTGTGTTGTATCCCGGAGAGAGACCGTAAACCTCCCCTGGTATTAGGAATAGCTGCCTCTCTGTTCTCTTAGCACATCACACGTAGATTTGTACACGAGTGGCTTCAAAGGCTTTAAATATCTATTATTGCATGTGCATTTTATTATGAAAGGAAGGGCTGTAGTGTAGTTCACCATTACAAACAGTACTGTTATAAAACCCCTGTACACCTTCAGGACTGCTTTTCTATTCGGAAAATAACATACTGCACAGAGAAACAGATGTATGATATGTAATTGTATGAGTAATTGTATTATACAATAGCCTTCCTAAGTATAATAAGTCATGGGTATTGGGATTTAATCAACAAGTCCTTAATAAAGGTATAAAACCAGTATACAGTATAAAACCACATCACCATCTAGTTAACAGACTCTCATCAGTTCTATTCATTGGTTTTAATCGCATACTTTTTTTTATAGCCATGTGCTTCCACCTCACTAATAAGGTTTAGTCTATGGACTTTAAAGCATAGTTGTACTACATTCCTGGTGTGGGATTCTATTTTGCTCCGTCAGTAGCTAAACACTGAGCAGACTTGAGGATTGCAGGAAAGCGGCTAGACTCTGGGGTTTGTATATTTTTGAAGAAACGATCACACAAGCCCCAGACTCTCCACCTCAGTCTTATGAAAGGCAGCCCTGCTCCTCACCAGCCACCGAATCGGAAATGAAAAACTCCCAGAGAAAACTCAGAGCTGGAGGAATGTGCGGCTGCGCCAGCAGACATACTATTACTGCATGGACACACCGACTGGGAGGAAGCGTGGCCTTATATGGGAATCTTCACTAGCAGCATCTGTCTTTCCCTTTTTTCCAGTGTGGTTTGTACAGAAAGTACAGTAGGAGCTCCTCAGGGTCTGTACTGTCTGAGACGTTCTCGCCGGACAGTGTGTGGGATGGTAATGTACCCTGTCTGTCAACACAGATTCATTTGTGGCCAAACAGAGGCTGCCAGTTCCTTAACCCCGTCATGTCAAATAGTAGCAGCTTATCGCAATGCCCTATTTGAAAATGAGCTCGATTTCCTGAACCAATAACAGCACGGTGTGGCTTTCCATTGAGGGGTTGGATGAACTGAACTAGATCAGCAGTGTTTAATCAACCATTGTGTGTGGTAAGACGTAGCTGTGTGTTAGCATCAGATTCCCTGTCTTAGGCTGTTGTCCTGGAGCTCTCATTAGTGCTCTCTCTCTCTCTCTCTCTCTCTCTCTCTCTCTCTCTCTAAGCCCTCTTTTGGTGTGCTCCTTTCTCCCCAAGACGTTCCTCACTCAATGGAGCATAGGTAAATCCTGTAAGGTCTGTTAACCTTTAATGTCATGCTCTCTGGTTTTCAATGGTGGCTAAAAGGGGTCTGAAACTTGAGCTTAGGCATGGCAAGGATTCCAAATTCAACATTCCACATGCGGTGCAATTGGGGTCCAATTTGGGATAAGTGATGAGGTGCTAATGTTGGAGTGACGGGCAGAAGTTAGCTAGGGTCAAAGGTCAAGAGTTGGTGACGCAATGGAAAGGATTCCACATTCAGTGTAAATAAAGTACCCATTAGAAACATGCTACACTGTGGGATGTAGCAGACCTGACCATGTGACTCACTTTCCCATTCCCTCAACGGAGGAGGGTGTTGTGTGTAAAAATATTGCCGTGGTTCATTGTTCCCAGTACAAAAAAACACACATAGCTAGCTACATCAGTGTATTAAACATTCTGCCAATGAGTAATTGTCTGTGCAGTGTGATTCCAGTTCTCTCCATTTCCATTTCCACTTCTAGTCTTCGTCCCAAATGGCACCCTATTCTCTACATAGTGCACTACTCTTGCCCATCAGAGCCCTGTGGGCCTTAAATGTAGTGCAGCATAAAAGGAATAGGCTGTTATTTGGTACACAACCCTGTTCTGTCTGCAACTTACGTGACTGTGTTCAAATGACAAATGTTCTGTCTGAGGTATTCCATCTATGTATTTGATTTGTATTTTTAACCAAACCAGAGATCTGATCTATGATTAAAATGGAATCGGACGTGCTGTGTATAATGTTTATTATTGCAATTTTAGTGCTCTTCCAGAAAAGACACAACATGTAAAATTGGATAGAAGGAATTCATATTGCCTTCAGACAATTGATGTGTGTAATACACAGTTAAAACTATGTATTAGAAACACTATGTTTACAGCAGCTTTAGTTGTTGAGCCTATGTTGTTTTGCAGTGCATCAAACACTTGTGGATGTCGATTAAGGCAGCCCCCTGCACCTCTTCGATTCAGAGGGGTTCGGTTCAATGCGGAAGACACATTTCAGTTGAATACATTCAGTTTGACAACTGACTAGGTATCCCCCTTTTCCTTTGCCCTTTCCTTGTGTTACTTTCATGTGTAAACTTCTTTAGTATTTCCACCATGAATGGATGATTAGGACTAAAAATAGGTAGGCCCAATATAGTAGAAGACACAGGTACAGAAATTGGATTTCTGACTCACAAATACCTAAGAATCTGTTTTAAGCTTAAAAGCAACAGTTTGATCATCTACAATAACCCAGTGGCGAACCATCACTATAGGACCTAGGCATTCAGAGGTATCAAACATATTCCAATAGCCTACTTTGTATCTTCTATCGTCAGACCATTCTAGTTGTAATGAAGGAGGAGCAATACTTTTAGATGACGTTAAGAACGAATCAAACAGGCCACGCTTCGTGCTGCAGCTCACACATAGACAGAACCGGCATGGATGCAAATGTGATACACAGCATACAATAATGCAACCAGCAAAACAAAAAACACTGTTTACACAACCTATGGTAGCCTAACACCACTATCACATATGACCAATAGCGACCACAACAGTGACACATCAAAGGTGATAGACTTGTGGTGCTGAAAGGACAGCGACTGTCCATGGCACTGAAGGAGAGCACGGTTTTGGTCAAACATATAGACACGGCTGATAGACAGAAGTCACACACACCATCAAATAAATGTATAGAATAAGCAACCCATTCAACCCAGTCGGCCTTAAAAAAACAACATTTTATTTCCAAAATGAAATGAGCAAACCAGCTATTACTTCCCAATGCAAATCTTTTATCCCATTCATCACCCTACCCAGTGACATAAAGAAAATGCAACAATGTTTCACACTCATTATTTTCAGAGATACAGTGTCTTCGGAAAGTATTCAGACCCCTTGACTTTTTCCACATTTTTGTTACGTTACAGACTTATTTTAAAATGTATTATATAAAATCTACACACATTACCCCATAATGACAAAGCGTAAACAAGTTTTTAGACATTTTTACATAAGTAGTCAGACCCTTTGTTATGAGACTCAAAATTGAGCTCAGGTGCATCCTGTTTCTATTGATCATCCTTGAGATGTTTCTACAACTTGATTGGAGTCCATCGGTGGTAAATTCAATTGATTGGACATGATTTAGAAAAGGCACACACCTGAATAAATAAAGGTCCCACGGTTGACAGTGAATGTCAGAGCAAAAACCAAGCCATGAGGTTGAAGGAATTGTCCGTAGAGCTGGATTGTGTCGAAGCACAGATCTGGGGAAGGGTACCAAAACATTTCTGCATTGAAGGTCCCAAGAACACAGTGGCCTCTCTCATTCTTAAATGGAAGAAGTTTGGAACCACCAAGACTCTTCCTAGAGTTGGCCGCCCAGCCAAACTGAGCAATCGGGGGAGAAGGGCCCTGTTCAGGAAAGTGACCAAGAACCCAAAGGTCACTCTGACAGAGCTTCAGAATTCCTCTGTGGAGTTGGGAGAACCTCCCAGAAGGACAACCATCTCTGCAGCTCTCCACCAATCAGGCCTTTATGGTAGAGTGGCCAGACGGAAGCCACTCCTCAGTAAAAGGCACATGAAAGCCCGCTTGGAGTTTGCCAAAAGGCACCTAAAGAGTCTCAGACCATGGAGAAACAAGATTCTTTGGTCTGATGAAACCAAGATTGAACTCTTTGGCCTGAATGCCAAGCGTAACGTCTGGAGGAAACCTGGCACTATCCCTACAGTGAAGCATGGTGGTGGCAGCATCATGCTGTTGGGATGTTTTTCAGCTGCGGGACTGGTAGTGATGAAAGGAGTATCCTTGATGAAAACCTGCTCCAGAGCTCTCAGGACCTCAGACTGTGGCGAAGGTTCACAGTGCCACTCACCAGATTAAGTTCTCTAAACATCAGACTGTTACCATGGTTGCTCCATGGATATCAGTTTGAAAGATGTCGCTATAAAAGTTTCAAAATAATGATATTTAAATGTACTTTACTGGTTGTCCCTGTTGTTGGTCCTTTTAGCAGTAGGAAGTGGAGGTAGGTAAACACTTTCCTGTGGGTACCCTGACTTTTTGCGGCACCGGTATGTTCTGTTGCTTGTATTTTCCATCGGTTAAATTGTAGACATATTGTGCGGATTGCGTCAGCATTGGAAAATACAAACCGGAAACACAAACTGACATATCTGTGGATATTTTTTTTGTCTCAGATTATTTCCTACATAAGGACAAAATCAGAGGAAAACAGGTAAATTTTGTTCAAATGAAATTTATTCAACAGTCTGACTTTAATGGGACTGTTCATAAAAAGTGAGCCTACACGTTAGAGAAGAGAGAAGAGTCTTCCGCTCTCAGATTAGTAGAGGCTACAGGTGATGATAATTTTAAAACGTTTGAAAGCTCATCTTGAAAAGTATCCACCTTGAAGTTGATAACACCTGTTGCAGCCGCCATCACCATGCTACAACACAAGCTGGCGTGGGAAAACTGCCACTGATTTGCTCTTGGGCTTGACCAACAACTCACTTTTTTTTAAACAGTCCCACCCGTT
Organism: Oncorhynchus masou masou; assembly: GCF_036934945.1. NCBI lineage: Eukaryota > Metazoa > Chordata > Actinopteri > Salmoniformes > Salmonidae > Oncorhynchus > Oncorhynchus masou. Next base: position 15,103,171 of record NC_088227.1, read on the forward strand.
GCAAGTCAAAATGTGATTGGTTCATTCCACTGTCACTCCAAAAATCTGCTCTAATACAGTTGAATGGCAGAGGCCTTCTGTCCAGCTTCTGAAGGCCTAGCCAATGGCTGTCTGAGCTATCTAGATTTTTCTACCCAGAGACCACCACAGAAAAATCCCGATGGAATAATTTCTCTCTTCAGTATTAACCCTTCACTTTCCTACACAAACTGAAAAAATGAAATCAGATGATCATTAAAATGATTGAAAAGATTAAATATAAGTTTTAAAACAACATTTTATTAAACACAATATACATGTTTTATATATCCTTCTCTGAAAGTCTAGAAGGCCCTCACGGTTCCCCACTGCGGTAACCCTACCCAGATGTAATTCATTTTATAAGACGCACCTCATAACCTGCTTTCACTTCCTTTAGGGTAAAACATATTGTTCATGAATCACATAACAACTGAGCTTCTGTTTCTGCTGCCGAGAAACAAAAACCTAGTCCAAGCTTAGTGTATTCATAGTAAGTCTCCTAGAGAAGGGGGAAACTCATGGATTACTGTCACACGCTATAGCCCCCAATTGCTTTCTCTCCTATTATTACAATTTTTTCAGTGTTTGTGCGTAATAGTACTGCAATAATAACATAACCACATTAGCAAATGGGCACCTTCATGTTGCTATACTGGCATGGAGAGCCTTCAGTTGGACTAGGTCTCCCTCTGACTGGAGGGCGGAGTGAGGGCGGAGCGCCCCATGATGGATTCCCTTCTGTTTGGATTCCCTTTTGTTCTTCAGAGAGGGCATATTTTCAGCCACAGCAGCATAGCATTCCTGTGAGATTGTTGCAGTGCATTCCTCATGGGATTTGCCTTAAGCCGCCTTCGTCCTCTCCGATCATCTCCCAGTAAAGAATAGGATGACCTCATCAGAGGCCAGAACGGGCCCTGTGACGATGGAATTCCCCAAAGAAGCTCCACAGAAGCTCCTCATTGGGGAGAGACTGGGGAGTTTTCCACTGGTAGCTCTCTGGCCATGGTGTAAGCTGAGGTGATGTGACAGAACGCCCTGTACAGTGCCTCTGTCCTCTGAACACACGGGTTAACTCAGCATTTCCTCTTCATTGCCGTCATTCATCATCCATTACAGTTACTTCTACATTTGGAATAGCTAGGCAATGTTTTTCAAAATGAATTTTCCGGTTTCCCCATTTAGGCAAGGTGGGGCCTCGCTCAGCACAGTTGTGCTCATGTAGCCAGAAGCCCGTTGTGCTTTACCAACACACACATGTACAGATGGAAAGGCTACAGGCTGTTTTTCTAACATTACAACACCCAGTGTACTTTACACACAGCTCTTTTGGGGTGATTAAGTCGCCAGCAGCATAGTACTGACTACGGGCAATGAGTGAGTTATAAACAAGAGTTACATATTACAAGTTAAGGTGTACAGTGGGCCGACATGAGTGAGAATATGATTGAGTATTCAATAAAAAACAAGAAAGGGGAAATGTATTCATCTTAACCACATTTTTCAGGGATTGTAAGTAGCCTATGCATTTTCAGACCTGCATAGCGTTACTGTTCACTGAAACATCTGATCAAAGATGAAAAGAATCAGACATGCTATTTTAGTTGAAAGGTTGATCATCCAAAAGTGTCTGGGAACAACTATACGCTAAACTTACTGAACACTAAAACAAACAAGAACAAAGATTATTTGCCTTCATATCCATATCCACCTCACCATCTCCACCTAAAATTCTATAATTGGCAGTTGGCAGTGAGCTCCTGGAATGTTCCCTGCTTTGAAACTTCAAACTGACCGTCCCTCCACCACTATTTAAACTGAACATGTGGCAGAGATGTCAAAATGTGCTAATTATGAGGGCTACAGTTTCTGGTTCTTTGAAATACCAAGGCTGACTGAGGTAATTCATTGCCCAGACTCTCGCCGACCGTTGGACCTTACTACATCATTCGTGTCATGGAGCAAAATCACAGACTAGAAATGGCTAAATCTAATTTCCTTTGAAAGCGTGAAACAAATTAATATAATTGGTGGGCTAAAGGATACAGCTGAGAGAGAGTGGCTGGAAAGTGGAAATGGATTTGATAGATGCGATTGTCTATAAAAAGCCGTGGCTGTGGAAAATTACAGGCTATTTTGACTAGAAAGGACAACCCAGGGAAGTGCCAGGGTGCTGAACTTTTTTCAACAAAGAGCAGAAAATAATTTCATCCACAGAGATTTACTGCTACACGCATGCCTTCTGAGGGGGCTACCATGGTAATGAAAGTGAATGAGGAGCCTACGTCTTGTCTGCTGCATCTCTCTGTCTGACCTCTGACCCATGTCTGTAAAACCTGCCATCATTCTGAACAGAATCCAATATGGAGGCCTGAGAGTCCACGATTTATTGAATCTAAAGAGAGAATGGTTTGTACAGTGTCATGAACAAAGTGCAGAGTTCCAAATATAGGCATAGACACCCCACACTCTGGCCCCCCTTATCCCAAACTCACACCCCTACATTCCCAATGTTAGCATTTCTCCAGACTACTCTGCTGTATGTTTTTTGTCTTCAGAGGAGTTATTGGAACATTCCACAGATGAGCCCCTTTATGCAAGTTGCTGTTTGTTGTCTCCTGGCCAGGACTCAGGTCATTAGGAGGGCTTTGTCCATCTCTGCCCATCTTTACACAGCAGACTTCATAGCAGAACTAAGAAGGTCATTAACAGCCACTACCTCACAACAGCATGTAAACTTACACTATTTATACAAAAGTATGTGGACACCCCTTTAAATGAGTGGATTTGGCTATTTCAGCCACAACCGTCGCTTCCAGCAAGTCAGTTTGTCAAATTTCTGCCCTGCTAGAGCTGCCCCGGTCAACTGTAAGTGCTATTATTGTGAAGTGGAAACATCTAGGAGGAACAAGGTCTCAGTCGCAAAGTGGTAGGCCACAAGTTCACAGAACTGTCCTCGGTTGCAACACTCACTACAGAGAACAATAACTGTTCGTCGGGAGCTTCATGGAATGGGTGTCCATGGCCGAGCAACTGCTCACCAGCCTAAGATCCCCATGTGCAATGCTAAGCATGAATCACGCTTGGCCATCTGGCAGTCCAACAGACAAATCTGGGTTTGGCGGATGCCAGCAGAACGCTACCTGCCGAATGCATAGTGCCAACAGTAGAGTTTGGTGGAGGAGGAATAATGGTCTGGGGCTGTTTTTCATGGTTTGGGTTAGGCCTTCCAGTGAAGGGAAATCTTAGCGCTCCAGCATACAATGACATTCTAGATGATTCTGTACTTCCAACTTTGTGGCAAAGGTTTGGGGAAGGCCCTTTCCTGTTTCTGCATGTCAATGCCCCTGTGCACAAATGAACTCCATACATAAATGGTTTGTAGAGATCAGTGTGGAAGAACTTGACAGGCCTGCATAGAGCCCTCATCTCAACCCCATTGAATACCTTTGAGATGAATTGGAAAGTCGACTGCGAGCCAGGCCTAATCGCCCAACGTCAGTGGCCTACCTCACTAATGCTCTTGTGGCTGAATGGAAGCATGTCCCCGCAGCAATGTTCCAACATGTAGTGGAAACCCTTCCCAGAAGGCTGTTATAGCAGCAAAGGAGGACCAACTCCATATTAATGCCCATGATTTTGGAATGAGATGTTCGACAATCATGAGTTGTTCTACAATGCAATGTGATCAAATGAAAAAGTTAGTCACCCAACGTTTCATAAGTTTGAATGTGAAAGCTAGTGAAAGCTAGTGAAATAACTGCAGTGGGGATAAATACCACCTGCAGTAGGATGAGGAATCTGAAGCCAGCCAACTGAGGATTCAATTTCTACCTCTCCATCAACAGCTGCTGTCTTTATTAGTTGACTTATGTTTTGATCACTGCTGCACGCATTCCTGGAGATACCTGTGGCTGGTGGGTATAGTCTAACGGCCGAGGGCCCTGAAAAGCACTCATTCATGGGATTGCAGTTGGCCAGCGCCCCAGCGCCAAGACAAGCACCCCAGGAATGCCCTCATCACACTCGCCATGGCAACTGAGCTGAGCCGCAGGAGACAACACAGCTCAGTAACAGTCTTCAACAAAAACAATCAGAATAGACGGGTTGGTTGTTTAACTATGTTTGTTGGTTGTTGGTTGTTTAACTAAACAAACTATGTTTTGTGCCCAATGTTTATTGAAAACATAAATACATTTGCACAATGAGCGCTCGTTCTCTGTCAAATACATTGTTACAGTTATTGGTTAGCTAGCGAGCGAATTTTAGCCATATAAGCAATGAAATGAAATCAGTCAAAACACCTCAAAACAAGACATGGTATTAAGAACAAGATGAAACTAGCTGAAACAAGCCACTTACGATTCCCCACATGGCAGTTTCTTGTCATTGTTGCTAGCTATCTGACCATCCAGACTTGTGCATCGTTTTCGTGACCTTGTCAGCTAACCCATCTATTCCCGGCCGGTTACACCCCCTACTGGAATACGGTTAGAGAGGAGGACTAGGACCCAGACGGTAACAATACCATGACCTTGTCATCACAGAATGGTTTGATAAACATGGGACCATATTTCATTTGAGATGTGGCCCAAGCTTTTGGTCTAAGGACCTTCACTAGACCATGTCAGAGCATTAACTGACAGCTTAACTCAATGCATCTGAAATGTACGGTACAACTAACCTAGATTTCTTCATATAGAACAGACTATATGACAAAATATGACAAACTACCAGATATTAATAGGGCAACCTTTGACATCGCAACCATATATAAAATATTCTGAAAATATTAACAGGAGGTGGTGAACAACAGAAAAAGAATTATGAATTTCAGGTAAACAATAGCAAACAAACCATTAACAAGAGAGTACAGTAACCAGTGTCCTGTCTGTGTGTACTATCTAGTCTGGTGGTGAAGTGGGCTGAGTCTCTATCCTCAGTGAGGAATATAACATTAGTGACTCATGTCTCTCCTGCAGACTGCCCCAATCAGATTAGGCCATTACCTAAGAGGCAGAATAAACGCGACACTACTCTAGCTGCTCACAACTGGTGCACAGTTCACCGAATGTATAACATGGAAAGATTTAGTCAATTGCTTTCATTGAACAACCAATGTTAAAGAAGATGCCAAAACAACAGTAACTACACGTTTTGAGAATAAACTTGAGAATAATCATTATCAGTACATGTACTTGTATGACTAGGTTTCCAATAACCCAAGGTAAAAAACTAAGTAGGTATGCAGATCTACAGCAAAAGTTCCTGTTTACCTCAGATGTGCTTTTTCGTGTCTTGTTTACACTGTTCCACTAGGCTCGCTCTGTGGTTGGTCTGGCTGAAACCGGCCCAGAGTCTGGCCTTGTCCCATCAGTTGGAGCACTGCTAGAGACGTTGGGAGGCAGGGAAACCAAACCTCAAAAATTATATTACATTTTAGTATCTGTTCCACACGGGCTATTAAATCACATTCAAAAGTTCTGCAACATCCAACAAGCTTGTCACATTCCCTTAAAAGGAAGTTTGAGTGGAATCCAGCTGTCTTTTGTAACATAAAGAAATTGGTGGAATCCCTCCAGTCCTCACCAGACCACTAATGAGGACATTTTTGAATGGCCGAAGTACACACCACAGCAGACTTCTATGTGTAAGAGTCCTTGTCACACACAGATCATCATGTTATCACACAAATGGTGCTGCTGCTGTTTGTACTCTGCTAATTGTGTTATGGAAGACAGTGTCCAGGTTTCATTAGGCCCTTTCAGTGACTTAACCTTCTGTGACAGCAAAGGAGATGTTTGCCAGACGGCTGCCTGGCCGTGCAGCACACTGACCCACTAACAAGTCGTCCAAGTTGGCCCCTGTCCGACTCCCCTGGCCTCAGGAATAAAACAGCATTCTGTTTTGCTTCGCTTTGCTCTGCCTGATTGCACTCATACCCGTCAGTCTCAGCTACTGGATTAGAACCCGGGGCACAATCCCACAATCTCTCCCAGGTTAGAGACAGACAGCTAGGCAGCGGTAAATCAAGGCTCTCACTTTCATGTCAGACCAGGTGTAAACTTCAGTCTGGGGGTGAGACTACGTAAACAGAGGTGGCTAAGGACGGAACCTTCATTTCCTCTTATTTATTCAGCTAATTTTCCCCGATTCTGAAAAGGAGAGGAAGCCATGAAACCAAACAGCAATTAGACATCTTTCATGGGCCAACCGTGACAAGCAGCATTGAGCAGGTTCAAGAGGAATGCCAGTTCCTCCTCATGCCTTGGCAAGTGGTTACATTTCTTCACTAATTGGTTTCCTGCTAAACTCTTCGAATACAAAGACTGGTGTTAGTGAAATGGGTTTCGTTTGTCTCATATAGTGCCAAGGTAAATTGTACCTAAACTCATAGAGAAACCGCTAAAACTTTGCTTTACGGTTTTCCTTTTTTCGAAAACAGGTGTTGCATGCTAGCGTGATAGGTTGCCATCCTGTCCAATTTGAACCCACTTTCTCCTCAACCTTCAAATAAACCTGGTGTTTTTCTTTCATTAGACTTTTAACTTTGCATACACCTAGTAAATACATGTGGCTTTCCCTTCCTGTATCAGCCTGCAGGTCTCAGGCTGGACCTAAGGACATTCATATGTATTTGCTAAATGGTCACCAACAGGCCATGACTGATGTTTTTTTAATAATATTTGTAATAATATTTGAACATCCGTGTGATGTATTATTCAACAGACGTTTGATGTAATATTTTGCATACTGATATGCTGTGGTAGAACAATATATCAATGACCAACAGCTTTCTCGTCTAAACTACAGTATTTAGAAGGAAAGAGAGTAGCCCGTAAGCTTGTGAAGGAGCCAGTTTGTCTGTCAGTCATTGACATTTCAGTGTCTCACCAACCAGCCCATATTTCCCTCCATCCACATCTACTCTCCAAAACACCAGTACAAGGCATTCAACTCGGAGCAGTAAACAGTGGTCGCCCTCTGCCTGGCAGGCCTGCTCCGGGAGTGTCTAACTGGCCACCTTAGGAGCACCCCGTGACGTCATAGCCCCACAATTCCTGGCACTGGAGGGATGACCTCATGTTGCTGGCTGTGGGCTAGCAGGGGAAAATGGCACCTCTGCTACAGAGGGGATTCTGTCTGGAGACTGGACATCGAGTTCCACCTACGGGAGCTGGTCTCAGTGTGACCTGACAGATGTATTAACAGTGTTGTTTCAAATTGTTTGTCAAGTTCCACCCACCTGGGGACGTTCTCATAAACGCCTACTCAGGGAGCCATAGTCTGCGTAGTGTTTTTGTGAGGTAAATTATTAGGGCCAACAACTACTAGGAACTTTCACTCTTACACTTAGGACATACTGTACTTTGGAAGAGGTATTCTCGTTGGAATGTACACCCTCAGCAGAGATGAGACGTGTATTTATTTTGAAGAAATGTTTAATGAAGTGTGGGGGAATACATTTTTTTTCTATCCCTCCCAATGAAAGTCATTACAACTGAACTGAATGGAAGTCTGTCAGTTCCGTTGTCACGGGCGTCCTCCTCTTCATCTGAAGAGGAGAGGTGAGAAGGATCGGAGGACCAAAATGCGGCGTGGTATGTGTTCCTGATGAATATTTAATTAAAGAAAGTACTGAACACTGAATGCAAATAACGACCGTGAAGCTATCATAAGGACTATGTTGACACAAGCAACTAACATAGACAATCACCCACAAACAAACAGTGAAACCCAGGCTACCTAAGTATGATTCTCAATCAGAGACAACTAATGACACCTGCCTCTGATTGAGAACCATACTAGGCCGAAACATAGAAATCCCAAAATCATAGAAAAACAAACATAGACTGCCCACCCCAACTCACGGCCTGACCATACTAAATAATGACAAAAACAACAGAAATAAAGGTCAGAACGTGACATCCGTTGTAATATCTCTGATTGGGAGGGGTAGGCTTTGTGTTGTTTTAGTGAGAGGGAGAATGTGGCATGTGCATTGGTCCTTGGAGTCTACTGAGAAGTAATACACTTATCAGGCTGTAACATGCCCTCTCTGAGGTGGCACTTATAAAATGTTTTTTTAAACTCAAGAGGAAGACATTTTTGCTAGTGGATACAGACAATGGATTAGATAAGGATTCTTGGTCAAGCTTCACACTGTTTATGTGGCAGACATATTTTCTAAGATGGTAAGCATTACAGTGCATATCATGCAATGGCATTGGCTACTCACCCTCCTGTTTATCTTCAACTGTCTGTGGTCAAAACATGTCCTGCTTATCAGCTGCTTGCAGTATTAATGGGCTGTAAGTATGTCCAATAAACACAGGCAGAATTAGCTATATTTGGCTAAATTAGTTATTACATAAGTGTCTATCTGTTAAAGGGCTTTAATCCTCTAAATGTTATGCAGGCTATTATGACCTTTGACAGGTCAGTGTAAAAAAAATCTGTAAAAATGTTGACAGTTTTGGAGTTTTCAATTAGGTACGGTTAATGAGATAATGTGAATATTCACAATAAGGCCCATATTTTAAAGTCCTTATAACACTGGAGGTCTGCGATTGAAACGGCCTGATAGTCAGGTTGAGGTCTACTATTCAGGGCCCTACAGGATATATACAGTGTCCTGGTGTGGATCCAGGGAACCACACATTTGAGTCTCCCCAGCCTTCTGCCATTAATCACAGCTGCCGTCACGACAACGCCATTACATCATGCGTCAGGCAACACAGAGAAAACCCGTTCTGCTTATTTTACCCAAGAGAAGAAATGTCCAACGTAAGATTTTCAGGAGCAGATGGAAAAACAGTCCTCCATCCAACTTTTCAGCAGAGCCTCAAGACCTAAACGTAGGGCAAAACAAGTTTGGATTTACCTACTTCAGTTACACCAACCCATCTGGACTTCTTTGATTAGCTGACCACTAATCCAGGTCCCAGCTCACGGGGAGCTGAGTCAGTAGGCGTTGGTGTGAGCGAGACATGGGAGACCTGATGGCCTCATACAGCTCAACAGGGCCTTGGAGTCTGAAGATAAATAACTCAGACAGACTGATTGTATGTCTTGAGGGTGGTACTAGGAAGGTGCTAACGCAAACCTTCAATGCGGTCACACTAGTCTTGGTTAATCAAGAGACTTGTGAAGAACAGTTCAGCAAGACACCATTTTCAGCAAAGATCAAACATCAGGAGAAGAAACAACTGATCCTTATTACTGTCTGGGATCATTACTTTTTCTTCCAGGCTTGAACAACAGCATTTAGACTACTGCAGCTTGTGGTTTAAGCAAATTCATGTCATTATTGGGTGTTACAATGCAAATCTTTTCCAGTTTAGTAATCCAATGTCTCATTTTGGTACAGTAATATTTACGTGTGCAGTTTTGATAGCCTGTAAGCATTTTATTTTTTTACATGTTTGGTATAAAAAAAACGAGTCGGTTGTATAATGGTTGTATAAAGGGAACCAACTTCATAGGCAGTATTCTGATAAGGAAACATAATATGGTTATGTGGGTTTATCACTGTTTTATTGCAATAACCTGCCATGACCAAAGGAGGTGCTAGCAGGAGACTGGACTTGCTACCAGGCCACCCACAGAAAGTGACTGGGATTGATCATCTGTCACACCAGTGACAGTACCAAAGTGCTATTATTGCTATAATGAATAGTATTTAAGAAAGTAAAGTTACTGAACCTAACAGTGGTCAGTGAAAGAAATGGAAAACAAATCCCCATACAATCTCCATAATATGGGTTAGTCATGCTATCTCACTATTGGAATATGTTAACTTATATGGCTGTCCGAAGCAGACTTGAAGCCAAAAAGTGTATTTTTGTGAAGTGTGCTGTGTTCTTTTCTCCTTAAATTCATACCTTTGGCTCCTACAGTGAAACTCAGGCTCCTTGAGGTTTTTGAATCCATGGAACTTTCCCAGTGGTTCACATAAGCTTTCATTTCCTGGTATTGATGATTTCTGAGTTCCAACATGCCAATGTATTTCAATGAGAATAACCCTCTTTTCAGGGGCACAAATAAATGAAGCACCAGGAACTTAACTCCATCTCACTGAAGTTACGACGCTAAACTGTATTTTTCATAATGCGGTTAGTCAGTGCCGTATAGGACGAGGACTGAGACGTATGGGTTGTGGTATAGGTGGCTTTTTGCTTTAATTATTGCCAGACCCACATACCAGTGTGGAAAACACCCAGTTCACTTGGTTGAACTGTAGATGTGAAATGTCCAGCTCTCCCTTTTATGTAGCATTGGGAGGAATACACCTCCTTTTATTGGTATTGGGTGTTGTTTAAAAAGAGAGAGGTCTGTTTCCATCACTGAATAACAGTTAGATTTCTGGGGGGAATTAACTAAACATCACCCGAAAGGTTTTTCAAGCCAAAGGCCCAATAACACGTAGACCCACTTAGACCAGTAATGAGTAGACATTGAGCAAACACTTTATTTGTGCATTCAGCTAAAATCCATTTTCAAAATGTAGATTGCTTTCCACAGTTCACTTACTGTACTACTCAATGATGTTATCTATGGGATGGCTTTACTGACTCAATGTGATTTATGACATTCAGTAAACGGAGATGACCTAATGGTGTTTTCAAGTATTTTTCCTCTATACTTCTGGAGAACCTTAGACCAATATGTCAAAAAATCCAGACCTTGTAAAATGGATGCATACGCAAACTAAAGACATTAACACACCACTATTTCCCCCCCAATTCTCCATCAGATGTGATTTCTAACAGCTGTTGGGTTCTACTGTGAAGTGACAGACGGTGTGATATACTCTGCACTGAAGTGCTTCTTACATTTAAATCAACAGTCTGCCCAAATTCAAGATGTAGTCCTATTTTAGGGTATTTTAGGATTGCCAAACTGGTTTCCGTCAACAAAATCAAAAGGACACAACTACGATAGAGATAACCAAAGTCCTATCTCTTCACCATTTGCTACATGGTAAATGGTACAGTAGATCCTAAAACCACTGCCACAGACAGTGGAAAACATACCTTCTCGCAATTCCAGCATGCAAAAACATGGAAAAGTTCACAATGAAAATATTTCTGAACTCTACGCTCAAAGGAAAACACAACACATTTTTACACTGGAACAGTGCAGTGGGACGAGAAGGAAGTCATGACTAGGAAAACAAGCAATTGTTCCATTATCTGTCAAACATAGGGCATCTGACCCAGTTTTCAAAGGGTGTTTAGAAAGTCACATACTACGCCAAGGTCAAACATTTTGGGACTTTGCTCAAATTCCTCAGAACTATGATCAGGATCGCAACTGCAGACCAAAACATTTCATCTGAAACTTCTGCTTGTAACATGAAATACATTGTTTCATTCTTTCTCAAGCAATATTATTTTTGCCAGCCACAACATAGCAATGAAAGCTTAGTTCATCTGATGGCCATATTCAAATACTGTTTAGCCAACATCGTAGTCAAATGCCTGCAACCAGAAAAATTAATACAGACTTGCTGTCTGTGTAAAATAGCCTTCTGTGTATGACAGTTCCTACTGTAATTGTCATTATTTCCATATTTCAGACTAAATTACCCAGAAAATTGAATGGGATTCTGCATTTCATACAAAAATGATCCCCATCCATTTTCCTTTTCATACCCAAATGAATTTGACATTTAATCAAATGTATTCTGAGGTGAAAAGGATGTATGAACTCTGGAGCAGGCATACACTAACCTCTCCCTGCATAATTACACCGAGCGCAGTCCTCCACTACACCTGAAAGATGGAATGTGAATTAGAAATACTGTGTTCCTTCTTGGAGCGGCCTGGAATAACATGAGCTGCTCTCAGATGTTGACACAATTGAAGGCTCATCATACAATTGGGTCATAGGTAAATGAAAGGAAATCGTTTCGGAGAGGAAAACACATTGCCGGGGGGGGGGTCATGTTTTCTGTTAGGTTTGTCCGCCAGCAGCTGTTGGTGAAACGTGCACAGAACATTGCGATTCTAGAGGAGAAGATTGAAAGATCAGTTGTCAGGTAGAATAGACTACAGTGTGATATCTGAAACATATCAGTGGAATATCCAGACTAATACTTGAACTAGGTCATCTGAGGCTGCCCTGCTGCTCTGACACAATGGAGTGGTACAGATCATATTACACAGATGATCTGATACAGTCCCTATAGCTCCGGTGGGGACGTTAACCAGGGTTGTGTCCCAAATGGCACCCTATTCCCTATAGAGTCCACTACTTTTGACCAGGGCCCATTTGGCACTATATAGGGAACAGGGTGTCATTTTGGATACAACCTGGCTCTATCCCAGAGGATCTGGGCAGTCTTCAGTCAGTGTTATAAACAGATCTAACCAGATTTAAGAGAATCGTTCCGATCCCTCTCTACTTCCCCCTGAGCCTGGAGGAGTCATGTGATGGAGGATTCTGTAAAGGACCCATGAGACCACACCAGTAGACAGGCAGTAACACAGAGACAATACATAGTACTGCTATCCTCTGCCCTCTCAGTCTCCAATCCCCCAGGAACTCTATAAATACTGTAACTCTCTCCCTCAACTCTCACCGGACAGGAAGCTCATGCACCAGTTGAGCTCTAAAATTAGCCTGTCATTTGAAGGGCCTTTGCCATTCTTAGACATGGTTGGAGACACTGAGGTATAAATAAACATGCATCACTTGAGACAGGAACAATACCTCTACCTCAACTGTAACGTTCACCCTATGCAGTGGGTACAATCAAATCATCCCCACGAAACTACATGTGGCACTTATATTAAGGATAAGAGCAGGAATTAACTTAAAAATAAGGATGGTTTTGAATTACATGGTTTGCTTATCTGTGACAAGAAAATAGCTGTTATATAACAGCACATAATGACATGTCCTATTTGGAATCTGGACATCCTTGGCAGACAAGGGAGAACCACGGAGGTAGAAGACTGATGAGTCTAGCGGATACTGACCTGGATCCAATGTCTCATTGTCTGGCTGCTGGGGTAATGAATGAACCACTGAAACGCATCTGTCTGGAAGTGATTCACTTGGGGCTCGGAGCTTTAAACTGCCCAACACATGGTGAGTGTCTGTCACCTGTCTGTCATACTCCTACTCCAGCCAGTCTGCCTCATGTCTTCAACAATAGCCCCACTGTTCAGCCGTTGGGACCCAGACTATCAGAGCGGAGGGCCTCCTTTATTTCATGGAGAGTATTTACTATAAACCATGTGGTTTGGTTAGGAGAAGTCATGCTGTACAGACACTGGGCGCATCCACTGGTTGTTTTTAAAACAATGTTTCAACCATACGGTTTTTGTAATGTGACAGGCCTGACGGACGCTTTCTGCATGCAGTACATTTTATCAATGGACCTCGTGTGACAGGCTAATGTAACTTGTGCGTGGCGTGTGATAGATTACGTGTTAAAAGAGAGTGTGTCCTACGTGGCAGACCTACTTTCTGACCACAACATATTTTCACATGTATTTTCTTGCAAGGCCCAGCAGAACTATACAATTTATGCCTTTTAATAACACTTAGTGTGTCCACAGGATTGAATTAAATGCTTTGGTTTCAGGGAGCAGTTCATCACTCAAGGTATATGACATCACTTGTTAGTCAAAGGGCACGCAGCGGGCCCCCACAAATCTAGTCCTGAAAGTTGAGGAGGCCCTCGATAGCCCGGCTGCACCAGCAGTATAAACACAGCTTTCAGCACTTGCACACGATCTGGATCAAAGCAAACCATGTCAAAGGCAGACCCAATATCTAATTAGACAGCTAATTTATCCTGATAGCTATTTATTCCCATTAAATAATGACTTACTGATTATCACAAATAACAAAAAATATGATAGAAGCATGCATTTACAGGGATTTTTTCTGGCCTTTATCTTTTCCTGATTCTCCATGTGTCTTGCAATTGATATGTACACCTACAGACTGTTCATGATTGGAGATGTGACTAGCCTTCGTGCAACGGCTCTTTAATCACAGCGGTTAGGACTGTGGTGGAGGACATTCAACCATCACCCTGGCAAGAATACAACGCTTTTGAATGTTTACAGTTATAGAAAGGTTTTATTCCGAAACAATTTATTTTTTTGCACACAGTCAGTCACACATGGATGAGATTCATGTCATTTTCCCAGCTTGCCCACTCAACATAGGCTTAAATCCTTAAAATAGGCTTAAAATCAACACAAAGGTGAAATTGAACACAAAGGAGAAATCAACACAAAGGAGAAATCAACACAAAGGAGTTACGGTATATCGTAAGTTAGATGGAGGAAGGATAAAGTGACCCTGCAGTAGAGGACATACGATTGAATGCCAGGGGACCTCCAGGGCAGGAGTAAGCAGAATGCGGGATTGACCCAGGCCCAGGGTTGGGTAGCAGACGATAGAGGCCTTGTGCTGGCCTGCTGGCCTGTGGCACTCATCTTGCCCCTGAGACACGCTGGCACTAGGCCCAGATGTGCAGACAGCCAAGTGGAGAGGTGATGGTGGAGGAATGGGTTACCAGTCCAGAGATAACCAGACAGCTGGCTCAGTCCCAGTGAAGAGACAAACCAAAAAAGAACAAGGAGATATACAGACAGATAGCATCACCAGCAATAAGCCTGGTCAAGAGAAAACTGAAGGCAACAGCCTTGAGTCCATTTGGCTGCTCATTATTAGGATGAACATTTAACTTACATAACATATCACTTTTGCTAGCCTCGTCAAGACCCAGCTTCCCTAATCCAAAGGAGGCGTGACAATGATGTGATTTTGGAAGTACGGCTATGCGAGACTACACTTTTGCCAACAGCAGATATTTAGAAACACCTCCACAGACAGAATAATTACAGTTGGGTTTTACAATGTGTGAAATGATGCATTCTTCTGGAGTAATTGAAGAGTTTAATTCCAAAATGCTATATATACACTTTCAAAAATGTTGGTAAATTAGCTTTTATTGCTTAAAGAAATGATGTAAGAGATTGGTGTGTTTCTTTCACCATCTAATCATGGCCGGCTGTTGTTCAATGACAGACATGTATTTGTTTAAAATGTATCACTTGATGGTTTCATTTCAGAGAGATTCATAATCATGTTTCTTTGCAAAATGCTATAAATCTGTCTCACTCTCAGAGAAATAAGAGGTACTGCTAGGTTTTACACGGTTAAATGTAACAAATAGCAACATTTTTTCAATAAAGAAATGTACAAATTATACATTTGTGGCATCACTATTTAAAAAATGTTTAAAATAATAATTAAATACAGTAATATGATATATGTATGTAAAACATTTACATTTGACATTTATCTCGAGCGACTTACAGTAATTGCATTTATCTTAAGATAGCAAGGTGAGACAACCACATATCACAGGGAAATATACAGGACAATAGATATATAGTATTTTGCAAAACAATGTAATACATTTATATGTGCTTCTACACCTGCATTGCTTGCTGTTTGGGGTATTAGGCTGGGTTTCTGTACAGCACTTTGAGATATCAGCTGATGTACGAAGGGCTATATAAATAAATTTGATTTGATTTGGTATACACCTAAAATCTATCAGTACAAATCTGAGAACAGTAACACATGAAGGTACTCAGTAGCAATAATTTCTGATGGAAAAAACACAAATGCTACAAATATCTGGATGTAGAGTTTTGAAAATAAACTCTTCAATTCTTCTAGGGGCCCCGATTCAATCAGATCTACTTTAACTGACATCCACATAGCTGATGTTTTGACAGTGTCAGAGGAGAAACGGCGGTAGAGCTGTCAAATCCACATGCAGCTCCCGGTATTATACCTAAAGCTAACATTGCCATTTGCTTCACGGAGTTGTGTGAAGACAAATCCCATGTAGCCTTGTTTACAAGTTCGAACACTGGAATGTGAGCCGTAATCTACACCTCGGTTAGGCTGTTTTTTAATTTGAGCATCATTCTTTGTAATATAGCGTACCCTTTCTCGCTCTGAATTTCTAACAAGAGTGGGATGGGTGTGGCTTTGTCACAATGATCCCAAGGGCAGCTGCTCACCAATTTGACAGCTCCAATGCAGTTCCACCTCTGACACTGCCAAAACATCAGCTATGCGCCTGTCGCCTATCACTGGTTAATACTTGATCTGATTGAATCTAGGCCTAGGCCACACTAGTCTTATGAAGTCCTTAGACCAGTCCAGGTTACTAACGATCAAAACCACAAACCGTTTTCTTATACGTCAAATAGTGTGATAAGTAAACTGTTTCAGCTTCAGCGTTCCTGTGCTGGCTCGGGCCTGTGCTGACTCGGTATGTGGACATACAGACCTGATTGTGGGGATTGCACAGTGAGGGACTGTTTGTGCGACCGATGCCATGAGAGGTGTCCTGTTTGGCGTGTGAATGCAGCTTTAGTGACAGGCATTCCAACACCTCTCTCACTTGAACTTGAACTCCGTTTAGGGGACCTTGGGAACTCTTAATCCAGGGAGGAATTTCCAGGAGGCAGAAAGCAGGAGGCACATTGCTGTCCATCAGGGGCAGTTCAGGTCTGAAGCCTCCAGCCTGCACCACTCCACTCTGTCAAGGGTCATGATGTCAAAGGAGAGAGGGAAACACTGGGGATGCCCAGGAAGGAATGCTTTGGAACTGGACGAGCTGAGATTAGAAACAGCTCTTGGTATAATGTTTTATCTGACCATGTTGGACTCTTGAGTGATGTTGGAGTGGAGGAATGGACATAAGAGCTTTTGAGTAATGAGCTTAATAGAGACTTGAAAGAGGGTCTTTGTATCCTCAAAATGCAACTGGAAACTATCCTCATATTCAGTTTCAATTGATAAATTATCCTACTTCCTTTGGAGTGACAAAAGGATAATGACATGCTGCAGTGATGAATTTTCATTGTCCATTTTCAGGCCTATTGTAGTCACTATAGACAAAGGCAAATGTGCATTGTCACCTTAGCAACTGCAGCCATTTTGGCATTTGGTTTTCCCTTCACCAAGCATAGCACCTTTTTTTCTAAGAGTGCACTATCAAGAACCTAAGTGGTTCTTCAGCTGTCCCCATAGAAGAACCCTTTGAAGAACCCTTTTTGATTCCAGGTGGAACTCTTTTGGTTCCAGGTGGAACTGTTTTGGTTCCAGGTAGAACTCTATTGGGTTCCATGTACCCAGAGGGTGCTACTCCTCTTAGGGGTTCAGCCTCTCCTGAACTTCTCCTCAGTGACGTGCGGTATGACGATAGTCATGGCGCAAACACATAAGTCTCTTTGAACCCTTTTCTCAACTCACCATGCCGTGTTGACTTATCTCACCATAAACCTACCAGCTGCCACAAAGGGAGGACTAGCTATCTACCCTTCCCTGCCCTGTGAGGTGTTGCTGAAGGGGAAATGTTGAGGAGTGAAAGAGGTCCCAGAGAAAGTATCACACACACAGTCAGCCAGGGGTTGATCATTTGGACAAAGGTGTTTCGGGAGGTCTGGTACATGCACTGTTTTCCTTTGGGTGGGTGAGAACGTCCCATAGCAGCACTGGCTACATGGCGTTTAGTGGGGGAACGCCTTTCCCCAGAATCCCACCTCAATCTGTATGCTTCTCCATCCCTGCTGACCGGCCCCTTTCAGAGCACAGCCCCCTCCAGTCCTCCCACTAAAATAAAGAAGTTACTTGGCAACGTCGCGAGCAGCAGGGAGTTTTCCAATCGCAGCTGTAACAGAAAAAGGAGACTTTGGAAATAAAACCAGACAGACCCAAGGACTTTAAGTGGTCACAGTGGGCCTTGAGGAGAAAGACATAAGAAAAAAACAAAAGCGAAGCAAAATCAATGAGGAACAGTAATGAGCTTTTAATTTTATGTCGAGGTTCCAGACATTATAAGTGCAGGTCTGCCAAGGAATGGTAATTGCAAGCTTATGTATTTTGTAGCTCTTTGTGCTCCATTTCACATTCTTAAGAACAAATTTGGCTATACTCTCTTCCATAAAGAAAGCATGAACAAATATAGACAGCTTATATATATCTTTACACCTGGTTTCACCCTATAAAACATATATTATAAAAAAACATACGCACACTGTAAAAATTAAAACATCTAAGTAAAACAAGGAGTCAGGACTCTTTGGGATAGGGGGCAGCATTTTCACTTTTGGATAAATAGCGTGCCCAATTTCAACTTCCTGCTACCCATGCCAAGAATATAAGATATGCATAGTATGAGTAGATTTGGATAGAAAACACTCTGAAGTTTCTAAAACTGTTTGAATCAAGTCTGTGAGTGTAACAGAACTTATGTAGCAGGCAAAACCCCGAGGACTAACCATTCAGATTTTTTTTTTTGAGGTCACTGTTTGTTCAATGAGATCTGTTCAATGATATTTCTTAGGCACTTGTTTGCAGTTCCTACCGCTTCCACTGGATGTCACCAGTCAAGAAGTACGGCCATCTTGGAACAATGTGTACTGTTTGTGTACTGTTTGAGAGTTGCGCAAGACTTGAAAAGTAGCGTTAGTTTGTGATCCTCCTGTATTGAAAACAGATAGACCCGTCTTCAATTTGATCGATTATTAACGTTTAAAAATACCTAATGTTGTATTACAAAAGTACTTTGAAATGTTTTGGCAAAGTTTACAGGTAACCTTTGAGATATTTTGTAGTGACGTTGCGCAAATTGGAAGCTGTTTTTTTCTGGATCAAACGCGCCAAATAAATGGACATTTTGGATATATATCAACGGAATTAATCGAACAAAAGGACCATTTGTAATGTTTATGGGAGATATTGGAGTGCCAACAAAAGAAGCTCGTCAAAGGTAAGGTATGATTTATATTGTATTTCTGTGTTTTGTGTGATGCCCTGCAGGGTTGAAATATGCTATTGTCTCTTTGATATCTGTTGTGCTTTCATCAGATAACAGCTTCTTATGCTTTCGCCGAAAAGCCTTTTTGATATCTGACATGTTGGCTGGATTCACAATGAGTGTAGCTTTAATTTGGTATCGTACATGTGTGATTTAATGAAAGTTTGAATTTTATAGCATTTAAAAAAAATTGGCACCCTGCATTTTTCCTGCCAATTGGCCAGGTGACACATTTGTGTTCCGCCTATCCCAGAGAGGTTTTAACAAACTACAGATAATTATTTTCAGTTATATTCAGCCATGGTTTGATCAAGCATCTCAGTATTAAAAGTTGAGAATGAAAACAAACAAAACACCTGTTCCCAAGGACCGTGTTGAGTTGTTGGGCATTAATGGGTCCACACGTTTTTATTTCATGCCACATGCTTCAGCTACAGTATGTTGTTCCAAATACTACCTCTTTCATTCATCCTGGTATTCTATGCATCCTTATTAATGGATGTTTTCTTCTGTCTATGATGTGACTGTAGGCAGTATACAGTGGGGCAAGTAAAGTATTTAGTCAGCCACCAATTGTGCAAGTTCTCCCACTTAAAAAGATGAGAGAGGCCTGTCATTTTCATCATAGGTACACTTCATAGGTACACAACTATGACGGACAAAATGAGAAAGAAAAATACATAAAATCACATTGTAGGATTTTTTATGAATTTATTTGCAAATTATGGTGGAAAATAAGTATTTGGTCACCTACAAACAAGCAAGATTTCTGGTTCTCACAGACCTGTAACTTCTTCTTTAAGAGGCTCCTCTGTCCTCCACTCGTTACCTGTATTAATGGCACCTGTTTGAACTTGTTATCAGTATAAAAGACACCTGTCCACAACCTCAAACAGTCACACTCCAAACTCCACTATGGCCAAGACCAAAGAGCTGTCAAAGGACACCAGAAACAAAATTGTAGACCTGCACCAGGCTGGGAAGACTGAATCTGCAAAAGGTAAGCAGCTTGGTTTGAAGAAATCAACTGTGGGAGCAATTATTAGGAAATGGAAGACATACAAGACCACTGATAATCTCACTCGATCTGGGGCTCCACGTAAGATCTCACCCCATGGGGTCAAAATGATCACAAGAACGGTGAGCAAAAATCCCAGAACCTAGTGAATGACCTGCAGAGAGCTGGGACCAAAGTGACAAAGCCTACCATCAGTAACACACTACGCCGCCAGGGACTCAAATCCTGCAGTGCCAGACGTGTCCAACTGCTTAAGCCAGTACATGTCCATGCCCGTCTGAAGTTTGCTAGAGAGCATTTGGATGATCCAGAAGAAGATTGGGGGAATGTCATATGGTCAGATGAAACCCAAAATATAACTTTTTGGTAAAAACTCAACTCGTTGTGTTTGGAGGACAAAGAATGCTGAGTTGCATCCAAAGAACACCATACATACTGTGAAGCATGGGGGTGGAAACATCATGCTTTGGGGCTGTGTTTCTGCAAAGGGACCAGGACGACTGATCCGTGTAAAGGAAAGAATGAATGGGGCCATGTGTCGTGAGATTTTGAGTGAAAACCTCCTTCCATCAGCAAGGGCATTGAAGATGAAACGTGGCTGGGTCTTTCAGCATGACAATGATCCCAAACACACCGCCCGGGCAACGAAGGAGTGGCTTTATTAGAAGCATTTCAAGGTCCTGGAGTGGCCTAGCCAGTCTCCAGATCTCAACCCCATAGAAAATCTTGGAGGGAGTTGAAAGTCCGTGTTTCACAGCAACAGCCCCAAAACATCACTGCCAAAGAGGAGATCTGCATGGAGGAATGGGCCAAAATACCAGCAACAGTGTAGGAAAACCTTGTGAAGACTTACAGAAAATGTTTGACCTCTGTCATTGCCAACAAAGGGTATACAATAAAGTATTGAGATAAACTTTTGTTATTGACCAAATACTTATTTTCCACCTTAATTTGCAAATAAATTAATAAAAAATCCTGCAATGTGATTTTCTGGATTTAATTTTCTCATTTTGTCTGTTATAGGGGATGTGTACCTATGATAAAAATGACAGGCCTCTCTCATCTTTTTAAGTCGGACAACTTGCACAATTGGTGGCTGACTAAATACTTTTTTGCCCCACTGTACATGAGACACAGCCTCTGACTAAACAGAGCCTGCTGGGCAGTCCAGAAGGCCAGGCAGCAGTTGGCAGACTGGGCCTGAGAAACATGTGTGGTCAGGTGCAGATATGTTGGCATTTACAACAATACAAGGCAGTCCAGAGGCCACCACCAGAGATGTTTGCCTATGAAGCAAATCTTGCTTATTAGCCTAGCCCTCTGCCTTGCCTATAGAGTCTGGGACAGGGGGAGAAGAGACATGGTGGTTTTGCTTTTTGATTTCAGGCAAAGAAAACAAGATGTGTGAATGTGTGAAAGAATAAAACGTTTTGCTCTTTGTGGTTGTGTGTGTGTCCAAGTGTGCTTTTCCCCTAAAAAAAGTATATTATGCACAAGTGATTTGCCGGTATTCACAGGGCGTCTGCACTCAACGGAATGACCAGTATGTTTTTGCAGGTGCGGGGCATTTTGAGTGGGACTGCCCATAGGTGGTATTTCCTCCTTTTACGGGAACTGCACAGTTCAAGGTCCACCCAAGAGCTCACAAGACTGCAATTATGACAGACAGGCAGGATCAGAGCTTTGCTCAAGGTGGGAGGTTTACAATGGGGTCAGCACTGAGATATGAGATTACAAAGCATTACCCTGACAGAGACCCTTAAAAACATCGAGCTAAGCTCTCCACACCCTTTAACAGATCATATACATCAAAGACAAGCTAGGGTGAGCTAATTCATTCAATACAGTGTAATGTATGCAAACCATGTTGTGTGGAAAAACTTAAAGAGACTACTCCTCGAATTAGCCAGGATATGGCTCTCCTTATAACAGTATGTTTTGAATAAAAAAGTCCACACAGTACACATCTCCTGTCTGCTGCCCTGGCTCTGGCTCCTTGTTCTAGGAGAAAACAAGAGGGAGAATGACACTCACAAGGGAGAGCCTGTTTAGCAGGGAACCATGCTACTGCAGACTTTTGTTTGCCCACTGCAGAGTACCTTGGGGTGTTTGTTATCTTTAGTCTTGTGCACAGACAGAACTATCCTAGCTAGCACATTTGTTTCATTGGAAGATGTGAGAACGTATGTTTTTGGTTTCTCATTGATTCTGGGAACAAGGTACATATTAACATTTTTGAAACGTTCTGAAAACGTTCATTTTTTTCGTTGCAGAGAGGTTCTTAGAATGTTTTACTATGGTTCCCTGAAAGTTTTTCTGAGAGGTTATTATTGTTGTTCTGTTTTCTATAGGTCACCAGAAGATGCAGGACCAGAACAGCCTGTTTGCATGGTGGACCATCCTTGCCTGCCGTCTATTCATTGCAGAATAGGATGATTATCTACAGTACAGGGCAGACTGTAGACCTTTGCATCTTAGGCCAAACACAGTAAGCAATACTAAGTATACACTGTATAATCTTCAGTATCATCTCAGAGTACATTTCATCATTTTGCAAAATAGACTTTGTGATGATACTGGAGATTTTAACGTATTTACATTTTTCTAATTAGTAATCACTTGAATTCTGTTTTTGAAAGTAAAAAGGTTGTTGTCATTCTTCATAAATTCTCATGTCAGTTATTCGCATAACATAATAAACAGATGCACTACAGTTCAGTTTCCTTTATTGTTAAGTGGCAAGCTGCACATGCATTTGTGGAAATCAAAAGTATCTATCAAAGATGGTAAACAAGGTTATAATGAAAGTCAAAATCATGGCATGTAAGTATATTTTCAAGTGATGAAACTTTTCAATTGTTAAACTCATTCACAGTAAAAGGTATTTCTATTCTGATCCTTACAAAATAAGGAACACTTGTTTTAGTGGCTGATGCTACTTTTTTCTTGATCAGACACTTTCTTACCTGTATAGTTAATTAAACACTAAAACAATTTACAGCAAGCATCCGGGATTGTTCCAATGGCGTTGAGGAGTAAAACACCTCAGTCACCGGCTTCATCAATAGGTGCATCGACAATGCCACCATAGTCCCTGTGTCCAAGAATACAAAGGTAACCTGCCTAAATGACTACCGCCCCGTAGCACTCACGTCGGTAGCCATGAAGTGCTTTGAAAGGCTGGTCTTGGCTCACATCAATACCATCATCCTGGAAACCCTAGACCCACTCGAATTTGCATACCGCCCCAACAGATCCACAGATGATGCAATCGCACTCCACACTGCCCTTTCCCACCTGGACAAAAATAACACCTATGTGAGAATGCTATTCATTGACTACAGCTCAGCATTCAATACCATAGTGCCCACAAAGCTCATCACTAAGCTAATGACCCTGGGACTAAACACCTCCCACTGCAACTGGATCCTGGACTTCCTGACGGGCTGCCCCCAGGTGGTAAGGGTAGGCAACAACACATCTGCCATGCTGATCCTCAACACGGGGGCCCCTCAGGGGTGCGTGCTTAGTCCCTTCCTGTACACCCTGTTTACCTACGACTGCATGGCCAAGCATGACTCCAACACCATCATTAAGTTTGCTGAAGACACTATGGTGGTAGGCCAGATCACCGACAACGATGAGACAGCCTATAGGAAGGTCAGAGACCTGGCAATGTGAGCAAGACAAAGGAGATGATTGTGGACTACAGGAAATGGAGGGCCGAACAGGGCCCCATTTACATTGACATGGCTGTAGCGGAGCGGGTCCAGAGTTAAGTTCCTTGGTGTCCACATCAATAACAAACTATCATGGTCCAACCACACCAAGACAGTCATGGAGAGGGCACAACAACGCCTTTTCCCCCTCAGGAGACTGAAAAGATTTGGAATGGGTCCCCAGATCCTCAAAAAGTTCTACAGCTTCACCATCGAGAGCTCACCGCCTGGTATGGCAACTGCACGGCATCCGACCATAAGGCGCTACAGAGGGTAATGCGAACGACCCAGTACATCACTGGGGCCAAGCTTCCTGTCATCCAGGACTTCTTCACCAGGCGTTGACAGAGGAAGGCCCAAAATATTGTCAAAGACTCCTGTCGCCCAAGTCATAGACTGTTCTCACTGCAACCGCACTGCAAGCGGTACTGGAGCGCCAAGCCATAAGCCATAAGACTGCTGAACTATTAATAAAATGCCCCCCCCCTTTGTTTTTACACTGCTGCTACTCGCTGTTTATTAGCTATGCATAGTCACTTGTACAAATTACCTCGACTAACCTGTATCCTCAGGCCTTCCTCAGCGATTACCCTTTTGCATATAAGGATGGGGATCATGAATGGAAGGGAATTTGTTACATTTTCTAATCTCACATTTGAGAAAACGTTACATAATTTCAGATCTGATAGTCCATGACTGAAATAATATGATCATGTATGCCTGTAGCAAGATGAAACCAGCTAGACCTCCAGCCTGAGCTTTCATAAGTCATATGATCTATCATAAGGGTTCCTTCTTGCATGCAACAGTCAGAAGGCTTAGTATTTTTTAGGAATCATATCACAGATAAACATACACCGGATGAGATATCTAGCTAGCTACTAATAATAATAGCTACCCTCTCTCTTTCTTCTGGCTGGCGGGCTACTAGCTGCAAATCCAATCACAAGCCAGTTTGTTTTATCACTAATGCCTAATGACAAATACTCTTCAAGTTGTCGATTTGAGCATTTTATTTTGTACAGTCAAAGAAAACATGAACATAAAAAAGACAAGACACACGCTAAATCAAGTAGGCTACCATTGGTCCGTTTTGGGTGACTGACTCTGACTGCAGCTTGAACAAAAATCAACAGGCTAAATACCATTAGTTAGACTTTGGTAGCGAGCAATTTAGCTAACATTATCTGAGGGGACACTATATTGGCCTGGAAATGTGATGACATTTCTAAAGTAAGCAATTAATAAGTAGGAAACAACTTTGCCATCATCATTATCATGTCGTCAAATTTACTTTAGAGATATGTTACCCAGATGCAGACAGTTCGAATAACAGATGTTTATTATAAAACAGGGGGAAGGCAAACGACAGATCGGGGTCAGGCAGAGGTCGGTAGACCAGGGCAGAGTCTGTAAGGTACAGAGTGCTAGGGAGGCTCAGGGTCAGGATCAGGCAGAGATCAGTAATCCAGGGCAGTGTCAAAAGGCACAGAACTGCAGGCAGGCTCAGGGTAGGCAGAATGATCAAAACCGGTATAACTAGAAAACAGTGGCTCAAGAAAACAGGAGTACGAAAAACATGCTGGTAGGCTTGACAAGACAAGACGAACTGGCAACAGACAAATAGAGAGCACAGGTGTAAATACACAGGGGATAATGGGGAGATGGGCGACACCGGGAGAGGGGTGGAGACAAGCACAAAAACAGGTGAAGCAGATCACGGTGTGACAATAGCTAGAAAGGTTTGTCAAAAATGTCTAGTTAGGAATGGTAACGTTAGTTCGTTAAAATCCTGTCCTGAACTTCAATCTTAGCTAGCTAGCTAAAGTTATACGCCATCTAAAGTCAAACTGGAGACATCACAGTGATCACAAAAGGTTTTACTACTAATTATTTGCCTCCTTTAGAAATGTCATTGTTTTTCCAAGTCACTGTAATGCACATTAGATGGAATCTTCATCAGCTCATGGCAGCTCAGAGAATGCCATTGAGTATCTAGCAGAACCAAAGATATTGATAACTAACCCATGATAGTTCATCTCTGTCATTTACAGTGGGAGCAAATGAGGGCTTGAGGGCGCCAGGCTGCCCTGCATCACTCACTCCTACCATCTATTACGCACACCTGCCTTTCCTCGTCACGTGCATCAGCGATATTGGACTCACCTGGACTCACTCATCACTTGTTTATTACCTCCCCTATATTTGTCAGTTCCTTTGTTCTGTTCCCCACTGCTGCAATGATTGTTTTTTGTCTTTGTTTTCTTGTATGCTGACTCTGTTCCTGTCTCGTTCCATGTCCGTTCCTTTATTAAATGTTTGACTCCTCGTACCTGCTTCGTCTCTCCAGCGTCATTCCATGTGACACACAAGCTAGTTGGATCCTATTGGCGCGTTGTAACATGTATTTGTACATTGCTGTTAGCGAACGCCTCCTCTGTGAAGTATGTGTGTTCACAAACTCAATTCAACCTTTCAATCTCTCTAAACAACACCATTTTTTTTTACTTTGGCAGAGCGTCAAGTCTATAAAACTGCACTGTGTTCATAACAGATTATAGTTTTGGGAACAGAAAAGGAAGTGAGATCAGACGGTTCATCGATGAGAAAATGAGCAGAATGTCGGCCCACTTTCACCTAGTTTCATCGTCTCCCACTACCTGCGACTCCATCATGAGTAATGTATTTTAAAAGGCCCATAATGTGGTCACGAAAGTCCGATTTGGATGTATTTGACAGTTCTTTCTGTATAACATTTAGAAGTAGTCGCTTTTCAAGTTTAGAAGAAGTGACTGCTAAATGCTAACTTCTGTTCGCATAAGCTGGTAGGGTAGCAGGTAAATAGACATCGGTGGTGGTAGTCAAAGTATGTATTGGGGTTGACATCCATACAAGCATTATACTCAGATTTTTACCTCAACATAATGTGAAATACACATACTGTATAATCAATAGTCTAAATGTAGGCTAATTTTGTTGGGAGTTAATGAAGAGATTCGGGATCTTCACCCATGGCATCTTCCCACATGTTAACTTATAATAGAAAAAATAACTGTTGAGACACTTATTACATGAATGATTGCTGCTGCTGCCAATTTCAAGATCCATGTGATGCTTGATGGAGCTGCTGGGAAATCCACGTGTACCTAGCCTGATTTGCATTGTAGTCTACTGCAAAGTGTGCTGTGCAAGAGGTTTGACTGAACTCTCCCAGTTGATTATGAAAATAAATCGAAGCCAAATCAAACAAAGTGAGTGTTCGGATGGAATACACTGCAAAGGCAGCCATACTGCACAATCTCTCTTGCTTTTGGGCAGGACCAGGACAAAATTACATCCCACCTGAACAGCCTGAAATTCCAGGTGTTTTTTTTAACAGCTCATACACAAAAAGTGCGTTGTCATCATTTTCACAATTCCAGAGAGTTATTTCAACCTCATAGTGTAGGAAAAAACGTTTTTTTTTCTGAACTATTTGAGAACATTACCAATGTCAAAACAGTTGGAGAATGTTCCTAGAACATACAGTACCAGTCAAAAGTTTGAACACACCTACTCATTAAAGGGTTTTTCTGTATTTGTACTATTTTCTACATGGTAGAATAATAGTGAAGACATCAAAACTATGAAATAACACATATGGAATCAAAGTGTTAAACAAATCAAAATATATTGTAGATTCTTCAAAGTAGCCACCCTTTGCTCTGATGACAGCTTTGCACACTCACATTCTCACAACCAGCTTCATGAGGAATGTTTTTCTAACACTCTTAAAGGAGTTCCCACATATGCTGAGCACTTGTTGAATGCTTTTCCTTTACTCTGCGGTCCAACTCATCCCAAACCATCTCAATTGGGTTGAGGTCGGGTGACTGTGGAGGCCAGGTCATCTGATGCAGCACTCCATCACTCTCCTTCTTGGTCAAATAGCCCTTACACAGCCTGGAGGTGTGTTGGGTCATTGTCCTGTTGAAAAACAAATAAAGTCCCACTAAGCGCAAACCAGACGGGATGGCGTATTGCTGCAGAATGCTGTGGTAGCCATGCTGGTTAAGTGTGCCTTGAATTCTAAATAAATCACAGATGGTGTCACCAGCAAAGCAGCCCCACACCATCACACCTCCTCCTCCATGCTTCACAGTTTCAACCACACATGTGGAGTTCACCTACTCTGCGTCTCACAAAGAAACGGCGGTTGGAACCAAAAATCCCCAATTTGGACTCATCAGACCAAAGGATAGACCACCGGTCTAATGTCCATTGCTTGTGTTTCTTGGCACAAGCAAGTCTCTTCTTATTATTGGTGTCCTTTAGTAGTGGTTTCTTTGCAGGCCTGATCCTCATGAGAGCCAGTTTTATCATAGTGCTTGATGGCTTTTTTGACTGCACTTGAAGAAACTTTCAAAGTTCTTCAACTTTCCGTATTGACTGACCTTCAAGTCAAAGTAATGATTAATTGTTGTTTCTTTTTGCTTATTTGAGCTGGTCTTGCCATAATATGCTTGGTCTCTTACCAAACAGGGCTATCTTCTGTATACCATCCATACCTTGTCACAACACAACTGATTTGCTCAAATGCATTAAGAAGGAAAGAAATTCCACATATAAACTTAAAGGCACACCTGTTAATTGAAATGCATGCCAGGTGACTATCTAATGAAGATGGTTGAGAGAATGCCAAGAGTGTGCAAAGCTGTCATCAAGGAAAAGGGTGGCTATTTGAAGAATCTCAAATATAAAATACATTTGGATTTGTCTAACACTTTTTTGGTTTACTACATGATATTCCATAGTTTTGATGTCTTCACTATTATACAATGTAGAAAATAGTAAAAACAAAGAAAAACCCTTGAATCAGCAGGTGTGTTCAAACTTTTGACTGGTACTGTACAGTATATATATATATATATATATATATATATATATATATATATTGAACTTTTAGGAAACGTTCTATGAAAGTAATGAAATACCAAGAAAGTAACATGTTTTTTTGTCAAGATCCTTAAATATGCTGAGAATGTTCCAAAGTCAAGCACCTATTCTGCACCCTTCCCAAAACGTTGTGGGGAAGGTTGTAAGCAAAATAACCACAACCACACTCTCACCAAGCTCTAGGAAACTTATGTTTCTCAGAACATTATGTGCTAGTTGGGATATTCCTGCTTTCTAATAGCACTATTGAGAATGTACTAGAATGTACTTTTGTTTTCTCGACATGGGTTGCATTTCCAAAAATGGCAACTTGACGGTAAACGTATGAAACGGAAAAGTTTTCAGGAGGTTGTGTATGATAAGTTATGCACAGAGCAATAGAGCAAGGTTATGTTGATGAGACTAACGATTCCCTAGTGAGGGAACACAATGACCTCTGACCTTTATTGCATTAACAATACAAATCATCATGCCTCAGTCTTGATGTTCAAAGCAGATGGCAGGTTAACCATTATAATTTAAATATGTAGGTCATAGAAATGGGAAAGGGGGATACCTAGTCAGTTGTACAACTTTATGCCTTCAGCTGAAATGTGTCTTCTGCATTTAACCCAACCCCTCTGAATCAGAGATGTGTCTCAGTCTTACTCAATATGCGAGGTGATTCAGTGGTCAGCATATTGTACAGCCCCTTCTGATATTGCACACTCTAATAATGCTAATCTCCCTGGCATCTGTTGCATTAGAGATTAACCTAATCAACAGAAGTAAGCTACAGGGGTTGCTGTTGCAGGTTATTTCTCAGTTAGCTACTGTACATCATAATCAATACAGTACACTCTATCTAGAATCTAAAAGGGTTCTTTGGCTGTTCCCATAGGGAAACCCTTTGAATAACTATTTTGGTTCCAGGTAGAACCCTTTCGGTTTCCATGTAGGACCCTTTCCATAGATGGTTCTATATGGAACCCAAAAGGGTTCTACGTGGAGCAAAAAAGGGTTCTCCTATGTGGACAGCCTGAAGAACCCTTTTCAAACCATTTTTTCTAAAAGTGTATGTACAACTTGTGTATGAGGCTAATAGTACAAATTCAAATAACAATGTCCAGCTTTCGGGCCCAACCACCTTTCTACATCCTGATTGTGGTGAACAGCCTGTCCTTGGCAGAGAGGAACACCACTGACTGTACGCCCACACCCTGTGTGTTTGGGTTTCCCTGCTCTACGGGGATGTCTTTCTGTCTGCTCTGCACACGGCCCCGGCCCTCCATCATTTTGGGTTAGTCTGTGTGTGGCATGATGACGCAAAAAGGAGACTTGTGCTCCAAACGGCCAGCTAGCGTTGGGAGACAAGTGTTTCTGAAAGAGTGAGTGTGTTTGTGTGTGCACGTGTACGTGTGTTTTCTGAGTGAGTGTCTGTGTGTGGCTGTGAGGGCGTGTGAATGTGGGGCTGCGGGGGTATGTGTGTGTGTGTGTGTGTGTGCATGTGGGTTTTGACGTAGGCCCCTGTGGTCTGCGGAAATGAGGCTGCAAGGACCATCCAGGAGATGTGCTTATAAATGAAGACCGTAGCAGATAAAAATAGCGAGAGAAAAACAAAGAGAAGGGGCTGTTACATCAATAAGGAACATAAATCCATTTGACATCATCCTCTCCAAATGTATTATTCGTTCCCGGGGGGCCTGCTCTATGTTATTCTATTATGGACTACGTTCTATAGCAGCCTATGAGCACCAAGCAACAGGTACTGTAAACAAAGCACGGAGGTCTCAAAGCATGGAGGTAGTAGTGACTCGCCCTCCCATGCCAGCCGCGATCTTCAATAGAAACAGCAGTCATGATGAGCACCCTTGCATGGAGCTATCCTGCAGACCTCACTGAAGAGTGTCTTGGATACCAAACAAGCCTGGCTAGTTATAAATATAGTTCAGAGCTGTACAGACCATTTGTAAGACCAGCTCTCTGGAGCAGCTGTGGCCAGAATAATGGTAGCCTTCCATCTATATTGGACAGTTTCAGAGGTTCAAACGGTGCCCTTGGGGTCACTTCTTTAAGCATCTGTGATGTCATGGAGTGGGAATTCTGATGAGGTCATTTGGGTCAGACGGAAGTGACCGTGCATATGTTGCATTCTATAGTTGTGATTTATGTGGTGTGTCATACACTTTAAATGAATGACAAGACAGAAAGACTCAGTTGTAACTGCGCTAAATCTGCTAACACGTTAATTTCTGCTTGTGTTGGGAAAGCAAAAAAGCCAGCCTGACAATAGGATGAGGTAGGGTGAGGTACATTATCATCTGCCATCTCTGTTCAATCACCTGGGAGATTTAAAGGACCCCATGTATGGCACACCCAGGAAGATGTCACTGACCACATCATGAGCATAATGTTCAGCTATTGGATTGCACAATAGATCGTGAGGGAGAATGTACACCGTTCTCTTTATAATCTCTCGATGCTTGCGACTATGCACACAAATTTAACAAAACAGACTACTCCAAAAAACATTTTCAAGATATTTAAAGGAAAAAAGCAATGCACTGTAAAGTATGTGAAGGACCAAAGTATTTGACAGCTCATGTAGAGGCCAGAGTCTAGACCAAAACGAGAGAGAGATCTCCGTCTGACAAACTATCAGGTAAAGTGTTTTTTCTTTATTTGTAATCTAACTATTTAGTTATAGAAACGAGATCAATTCAAGATGTAAAATGACTCCCAACTTAGAGCACATCAACTATAGTAAATGTAGCTAGCTTGTTTCTAGCTAGCAGGAGTTGATAGCTTTATCACTAGTTAGCATGTAATTCTGGGACAAGGAGCGTTTTAGCTATCAATTTATTCCATAGAATAATTGAAGACTACAAAAATCTATAGGAGGGCCTCCTGGGTGGCGCAGTGGTCTAAGGCACTGCATCACAGTGCTAGCTGTGCCACCAGAGACCCTGGGTTCGAGGCTCTGCTGCAGCCGGCAGCGACCTGGTGGTCCATGGGCCGACGCACAATTGGCCCAGCGTCGTCCGGGTTTGGTCGGTAGGGATATCCTTGTCTCATTGAGCACTAGCGACTCCTGTGGCAGGCCAGGCGCAGTGCACGCTAACCAGATCACCAGGTGCACAGTGTTTCCTCTAACACATTGGTGCAACTGGCTTCCGGGTTGGATGTGCACTGTGTTAAGAAGTAGTGCGGCTTGGTTGGGTTATGTTTCGGAGGACGCATGGCTTTCGACCTTCATCTCTCCCGAGCCCGTACGGGAGTTCTAGCATTGAGACAAGATAGTAACTACTATCAATTGGATACCACGAAATTGGGGAGAAAAGGGGGTAAAATTTAAACAACAAAAAAACATCTATAGGATAAAGTAGTGAAAATCTAATACAGTCATCAAGGCAGGACCCACATTTTCCCTGCCAATAGATGGAGTAGGATGATTGCAGAGCACCCTGCCTCAGACTGGCAGAATGTTCATTTTCTAGATCACAAACTACATTCCTTTGCGGTGATGATTTATTTGATTCTTTCTTGTCTCTCACTTTTGTCTCAGATGATCTATTCAGCTCTCCTGTGTCCTGCTCCCAGACATCAACCAAGTATAACAACACAAGGCGAGACCCAGATGCAGACACAGGAGGCAAATGGTTTGAGCTCTGGTATTGATTATAATCCAAGGGATAGACAAAAGGCAGGTCATAGCCAGGCAAGAGATCATAGCCAGGGCAGAGTCCAAAACGGTACAGGGCGTCAGGCAGGCTCGCGGTCAGGGGCAGGCAGAGTGGTCAGGCAGGCGGGCTCAGAGCCAGGACAGGCAAGGGTCAAAACCAGCAGGATGAGAAAACGATAGACTGGGAAAAACAGGAGCTGAGAGAAAAATCGGTGGTTGACTTGGCAAGCAAGATGAACTGGCACAGATCTACAGAAAACACAGGTATAAATAGCCAGGGGATAATGGGGAAGATGGGTAACACCTGGAAGGGGGTGGGGACAAGCACAGGTGAAACATATCAGGGTGTGACAGTACCCTCCCCCAGGGACGCCACCTGGCGTCCTACCTTGCTGCATACCTGGTTGACTGGGGTGCTGGCGGTGGGGGCTGGGTCTAGGATGTCTAGCGGGGACCCAGCACCTCTTCTCCGGGACATAACCCTCCTAGTCAACCAGGTACTGAAAACCCCTGTCCCGCGGTTGAACACTCAGGAAGCATCTCACCGTGTCTCCATCAGAGGCCCAGGCTTTTGGCATAGAGGGTAAAGCGCTCATCTCTGTACTGCAACACTGTAAGATTGTGCCCTACACGGCACTTTATAAACATTTATTTTTTAATAGAGTTTTTATTTAACCTTTATTTAATGAGGCAAGTCATTTAAGAACAAATTCTTATTTACAATGGCGGCCTACCCATGCCAAGCCTTAACCAGGACGTTGCTGGTCCAATTGTGCGCCGGCCGATGGGACTCCCAGTCACGTCCGGTTGTGAAACAGCCTGGAATCAAACTGGGTCTGTAGTAACATTGATTGGTACGTTACACTATAGTTAGATACTTCAAATACAGCCTGAGACACCTTTGGTATTTCTCTCCATACAAAATAAATGGTGAAACACTATTTGTGATGGTGTTCTTTGTTCGAATGTATATGGAGGAAACGCACACTATGGAAAACATGTCTCACACTCATCATAGTTAGTAGAATAATGAATGGATTGGCAAGAATTTGGAACCGTTAACTTTTAGAAGGTTAGTAGGAAAGTTCATCCTTTCAACCATCTAAATAACTTCATATTCACTGAACATTTAGTACTTGAAACTCAAATATTTATTTCCCAACTGTTTTTTTCCTATAATCCTACAGGTTCTATATCATTCTCCATACCTTATAGTCCAATGACTCTGACATTATGCATGCCCACCATGGTATTCAGCAGCTGCTTTTTGAGAACTCATCTGGTTTAGAAATCAAACTCTGGTTAACTTATTGCAGAGCATATTGTACAACTGTTTTGAGAGACAATTGTATTACACACACACACACACACACACACACACACACACACACACACACACACACACACACACACACACACACACACACACACACACACACACACACACACACACACCTGGTGTGTCAGGCGTGTCTGCAAATTTGATTAAATATTGCTCAACTACCTATGAATGCTGAGTGTGTGACCAGTGTGTGACCAGTAGCCTGCTTTAATAACAACAAGGTTGGATCATGCCTCTCTCCAAAGGATGGCATTCCCTATCCTATTCCCTATCTACAGTGCATGCTTTGGATTTCTATGCAAAGCATATGATTGAATGTTTCTTTAAGCCTCCAGCTAGTTACTTGAAATGAAAAATGTAATTCACAGACAGAGAGATAGCTAATGAAACACAAATTGGCATTTACAGTAGCTGGCTAGGGTAGGCAAACTGTAACATTGGAGAGCTTACAATAAATTGTCTAAATGGTCAATGGAGTTCCCTCTTCATATGATAAAGACAATTCGAATTACATGCTGCATATTTCAAGTGCACTCGAAAACAAATGTTTATCTTTATCTCAGTCTTTGGGAGCTAGCTATACATGTTCTTCTTCATCAGACAGCAGCTCGCGTTTTCACAAGAGGCTGTATTTACATCGTATAGAGAAGCAATTGGCTGCCTTCATCAGGGGGGTATGTCAGGATTGGTTCCGAGTTTAGAATTTGGTCAAATTTGCCTGAGCAGACAGAGTTGAAATATACATTGTAAAAGAAAATGTCCAAAATTTGAAGGTACCAATTTTTTTTTAAATCGCCATAAGAATGTTTTACTGTCATATACAAAAGAATCTGCTCCTCCCTCGACGGGGATCGATCAACTTCACCTTCGGCTTCGGCCCACAACCTATATGTCAACATATCAGCCTGACAAAATATCTTCAGCCTCTCTGTGGCTCACACTGAGACACTTATACCCCCCAAACGTTGAATAGCAAGATAAATGTCTGTGCTGCTGGTCCAGATACTCTGCTGTTGCCAGTGACCCCAGTCATGAGTGACTCCTGACCCCTATGTGCAAACGGACCCTAGGCTGGAGGATATGTTTTCAGCATGATAAATTACTCCCCTTCGGAAAAAGAAACAGTAGACTGGGGAGAATTTGTTTTCCCTCTGTAAAAGTGTGAACTGTTTGTACAGAATGGGATATTTCAACATTGGGTCAGGGGCTGTGTTGCCCGCTGGTGTTTGCCTGGGGTCAACACTGTCTTTTCCTGCCCCCAGCTAGCTGGACATTCCCCACGTTGTTCACAGAATTGACTGCCCTGCCATTGGGCCAGTTTACCTCAGGTCACTCTCAATGGATTGAAAAGAGAAAAACAACCTCTAAAGAGAGCTTTAATCCCATATGAAGTTTTTTCTCTTCACACAAATGAGGGTCGAATGCAGCTCATGTGGTGGCCAGAGTCTCACATGTGTTTCAGCGGTGAAGTCCAGTTTAACTTAGGCCTTGTTTATGACTATGACCGGTATTTCAGGTGATACAGAGAATCACAAGCGCAACACAGCCACACGACCGGGGCCCGGGGATAAGATCAAGAGGAAACGTGCAACCAGCCAGTCTCTAATAGCATCAAAAGCTCACCAAGCAAGACATTGCCTCACCACAAAAGAAGACAAGGTTCAAATTCCTCTGGATGCATTATGGTTTATTTGAGCCAAGTATTACTAGACCCCTAGTAATCATCTTGGTGCAGTACGGTAAACAGAGCCGTCTCACAGCGCCCTAGGGACAGCTTGTTTACCTCATCTAATTTCTCTACTTTTCCCTCATCACAAACACAAAGATAATGGCAGTGATGTCATTGTTAGTGTCTTTGGAACTGCCTGCTGTGGAGGAGGAAAATACATGGATAATTTACTGGTACAGTATTGCACAAGCCAAACAAATGTGAGGAGGAAGCCTCTTATATAAACTCCTGGGATCTCTTCAATATATTAGCTCTGCTGAAAACTGAAGAAGTTAACCTTGTTTACTTTTGAGTGCCACAGTGGTAGGCCATCAGGGCCAGCAAGGCCTTCTCTGCTGGCCTAAACATCATCAGAATATAATTTTTTTTACATATATTTTCCCACAAATATGTATTAAATTATTCCCCAGAGTAAGAGTTACACTCTTCATTTCATAGCGTTCCTCTTGATTGCACTGCTTCCAGCCCCAGGTTGAGATTTGGAGGGCTGGTCTTTATGTTAGATATTTTATCCAATAATATTCAGCCATCATGTGTTGCCAGGGGTCTAAAATCTGCCCTCAGGCCTTCAGAATCAACGGTGCGGGGCGCTTGTAGCTTAAAGTGAATGGAAATTAAAATTTAGTGTCAACCAATCAGCTTTAGAGTTGGCTACTGTACGCCTGCTGGCTGGCTCCAGTGTTAGACAGGAGTAGTGCCTGCACGTCTTTTGATTGGATTACCAATATTGAGAGGCAGGTCCTATATGGGCAGGTCTCAGAACTAGGAAACTGAAATTGATAAACAAATTAATTTGCGTACTACTAAACTGTTTTTTCAACCCACAATGGCGGAAGGAGAAGATATCGATTTGGTCGAGGATATAATTATAACGCCATTCTCAAGACAAACTTTTCAAGAATAGTTAGACATTGTCAGGAGAGGTAGACACCGACGCTACAAAGCCGACGCTACAAAGACAGGCTCCAAGAAGCACTGCAAACTGTACTGCTGGGAATGCCTATTATTTGCAAGTGATCGATTTGGTGTTTGGAGCCACACTGGCTTTGCAAACCTGAGTTGTCTAACCAAGGCAGCAACGAGACACCAAAGTACGGCTGGGCACTTACAAACAATGGTGCTTTTGAACACTTTTGGGGACACATGAGTGGATCTACAGCTCAACGAACAAGTGCGCAGGGCAACGAAGCTGCACAATGAAAAGGTATTGTACTCTTCCCCTGCAATTCTCTGAATAAAAATGTCAATTTGGTTATATACTGCGTTTCTGTCTAAATGTATAGTGTCTAGAGCCATGGCATCATAATGATGGTAATAAGAGGTGGATTAATTCGGGTGGGACTGTGTAGGACTTCACTGAAGGCCCAGGCCCCAGAACCACGGCACGCTAACGGAGTGCATGCATATTCCAGCTCCGATGGGCAGTTAATCATCAGACTAGTCTAGCTGGCTGATAATTTAAGAGTGATGTTATTTGATTTGCGATAGGTTCTGCTCAAGAAACTGGCAATTTGAGAACACTTGATAGGGAGCCAAACCTCTTTTAGAATGACCAAGCGACCGTATGCACTAGCAGGCATTCAACTGCTTTCCAACAGAGCTGCTGCATTTAAGATATTTTCCCTGAAGTAAAAAAAAAACTAAAAAAACTAAAAAGTATATGGGCATAAAGCCAATGTATATATGACATTATTGTATATTATTGTGCTCAATCGAGCAGAGACACTATTTCACCAATCTTTATGAGAGCACCATAAGTAGCTACCTCATGGTGCTCCTTCATTTGGGGTCACTGTTTGCTAATGGTGCTGCTAATGAGCGTCTACAGAGTATTGGGTTCTGAAAGGGCCTCTATTGCCCAGGCCTGTAAACGTCCTGGTTGGCAGTGAGTGATCCGCATTAAGCCTGTCAGGCGCCGCTAATCACTTTCTCGTGTCCAAGATTTACAGGCTAGGCTGTGTCTCAAATGGCACACTATAACCCTATGTAGTGCACTACTCCCCACCCCCCCCACCCACCCCCACCCCGAGGCCCATAGGGCACTATAGGAAATAGGGTGCCATTTGGGACAGAAACACATTGTTCTGGTCCTGCAGTGTTAGATAAATCTGAATTACTCTTGTTAAACCTCTGTAAATTAACGGGCATCATTGTTACTTTGGGCTAAAGCTGGAACATTCCATGTGTTATTCAGGCAATGTCTATATGATTGAAAGAAGGGCAGATTATGGTGGAACTTTAAGACGATTTAATAGAAATATAAAAAACAAGTCTGAGAAACTGGGATTATATTCTGTTTTTCATTAGCAAATTAGTTTAATCGTACCTTCTGAACTTAAACCTGCAACCCAACCCGCTGATGTGCCAACTCTCCAGTTTGAATTCAGCTACCACTGTATAATTACATGGCAGGAGCACATCAACTACAGTGCCTTGCGAAAGTATTCGGCCCCCTTGGACTTTGCGACCTTTTGCCACATTTCAGGTTTCAAACATAAAGATATAAAACTGTATTTTTTTGTGAAGAATCAACAACAAGAGGGACACAATCATGAAGTGGAACGACATTTATTGGATATTTCAAACTTTTTTAACAAATCAAAAACTGAAAAATTGGGCGTGCAAAATTATTCAGCCCCCTTAAGTTAATACTTTGTAGCGGCACCTTTTGCTGCGATTACAGCTGTAAGTCGCTTGGGGTATGTCTCTATCAGTTTTGCACATTGAGAGACTGAAATTTTTTTCCCATTCCTCCTTGCAAAACAGCTCGAGCTCAGTGAGGTTGGATGGAGAGCATTTGTGAACAGCAGTTTTCAGTTCTTTCCACAGATTCTCGATTGGATTCAGGTCTGGACTTTGACTTGGCCATTCTAACACCTGGATATGTTTATTTTTGAACCATTCCATTGTAGATTTTGCTTTATGTTTTGGATCATTGTCTTGTTGGAAGACAAATCTCCGTCCTAGTCTCAGGTCTTTTGCAGACTCCATCAGGCTTTCTTCCAGAATGGTCCTGTATTTGGCTCCATCCATCTTCCCATCAATTTTAACCATCTTCCCTGTCCCTGCTGAAGAAAAGCAGGCCCAAACCATGATGCTGCCACCACCATGTTTGACAGTGGGGATAGTGTGTTCAGGGTGATGAGCTGTGTTGCTTTTACGCCAAACATAACGTTTTGCATTGTTACCAAAAAGTTCAATTTTGGTTTCATCTGACCAGAGCACCTTCTTCCACATGTTTGGTGTGTCTCCCAGGTGGCTTGTGGCAAACTTTAAACAACACTTTTTATGGATATCTTTAAGAAATGGCTTTCTACTTGTCACTCTTCCATAAAGGCCAGATTTGTGCAATATACGACTGAATGTTGTCCTATGGACAGAGTCTCCCACCTCAGCTGTAGATCTCTGCAGTTCATCCAGAGTGATCATGGGCCTCTTGGCTGCATCTCTGATCAGTCTTCTCCTTGTATGAGCTGAAAGTTTAGAGGGACGGCCAGGTCTTGGTATATTTGCAGTGGTCTGATACTCCTTCCATTTCAATATTATCACTTGCACAGTGCTCCTTGGGATGTTTAAAGCTTGGGAAATCTTTTTGTATCCAAATCCAGCTTTAAACTTCTTCACAACAGTATCTCGGACCTGTCTGGTGTGTTCCTTGTTCTTCATGATGCTCTCTGCGCTTTTAACGGACCTCTGAGACTATCACAGTGCAGGTGCATTTATACGGAGACTTGATTACACACAGGTGGATTGTATTTATCATCATTAGTCATTTAGGTCAACATTGGATCATTCAGAGATCCTCACTGAACTTCTGGAAAGAGTTTGCTGCACTGAAAGTAAAGGGGCTGAATAATTTTGCACGCCCAATTTTTCAGTTTTTGATTTGTTAAAAAAGTTTGAAATATCCAATAAATGTCGTTCCACTTCATGATTGTGTCCCACTTGTTGTTGATTCTTCACAAAAAAATACAGTTTTATATCTTTATGTTTGAAACCTGAAATGTGGCAAAAGGTCGCAAAGTTCAAGGGGGCCGAATACTTTCGCAAGGCACTGTATATACGGGTACACATAAGCGCCTTACCGAACGTATGTCGCACGACTGACGAGAAGTAAAATGTTCACTTACATCTTGAAAATAACCTGTGCTACTTTAAACTCAGTCATGACTTAAAATGTGATAGAATTTACTCTCATCCTTGTGCCAGGCAGTTGGAGTAGCAAGTTAATTTGTTCCAATAGCTTCATTTGGAATCTTAAATAAAACCTTAA
The DNA here is from genome assembly GCF_036934945.1 of Oncorhynchus masou masou. Taxonomy (NCBI): domain Eukaryota; kingdom Metazoa; phylum Chordata; class Actinopteri; order Salmoniformes; family Salmonidae; genus Oncorhynchus; species Oncorhynchus masou. Next base: position 15,142,740 of record NC_088227.1, read on the forward strand.
CACCACTTACTGATAAAAGAAAAGTATCTTGTTCCTATTTATATCTGATCCCAGTTCAAACAGGTAAACTTGGTGTTCGCTTAAAATGTGCACATGTACACGGGTGCGTTACATAGTAGCTACACACGGACTATAACCAAACATTAAGAACATCTTATAGAGCTGCCTTCAGAACAGACTCAATTCGTTCTGGGCATGGACTCTACAAGGTGTCGAAAGCGTTACACAGGGATGCTGGCCCATGTGGACTCCAATGCTTCCCACAGTCTTGTCAAGTTGGCTGGATGTCATTTGGGTGGTGGGCCATTCTTGATACACACGGGAAACTGTTGAGCGTGAAAACCCCAGCAGCATTGCGGTTCTTGACACAAACCAGTGTGCCTGGCACCTACTACCATACCCAGTTTAAAGTGACATAAATATTTTGTAATAATATAATAATACAATATTTAGCAGATGCTTTTGTCCAAAGCGACTTACAGTCATGTTTGCATTTACATTCTACATATGGGTGGCCCTGGGAAAGAAACCCACAAACCTGGCAGTGCAAGCACCATGCTCTACCAACTGAGCCATTCACCCTCTGAATTGCCCTCATGCACAATCCATGTCTCAAGGCTTAAAAACCCTTCTTTAATTAACCGGTCTCCTCCCCTTCATCTACACTGATTGAAGCGGATTTAGCAAGTGGCATCAATAAGGGATCATAGCTTTCACCTGGATCCACCTGGTCAGTCTATGTCATGGAAAGCGCAGGTGTTCTTAATGTTTTGTATGGTCAGTGTATAGTAATGCAAACATACATGCAATTTACACATACAGTATATACCTAAAGTGAACTATATTGAAACATTGTGAGGAAAACAAACGACTTCTGCTTTCTTCAGGAAAAACAGGCCCAAATTCCTGCGAGTTCCACCATACCGCGTGGTTGCCAGGCGGGTCACAAAGAGATCCTGTGTTATGACAAATGTGGAAAGAAGGCCTAGTATACATTCCAGCCGACAGAAGAAGGCCTCTCTCTTCCCTGGGTCTGGGAGGGTGTTTTCGTAAGCTACTTTAGAATGTTTGTGCAATTGCTTTTGACCACTTGATTAAAAATATATTTTGATGCTGTGGGGCTATGTCGTGTAGAGGGTCAGCTCAAACTGGTTTGAGAAGAGCAACAACCTATTGGGGAATAAACGTACTCGTTTTGGGTTACAGTAGTGTCGGAGTCTGAAGTAGCTGACTTTTTTTCTCCCTCCACAGCTAGGTTGTGAAATAACCCAATCCAGTGGGAATCTAACATCGATCACCTCTGCCACAATAGTACTACAGAATATCCTCTCAAACCACACAGGTGGAAAAACTCAGAGGGACAACAACAAAAAAACACGGAAGTGGAAACGAGAATGTCTGCGCATCTCAGTGAGTGTGACGTGGCAAAAGTAACGGTGGCCTGTTGAACAAACAGAGGGCTCACAACCAGGGGGGGACGTTTTGTGTGTCTCGTTTTGACATCTGCAGCCGTGGTGTTTGCAGTCAACTAGGTGCTACGGGATGTGCACTAGATGGGAGAGCCCACTGGAACTCTTTTTACTTCCTCATCCGCCCAGATCAGACATCATCACCTGACCCATGGTCTCTCACTCATCCAACATACCCACCCCTGTCCAACCCAACCCCTGATAGAAATACATAAATCAACTCTCTCCGGAAGTCCTCTTCCACCGTTAGTTGATTCTGAGAAAACTAGTAGGCTTGCATTCATGGTGCAGTCAGGAATGGTCTCGAATCTGCTTAATGTACGAGCAATGGACCCACAGTCCTGTGGGCTGCAAGCTTCATAAAGGGGACAACGTAATCTTAAATTTTATTGTCACAATAAAATGTTTTATCACTCCTGTATTTCAGGGTCTCTCTCTCTGGTTGCAGTGGAAGTGATTTGTGAGACCACCCTTGTGTGGTTGCTCAATAGTGGTTCCTGTACAACCGATGTAGAGGGTCAAGGGTTTCAACTATACAACGATCAATGTTTTCCCTTCCTTAGTGTACTGTGTAATTACAAAAGCAAACACAGTCTGTCGTCATGGTAACGGACTCAGGCCATGTAGATAACTCGTAATAGTCTACTTCATTTTCTTTGGCAACGTTAGCGGAGAACGTACTGGGGAGGAGTGCTGAACTACAGCCGTCTGTTTATGAGACCTTCGCCTCACCGTGTTTTCACCATCCTGTATACCACTGGCATCCTGTGGCATTTGTGTGGTCTCAGCCACATCATAACCACATCCAACCTTTATAGGAGGAAGTAGGAACACGGGACTCTACTCAAGAGTGCACCTTGTCCGGCAAATATGAATTTCAAATACACATCTAACCCTAACTCAACTAAAGCAGTTCACTTCCAATGTCGCTAATGGAAGGGGGAAAACACAGCTGTCAGCCATGTACATAGCTCTCACACAGGCTTGTCCTGGGAAGTGGGTAGAGATGAAAGGTCAATGGAAGGGCTGTTGTTGTAGATCGTGACAGGACACAATGTAGGCATGCTGTGCGCCACTGACATTGGCGGATGAAATGTTTCTGATTTTTCACAGACTACAGTGGAATGCGGTCGACCTTGCTGTGCACATTTGATCACGGTGGACATGGAAAGTGCTCTGGACAGTGAGTGGCTGGCTGCCTGGCTGTTGTTTGTGTCCTGTGATGACAGGAGGCCCAGATAGTACTCACTGAGTACTTAACTCTTGCCTCTCTGCTGTTAACGTGTCTCAAAATACCCCTGGTACTGTGCAAACATTTGTCTGTGTATTTTAGACAAAAATAAATAAATAAATGCATCCCTGTCACGCATTAAAAGGCAATATGGGGTATGTTGTTTTCTGTCCTAATGCTCTCCAGTGTTTCATTACCGCCAATTGCACCATGATGGCTGTCAGGCCAGCCGTGCTATTGACGTGAAACAAATATATTAGCCCGAAACCGCACCCGCCAAATAAAATATTCTGTCCAATTTTGAGAGCAGACCAACAACTTCAAAGACTGCCTGGGAGAGTGACTTCAGTTGAAAAACACCAGGGGCATATTTAACTCTTGGCCGACAGCCACAAATTGCTGGAAGTCCTTGCAAAACATCAATATTTACCGGTATACTGAAGCCTTCCTATAAAAGTGGTTTTATGTTAAAACGTGCCAGTTGCACAGAGAGATGGGGAGAGGGATCTCATCTTTATTTATTACGTTTTTTCAAATATGCCTTCTCAGAGCAGCCACCGCAGTGCACACTTTCATAGCAAATACAAAATTCCTTGGTACCATAGATCTAGTACAGAATGAACAACAGACCAGCTCCAAAGTAAAGTTTACATTCCTTCGGGGGTTCGATGAATCTGCTGGAATGTGTTCTTGAGAGGCTCTATTTTCATGGGGCCACGGGTATTACCAGTGGGGGCCACTTTATTGGGCAGAGCAGGAATGTACGATGCCAACACAGTTGTAGCTGCTGGTGTGCAGCTATTTCCTTCCCGCCCGCAAAAAGGTAAATAAAGAGATATATTTCCCGTGGGCTTAAGCAAGGCCTAAAAATACTGTCAGCACAACATCAGGACATCTGGCCTATTGGAATATACGATAAATCACCTGGTTATTTCCCTATGCTCATCAATTGAAAGTGAGATATATGATTGAAGTGAATATAACTCAGTTTAGTCATGGAGTATTTTTGTTACTCACGTGGGGTACTCACCCAGAACCCTCTATTTACAAGGGGAGAATCTCAATTGAATCCTCCTTGCGTCCTCTCTTTCGCCTCCTTCTCAAAACCCGTTGGAGGAGAAGGTTAGAGGGAAGGGACCACTGGCTTTCTCATCCAATGGGTTTTATGAAGGAGAAAGGAGAGGACACGAAGGAGTATTCCATTGAGATACTCCCAAGGATACCCTTCTCCGGGCCCTGGGCCAGGATCCTTAGCTCTACCCAGCTAAGAGACTGGTGGTTGGTTAAACCAGATCCCTCTTTCTTCCCATTGGCCAGTTCTTTGTGTGGCTCCGGGCAGCCGAGCGGAAATGGAGGAAAACTCGCCTCCCTGCGGACCTGGCATCCTTTCACTCCCTCCTCTCTACATTTTCCTCCTCTGTCTCTGCTGCTAAAGCCACTTTCTACCACTCTAAATTCCAAGCATCTGCCTCTAACCCTAGGAAGCTCTTTGCCACCTTCTCCTCCCTCCTGAATCCTCCTCCCCCTCCCCCCTCCTCACTCTCTGCAGATGACTTCGTCAACCATTTTGAAAAGAAGGTCGACGACATCCGATCCTCGTTTGCTAAGTCAAACGACACCGCTGGTTCTGCTCACACTGCCCTACCCTGTGCTCTGACCTCTTTCTCCCCTCTCTCTCCAGATGAAATCTCGCTTCTTGTGACGGCCGGCCGCCCAACAACCTGCCCGCTTGACCCTATCCCTCCTCTCTTCTCCAGACCATTTCCGGAGACCTTCTCCCTTACCTCACCTCGCTCATCAACTCATCCCTGACCGCTGGCTACGTCCCTTCCGTCTTCAAGAGAGCGAGAGTTGCACCCCTTCTGAAAAAACCTACACTCGATCCCTCCGATGTCAACAACTACAGACCAGTATCCCTTCTTTCTTTTCTCTCCAAAACTCTTGAACGTGCCGTCCTTGGCCAGCTCTCCCGCTATCTCTCTCAGAATGACCTTCTTGATCCAAATCAGTCAGGTTTCAAGACTAGTCATTCAACTGAGACTGCTCTTCTCTGTATCATGGAGGCGCTCCGCACTGCTAAAGCTAACTCTCTCTCCTCTGCTCTCATCCTTCTAGACCTATCGGCTGCCTTCGATACTGTGAACCATCAGATCCTCCTCTCCACCCTCTCCGAGTTGGGCATCTCCGGCGCGGCCCACGCTTGGATTGCGTCCTACCTGACAGGTCGCTCCTACCAGGTGGCGTGGCGAGAATCTGTCTCCTCGCCACGCGCTCTCACCACTGGTGTCCCCCAGGGCTCTGTTCTAGGCCCTCTCCTATTCTCGCTATACACCAAGTCACTCGGCTCTGTCATAACCTCACATGGTCTCTCCTATCATTGCTATGCAGACGACACACAATTAATCTTCTCCTTTCCCCCTTCTGATGACCAGGTGGCGAATCGCATCTCTGCATGTCTGGCAGACATATCAGTGTGGATGACGGATCACCACCTCAAGCTGAACCTCGGCAAGACGGAGCTGCTCTTCCTCCCGGGGAAGGACTGCCCGTTCCATGATCTCGCCATCACGGTTGACAACTCCATTGTGTCCTCCTCCCAGAGCGCTAAGAACCTTGGCGTGATCCTGGACAACACCCTGTCGTTCTCAACTAACATCAAGGCGGTGGCCCGTTCCTGTAGGTTCATGCTCTACAACATCCGCAGAGTACGACCCTGCCTCACACAGGAAGCGGCGCAGGTCCTAATCCAGGCACTTGTCATCTCCCGTCTGGATTACTGCAACTCGCTGTTGGCTGGGCTCCCTGCCTGTGCCATTAAACCCCTACAACTCATCCAGAACGCCGCAGCCCGTCTGGTGTTCAACCTTCCCAAGTTCTCTCACGTCACCCCGCTCCTCCGCTCTCTCCACTGGCTTCCAGTTGAAGCTCGCATCCGCTACAAGACCATGGTGCTTGCCTACGGAGCTGTGAGGGGAACGGCACCGCAGTACCTCCAGGCTCTGATCAGGCCCTACACCCAAACAAGGGCACTGCGTTCATCCACCTCTGGCCTGCTCGCCTCCCTACCACTGAGGAAGTACAGTTCCCGCTCAGCCCAGTCAAAACTGTTCGCTGCTCTGGCCCCCCAATGGTGGAACAAACTCCCTCACGACGCCAGGACAGCGGAGTCAATCACCACCTTCCGGAGACACCTGAAACCCCACCTCTTTAAGGAATACCTAGGATAGGATAAAGTAATCCTTCTCACCCCCCCTTAAATGATTTAGATGCACTATTGTAAAGTGGCTGTTCCACTGGATGTCATAAGGTGAATTCACCAATTTGTAAGTCGCTCTGGATAAGAGCGTCTGCCAAATGACTTAAACGTAAATGTTGTATCTGATCAACTAACCCAACTAACTATAAACCCCTCTGGCAATAGGAAAGTCCTTGCCCATTGTGTGTTACTTCTGGTAACATCTCTTGTCTTTGAGTTAAGGGCAGCTGTGTATCAAAAATAGGTTAGCTAAGTTTACTTTATAGAGAAGTGAGTGGAAAAGCTGAGCCTCAGCCTGTGTGCTTGTTTCATGATATACCACCTGCATAAACATACATGTATGGGGATCTCCTTTGGGGAAATCTTGTTAAAATAGTCCTATCAAGTAAAATCTAAATCAACATTTATGATTTTTCACAGCTTTGTAGTCAAAGTTTAATTTGGAGTGTATTTGTTGCAGATGTGGAGTGTGACTCTGAAAGCTATTAGCTAGTGGCTGAGAGTACGTACTCTTACAGGGCCGGTATCAGCTGATGGTGTCTGATGTTGGAACTTGGAACCAGCCAACTGAAGCCGGTTTGGGTTCTGTTTTTTTTCTCTCTATAAAATGTAGGTCAATGCGTTCTCAGAACCTCCTGTCCAATTTATATAGCAGGGTGGCATGCTTCCAGTAATGAGGAAACCATGGTTCCCAGACTAGACTCTAGTCTCTGGACAAAAACCATAGTAATGTACAGGGACAACAAAGACCATGGGGTGGAGGAGAGAAAAGTCAAGTTTCGAAGACCATGGGAGGAGGGCTCAGATCGGATTTTTAGAAACCCCACTTCAAGGGCTTCAATGTTATCTGCAGTATAAATACATCAAACACGGTCTTGGGAGTCTACTTTGGTCAGAAGTGAAATATTATCATGTGCAATTATGACAGTTTTATTTACTGTTCATTTGAATTAGATAAACAACACTAAAAGCCTAATGTGGCATGTGTTGTCAGATGGACATCAAAACAAATGATAAATACTCTTTAGTATAGCCTACACCGTGTGCTTTTGATTAAGTCTGTAGTAAATGTATATATTGTGTTGCCATTCTCCTGGCCTCATACTGCATGAGTGAGGAATGAGTTTTATGTCCTTTTCAATTCCCCTGTGGCCTCTGCCTCAATCCTGTGCTGAGCAGCATCAAAGCAGGACTTTACATAATAGGCCTCAGAAAGGCATCGACATTAGTTTGCATCCATATCCTCCAGCCAGGAGAAAACGGCACCTTCTGCAATAGGAGACCTGTGCAGTCTTTTTGTCTTATAAAAGCAGGTCTCTGCCGCTTGAGGGCCAGCGAATACCGTTAAGGCGGGGAGTGCCAGTTGTTGACCGTGAGTCCGCTGCTGTTAAAGGTCCAAGGACAGGAGAAGAGAGGAGAAAGGATAGAGGTAGGATGGGAAAAGGTCCTTCCCCATTGGTTTGGCCAGATGGGTGTGTTTACACACTACCCACAGCAGTCTGTGAGGCCTTGGGAAATGACAGTGGTCTGAGTCTCTCTCACTACCTTCCTCTGGGCTCAATAATCATCTCTCTGTTACAGGAAGAGGAACCAACGGTCTCCCAAACATGAGTGACGACCTCGCAGGTTCAGATGACTCAGCGGAGGGTTCCTGCCCCTCCAGACTGACCACGAATTTGAAACAAACGTTTCCATGCAGCTCCCAGACAGAGGGATTGTGTCTGTCTGTGTCTGAGACCGGGCTGAGACATACTGTACAGGATTGATATGTTATGAGGGATCAGTGTGTTCATATCCAAAGGTTAGTCAGCAAGTCAAACCCAGTGCAGGATAGAGCTCCTAATAAATGAATAAAATTGCTAGGCATCCTGGCCCAAGACCTTGTATTACACTGTCTGACGTAAAGGAGATGTCATACTTTTGATATTGGATTTAAATGATGCATACATCACAAGGCTTACTATGGAAAGTCAGTGTCTGCAATATTACACTGAGATACTTGTCATAGGGATGTCCTCATGCGCTTACACTATTTCTGTGTTGGTTTGAGAACGAGACGCAGCAATTTGTTGGTGAATACTGACCTCTGCTGGATGCGTTTGGAATTGATATCTTTTTGGAAAATATGGACCCCAAAAAACATGTCGCCACCCAAAAAGGACAAGCCTTGATGTCAAATGAATGAAAATAATCCGCTATGGGTAATTATATCTGTGTAACATTGGCATAGTGACATTCAGTTTAGTAGTAACAGTAGTAGTCGTAGTAGTTGTAGTAGCAGTAGTAGTAGAAGTAGTTGTTGTAGTAGTCGTAATAAAGGTAGTAGCAACAGAGGAAGTGGCCTAAGGAGTAAATTCAATTTGATCCAACAACATCATTGGACGGATTACACCAATTTACTCTGATGCACCATAGCCACATACTTTATTCTAAACATGCCCATCTTTAGAGCCTCTTTCATGTCTGATGGCATTTGACAAGGGCACTTACAGCCAGGAAAACCAAATAACTTTGCAAAACTCTTACATGGCTTCTCACTTTGCAACAGGATGCCGCTGAAAAGGCTCCTCAAACCATTATTTGCTTTAAATGTTTTGCAATATTCTCAATTGTGGATGTACCATTGTTAAACATGCCAATGATTGCTTAAACATACAGATTTTGATGATTTTTTTTTATTATACTAATTGGATTTACACAGGGTGAATTATTTTTTTTTTTTTTAAAGGTCACCTCAGTGCATACAGACCAATATGACTATCAGGGAATCCTCAATTAACTTTCTGGTTTTGGCATAAATAAATAAAATCCCTTTTTAAATTTGGGTGGTCTTGGTTTGCCAGTTTTGAGAGAGTGGATGGACACTACTCATACTTTCAGTATTCTATGGTATCACCTCTATGTCATGCACCACAGAAACAGAGAGGAAAGTCGGCACAGACTCATAGAACAACATAGACAGAAGAACTGTCAGACAGAGGTAGCCGAACGGGGGAAAAAAGGTCATGTTTTCACCCATGACTCTCTCAAACAATTCATATCAATCCCACACTGTAATTGGTGGCAAATTTGCCTCCCCAGTCGGAAAACCTCCTTTTCATAGCTATCCACGCCTAACTAGAGGCACAAAGAGAAACAAAACAATCAATAACTTAGTAAAAGATAATGATGGTAATACCTTTTCATAAATGGCCCATGTAATCTAGTAATTCACATACCTTCTTCACCGTCCCTATCCCATTGATGTATCTTGCTGTATCCATTAGAACAAAATCCATTCAATCAACCATTCATCCAATGTCATCCACATGGTCTGGAAATAACACAGTATTCCATATTCCATGACTCTTCTCTCCAACTACTCCTAACAGAAAAGCAAGAATAAGACCTTCCTTTTTGCCCTGTTTGCGACTGTATGGGACATTGGCACATTGGAGTTACTCAGCCAGAGTAATCGCTGTAAGTCGGACTAGCGGTGCTGGCAGCACTGCGGCCTTAGGGAGAGATGTTCCTAGCGGTACCAGGGTGACCAAGGCTGTAACAGTGGCCTTACAGTACTGAAACTACCCTGAGCCAACTATATGTTTCTATGTAGCCTTGGCAATTATTTGAATCAGGTCTGGAGAAATTCACTGGTATTTAGGGCTATATTGCAGGCCTAAATTCTGGGCAATTTATCCATAAATCGTAGAAGAATATGAAGAATGTGTCATGGGCAATACTAGCAAAAAGTGTCTTACACTCAACGTAAATAACTACCTACCTAAACTTGACCTTCTTGGCCATAGGTAATACTACTACTTCCAAAATACAACTCTAAATAAACATTTATTAACTCTTGGACATAAAACATTTTAAAAGTATGTTTTATATATATTTAGACAATAAACCCTCCCAAAAAAACCACCATGTCAACATCAGCGCATTTGATGGAAGAGTCCTTCTAATACACAGGGAGTGGTGTGATTCACACAGTTGCATGGCTATAGGCTACAGGCTAAAGGCTTAAACAGGCCTGGACTACGGAGTATGTGAGGCACAATGTAAAGAGGAGAACCACTCCGCTGTGTGGCTCTGAGGCAGAACGGCACACCATGGAGGGAGGCTTGACTTCAGACTTCACCTCTGGTGGTGACACTAACGTGCCTTGAATCTGGAGGGGAAAAGAACGAGAGGGAAATGGGAATAACTATGAAATATAGTGAGGAAGATGACTATCCAAAGCACATTCAAGCATATATTATACAGTCAAATTAAAAGAATAACTTTCAACAAAATGAATATAAATCAACATCCCGGAAGAGTGAAAGGGCACAGTTTCATTGGTGGATGACATATATGTATTTCCGTCAGAGACTAATTGATAGCACCAGATTAGCCCCAGCTGCCTGATCCTCAGCGCCAGCTCTGACGCAACACTCACCGACCACTCGTCCTGCCCCCACTTGGAGCAGCGCACGTTAATGGGCAGCTGTAGAACCATCTCGTTGAAGGACTTCCCTCTTTTCTTTGACCACCTGTACTTGTCCATGGCCTCTGTGAAGGACAGGTTGCTATACTTCTTTGGGCTCTTGATCATGAAAGGCCAGGTCCTTTGACAGAAGAGGAATGTACATTAAGTGACAGTATATACAGTATATATATATATATACAGTATATACAGTACAGAATGTTCACCCGTACGCCTGCTGATGCGCAATATATCCGTCGCTGCATATGTGTACATGTACACTATTCAACATTTTGACAACTTATGGTCAGAAGGGAAAAAGGGCAGAGCTGCTAAACCAGATCATTCCCAAAGCATTTCCACGAGGTAGACATTTAGGGGGAAGTGGGACATTTAGTAGTTTCCTGCTAAGGCCTGTTTGTGTTTACAGAAGGTTAGTGTTCATCTTTACGACAAGGTTGCTTGGAGAGCACATAGCCTTTCTCGGATGGAAGAAAGAGCTGTGTAAAACCTCATCTTTTTTTTAGAGGAGCCGACCGGATCTATTCGAAACCTCCTCGTTCTTGTGAATGAGAACAGAAGGAGTTGCGTCCCGCTGTAAACGCACTCCAGCAGCTCGACCCATGAAATAGGCTCTCATTTCCAGGCCTCTCATTATTCTCAGGGCCAAGGTCTTACCTTACGCAACCTACTAAACAGGAGCATATGAACAGTAGAGACCATGGACACATTACAGTACATAGCGTCAGATTAAGGAACACGTTGAACTGTGTTTACTGTACGGACATACAATGAACTGACTTCTATGTGACGTAATCATTATATTAAGTAAAATGACGTTATATTTTAGGATTTCCCTTCATGCGCTTACAGCAAACAAATTGAAACGTTACGGCAAAATGATTGTTTTCACAGCAACTATTGTGTATCGTTTCATTTCATTTGATGAAAAACATGTTATTTTGAACAAAATGAATGGAATTCAAGAGCAAAACCATAGTGAGGAAAACAATAAACTATTGCTTTGTATATTTCGCCGTCAAATTCCAGCATGCTAACTAGTAAAACCTGCTAAAACAGGACAATGAGTATCACTGTTCTCAGCTGCAGCTCAGCTCCACATGTTGACCCCACATTCCTCTGTCCTTCCTTCCTTCCTTCCTTCCTTCCTTCCTTCCTTCCTTCCTTCCTTCCTTCCTTCTAATGGCCTGCAATCTCCTTGTCCCATAAATCTTTTCCAGTCCTTCCCCTATTCTCTCTCTCAGGCCTGAGTGGGGCAAAAAAGTATTTAGTCAGCCACCAATTGTGCAAGTTCTCCCACTTAAAAAGATGAGAGAGGCCTGTCATATTCATCATAGGTACACTTCAACTATGACAGACAAAATGAGGAAAAAAAATCCAGAAAATCACATTGTAGGATTTTTTATGAATTTATTTGCAAATTATGGTGGAAAATAAGTATTTGGTCACCTACAAACAAGCAAGATTTCTGGTTCTCACAGACCTGTAACTTCTTCTTTAAGAGGCTCCTCTGTCCTCCACTCGTTACCTGTATTAATGGCACCTGTTTGAACTTGTTATCAGTATAAAAGACACCTGTCCACAACCTCAAACAGTCACACTCCAAACTCCACTATGGCCAAGACCAAAGAGCTGTCAAAGGACACCAGAAACAAAATTGTAGACCTGCACCAGGCTGGGAAGACTGAATCTGCAAAAGGTAAGCAGCTTGGTTTGAAGAAATCAACTGTGGGAGCAATTATTAGGAAATGGAAGACATACAAGACCACTGATAATCTCACTCGATCTGGGGCTCCACGCAAGATCTCACTCCATGGGGTCAAAATGATCACAAGAACGGTGAGCAAAAATCCCAGAACCACACGGGGGGACCTAGTGAATGACCTGCAGAGAGCTGGGACCAAAGTAACAAAGCCTACCATCAGTAACACACTACGCCGCCAGGGACTCAAATCCTGCAGTGCCAGACGTGTCCAACTGCTTAAGCCAGTACATGTCCAGGCCCATCTGAAGTTTGTTAGAGAGCATTTGGATGATCCAGAAGAAGATTGGGAGAATGTCATATGGTCAGATGAAACCAAAATATAACTTTTTGGTAAAAACTCAACTCGTCGTGTTTGGAGGACAAAGAATGCTGAGTTGCATCCAAAGAACACCATACATACTGTGAAGCATGGGGGTGGAAACATCATGCTTTGGGGCTGTTTTTCTGCAAAGGGACCAGGACGACTGATCCGTGTAAAGGAAAGAATGAATGGGGCCATGTGTCTTGAGATTTTGAGTGAAAACCTCCTTCCATCAGCAAGGGCATTGAAGATGAAACGTGGCTGTGTCTTTTAGCATGACAATGATCCCAGACACACCGCCCGGGCAACGAAGGAGTGGCTTCGTAAGAAGCATTTCAAGGTCCTGTAGTGGCCTAGCCAGTCTCCAGATCTCAAACCCATAGAAAATCTTTGGAGGGAGTTGAAAGTCCGGCAACAGCCCCAAAACATCACTGCTCTAGAGGAGATCTGCATGGAGGAATGGGCCAAAATACCAGCAACAGTGTGTGAAAACCTTGTGAAGACTTACAGAAAACGTTTGACCTCTGTCATTGCCAACAAAGGGTATATAACAAAGTATTGAGATAAACTTTTGTTATTGACAAAATACTTATTTTCCACCATAATTTGCAAATAAAATCATAAAAGATTCTACAATGTGATTTTCTGGATTTTTTTTCCTCATTTCATCTGTCATAGCTGAAGTGTACCTATGATGAAAATTACAGGCCTCTCTCATCTTCTTAAGTGGGAGAACTTGCACAATTGGTGGCTGACTAAATACTTTTTTGCCCCACTGTACAGTGCATTCGGAGAGTATTAACACCCCTTTTTCCACATTCTGTTACGTTACAGCCGTATTATAATATGGGTAATACAAGTGTTCTGCTCATCAATCTACACACAATACCCCCATAATGACAAAACAAAAACAGATTTTTTGAAATTTTGCAAATGTATTATTATAAAAAATTAAAAAATATTTACATAAGTATTCAGACCCTTCACTCAGTACTTTGTTGAAGCACCTTTGGCAGTGATTACAGCCTCGAGTCTTCTTGGGTATGACGCTACAAGCTTGGCACACCTGTATTTGGGGAGTTTTTCCCATTCTTCTCTGCAGATCCTCTCAAGCACTGTCAGGTTGGATGGGGAGCGTCGCTGCACAACTATTTTCAGGTCTCTCCAAAGATGTTAGATCGGGTTCAAGTTCGAGCTCTGGCTGGGTCACTCAAGCACACTCAGATTCTTGTACCAAAGCCACTCTTGCGTTGTCTTGGCTGTGTGCCTAGGGCCGTTGTCCTTTTGGAAGGTGAACCTTCGCCCCAATCTGAGGTCCGGAGTGCTCAGGAGCAGGTTTTCATCAAAGATCTCTCTGTACTTTTCTCTGTTAATCTTTCCCTCAATCCTGACTAGTCTCCCAGTAACTGCACCTGAAAGAAATTCCCACAGCATGATGCTGGCACCACCATGCTTCACCGTAGGGAGGGTGCCAGGTTTCCTCCAGCAGTGACGCTTGGCATTCAGGCCAAAGAGTTTGATGTTGGTTTAATCAGACCATTGTTTCTCATTGTCTGAGAGTCTTTAGGTGTCTATAGGCAAACTCCAAGCAGGCTGTCATGTGCCTTTTACTGAGGAGTGACTTCCATCTGGCCACTCTACCATAAAGGCCTGATTGGTGGAGTGCTGCAGAAATGGTTGTCCTTTTGGAAGGTTCTCCCATTTCCACAGAGGAACTCTGGAGCTCTTTCAGAGTGACCATCGGATTCTTGGTCACCTCCCTGATCAAGGCCATTCCCACCTGATTGCTCAGTTTGGCCGGGCAGCCAGATCTACAGTAGGAAGCGTCTTGGTGTTTCCAAACTTCTTCCATTTAAGAATGATGGAGGCCACTGGGCTCTTGGGGATCTTCAATGCTGCAGACATTTTTTGGTACCCTTCCCCAGATATGTGCCTCAACACAATCCTGTCTCGGAGATCTACGGACAATTAATTTGACTGCATGGCTTGGTTTTTGCTCTGACATGCACTGTCAACTGTGGGACCTTATATAGACAGGTGTGTGCCTTTCTAAATCATGTCCAATCAATTGAATATACCACAGGTGGACTCCAATCAAGTTGTAGAAACATCTCAAGGATGATCAATGGAAACAGGATGCACCTGAGCTGTATTTCGAGTCATAACAAATAAGGTATTTTTATTTTTTATAAATTTGCAGACATTTCAAAAAAATATATTTTCACTTTGCCATTATGGGGTATTTTGCGTAGATTTTAGAATAAGGCTTTAACGTAACAACATTTGGAAAAAATCAAGGGGTCTGAATACTTTCCGAATGCACTGTATGTACTCGCTGTATAACATGCAGTAACTAATTCGAAACATAACTTCTCCCTGAGAACACATGCTGTATGACCTTTGAAAGGTGCTCCAGGAAGAGAAACTCTTCACCTCAAAAGTATCTTCCCCAATTGTTGATGCAGGTTCCAACTTGAACTGCTGCATAGGTATTGCAGTTACAGTATACAGCTGCATACTTACGTGACAGGGGCCTGGATCTCTTTGACTCCAATGAACTTGAGCTGCCTGGTGATCTCAGGGAGGCTCTCACACCTGGCCAGGTTCACTCTGGGATAGTAGAGCAGGTATGACAGACACATCTCATCCCTGGTGGTCAAACCACCCTGAAGGAACAACCAGAGGAAAATAATCAAGAAATCAAGCCTGGGAGACAATCAGTATGCTCAATATTAAACGCCAATACCACAGCTAAATTAAGGTTACCACTTACCATGTTTTACAACTATCACATTACACGTTTATTTCATTCTATTTAGCTCCACAGAAACATTTGTCAACAAATACACCGATATCTGCGTAACAATCATCAACTCTAACAGCCATTAAGAAATCACAAAAATCTGTTTCGGAAACAAATTTGAATGTGAGTGATAGTTTACCCATTTGTGTCACAAATGCTAAAATGTTAGCATTTTGGAAACAGTGCCAGGGAAACTCAAGCAAATCATGGATTAGTGTCATACCAGGTGCATAGACTGCTTACAGGGTAAGGAAACCAATGTAACATTTTGTAACTTGGGTGAATTATCCCTTTATGTACTACTTCAAGGAGTATGATTTCTGACAAGGAGCAGACACAAAAGCATTGCTTTGTGGCGCCATGCACTGGACAAAGTTGCAATGGCAGGCAATGTGTTTTTCGGGGGAAAATAATTGGCATGAATTCACAAAATCATGACAATGGATTCAAATTTAGTCTCATGTCGTTCCAGAATAACAATGAGTTATCATGTTTCCTCCTGAACAGTAGAGAGTAACTTCAGAAGAAAACTACCCCTGTTTTACGACTAGTCATCAGAAATGTGTTAGTTTGATGTCTCTGTAAGAAACAGTGCCAGTAGCTGCAAACGGCAATATAACCAAGATTCGTCTGTGGTCCTCGGGCTGTATTTGCAGACAGATTGTTCAGCCAAGAACAGACAGTCTTTAACACATACATCTGAAAGTATCAACCAAGAGGTTCATGCAGGGGAAACACAACTCATTCCTATAACAAAATTCCATTCCATTGCATTCAAGTAGTCTCCACTCTTTCCACTGATATATTATCCTTCTTAATTTTGAGAAATAGGAACGATAGTGGTCTTCAATGTAATTATTCTTCACGATAAGAATGTTTCAAAACAATGTGCTTCGTGTCTGTCTCATGGCGATGCTGAAGTCAAAGGGATAATCCCATAGCTCTATCCTAAAAGGTTCTGTAATAAAATTGGTGTGAACATGATCACTATTGTACCATCCGGCAACCAACCAAATCATCAAATCCTGGAAACACAGACAGATGAGAAACACGAGCTCAAATAGACTCAAATGGGCTCAGCCGGAGGACCAATAGGACACACTGAAAAATGTTGTGATCTCTGTAAACTCAGAAGAACAGATAATTAAAGAAAAAAAGAGTGTGTTTTCATTTATCCATGTGGATTGTGAGTACTACATTCTTACCCAGGTCATGTTTTGTCTGCCTTTCGTGGTGTACTTGCATTCTGTGATCAAATGGTCACCCTGAAAAGAAAACAGATTGAAACCAAGGCTCTTCTCCGGTTGTGAATTTAGAACCCCACATCAAACAGAATGGCGTTGTCATAAAGTACAACATCAATATAACACTAAAGCAACAGTGCATAAGGTGTGACTCACTGTGGTTTTAGCACGGCTGTACTGCGGTCAAAGGCAACAGCCGTTTGTATGAAATCTTTTTCACATAAGTGAGCAAAACCCCCCAAAATGAACCACTTCTGTCCTGTATCTACAGTATGTGGGTGGATCAAAGTAATGCAATCATCAATCTTTACTGTTCATCAAAGGGTGAGGTAAACCTGCTTAGACCTGCAAGGGTAGCTCAAGCAGTAGATTTATATTCTCATGTTTCCTTCACTACTTAACATGTCAGGTTAACAGTATAGCAGTGTACCAACAGGTAGCAGCAGCCTCTCTTCCTTCAGCAGCTGGAACTCCTGGAAGTTGAAGTCAAACTCCTCGTCATGTGACAGGGGCTGCAGCTCCTCCTGCTCCCGGAAGTGTCTGGTTCTGATGGCGCGGCCAGCTAGGTGGGCATGCATCAGAACAGCAAACACCCTCACTCCGTTGGGCATCTCCTGGCCTAGGGACTGATGGAGGAGCAAAGAGATTCTCTCATAGATGCAGAAAGTGCTTGTTTTAGTTTAATTGCACTTTTGGATGATCACTGTTTTGGGAACGTAGTAAGAATAAAACAGCGGCGTGCCACTGTAGGTGATGTAGCATAACAGTAATTTAACAGTGGATGTTGGACGCCTGTTGTTCCCTAGTGAAATGGGACTTTTGGCATCACACCAGATTGAAAAACAACGCCAGAGCTGGCTGTCTTACCTCCTGCAGACACTCGCGGGTACAGTGTCCTTCGGAGACGTACTCCTGCATGCCTGGAGGCAGCATGTGGTACAGACTGACCCACACACCTGTCTCTATCACACCTGCATCATACTGCCGCAGCTCCGGGGTGTAGAAGAGACGCAGGCCAGAGCTGTCCACCACTCCTGAGAAGGAAACAGTAACATTACCGTTCACAGGGTAACTGACCGTTGTGCTGTAGATGTCACTTTGGCGCACACAAATGTGTATGCTGTGAACGGGTGAAAAGGAAGAACACAATGGCCATGGCAAACGAGCCAGGTTCGCTGTAACATGACGCGTCTTTGTGGGTGTACTGTACCTTGTTGAAGGGCTGGGTTGTCATAGTGGACCTCCATCAGGACATAGACAGGGTCTATTGCTGTGCCAATGGACAGACCAACGTGGGGCGGATAGGTGAACCCCTGTGAGGGTAGATTGAGAGGCACACTGAACATGTCGATAAGGACGCTTACGCGGCCACTCCGATACACGCACACACATGTAGCTAATGAAATGTATTACGACGCTGAATTGAAAACCATCACAAGTAGAAAACAATTGCCCACCTCACCACCGATGGCCCAGGCGAAGACTATCGTCTCACAGGTGAGAAATGAGTCAGGCATATTTGGATGGTAACATTCATGGCTGGCACCGAGCTCACTCTCATTCAAGTTGCTATCACATTGATACAACAAAATGTGATGAACCAGGTTTTCGTGGCCCCTTTGAATCAAAGGCTCAATCTGTAAACAAAAGAGGGGAAGTTGTACATTTGAATGCATTCTAAACCACAGTTGGCTTCTTTGAATTGCCTACACTTGCCTTAAAAGACCTCAACTCTATTGCTCTTAACCGTAGGATACACATGAGATGGGATAAACAGGATTCGGTTGGCCCTGCTCACCATAGGATGGAAGTAGTGAAAAATAATATTTTTTCCTCGATAGGGGCCTCTCGTTTGGCCTGCGATTCTGAGCAAAGCAGCTTGCTGCCTGCTGGGCAAACTGTGACATCATACTGTGAGGCCTCCTTTCAAATCAGCACGACATAAGACCAAAGCTTGGCCTATGACCACCATATAAATATTTAGACATTCTTCCTTTTACTTTTTCTCAATTGTTATTATTTAGGGTGGAAGCAGCTGTCGTAGTCGAAGTTAGAGGTTGAGATTGTGACATGAGAGGGGGGGGGGGAGTATCCCTTGTCAGACGATTTGAGACACTTTATAGGCTGCTGTCTCTGAATAGAGGACTTTGTTGAACAGAATACGTCTGTCAAACTAAAATACGCATGTCATGTAGACACAGTTTTCAGGAAGTCTTGAAAGTCAGAGTCAGCTAAACAGGAAGTGAGGTTGCGGTGCCCAGGATAATAGTGGGTGGGGTGAGGTGGTGAAAGGCCAAATAAATCCCCCAGAGGGATGAAACAGGTGGAGCAGAGGGTAGAGAGAGAAACCACAACTGAGAAAATACCATGGGAATGTTTAAAAAAATGTTTTTATGTCAGTATAGGCGTGCACAGGGAAAATGAGACTGGCTCTTTTAAACTTCTGTATAAATGCTTTAAAACGCAAAAAAGAACAACAGTAATTTTTCTTTATGGACCACAGATGAATTGGATGAGACAGTCCTATTCAGATCACGCATAAAAACAGATGTCTTACATACGGCCTCTCGCTCGCTGACTCACACATCATGCACACGCACACGAAAACATCTGGGATGGAAAAATATGTTTAATGACAACAGCCTGACTCCCATTTGGATAACCAAATGATTTCCGTTTCACTCTAATTGCATGCTAGCAACTCTTTTAGTATCTTACATCATTCCGTTATGCAAAAGATCCCTCTAAAATAAGAGTTCACAACAATATACAGGCTATCTTAAAACAACAGCGTGTGTGTTGTGCATAGTGGAATCGGACACCCCCAGCTGTTAATAAGGCTAGGATTTTCCACATCTTTTTTTCTCCATTGGAGCATATTTTTAGTCTAGAATGGTGCTGGTGTTTCTCAGTCTATGCTCTAATTGTTATCATCCGAGTGGCAGAGTGGAGAACAGAAGAGAAGAACTAGCTCCATGGGGCAGTACAGTAAGCTATGTGCTGGAGGGGAAGTAAGAGAAGAGGGAGCGAGCCATATTTATCTCTTTCTGACACTGGTTCACTTAATCACTGAAGACTCTTTGTTTTTGCGTAACTGTGTTTGACTTGACAGAATTGTCTTACCGTAAGTGGTACGACAAATGACAACACGACACAGTGCCACTATTCCACATTACATGATATAGCTAAGGCAGTGTAGATAAACGTACAAGCACATTTAGGATTTAGATTTAAGAGCACGTTTGGTATTTATGACAAATCAATGTGCCGTCATACCATACCTTTGATTCTAAATTGTACGTGCTACCTCCTTTAATCAAGTGTGTTTTGAAGGCTTTTGGTTTCATACTTGTTCAATTATGTTTGGGGTATATAATTAAAACAATGGCTCTTCTAATACACAGTAGCAATTTAAAGCTGCAAACAAGCTGCAGGTGTGGCATGGAACAGAGAGAGAGCTCCCCCGGGGGTGGGGGACATACTTCAGACGACAGCAATGAAAGAGGGACGCAGGCAGACCAAATAAGAACTCAGATGATCCAGGTGAGATGCCTTTAGAGAAGGGTAAACAAACTGACTGCGCTACGACTGAACTATAGGCTAGTCCTTCCTCAAGAGAAAGCCTGTCGTCAATTTGCTATCGTTTTTCTGCTGTGCTGTTAATATGGCTCAATGATTTCCAAGCGTGTACTTACTCTAATTATGTGATGCTTCTGCTGTACCTCCTGGATCTGAAATATCTGACACCAGTAGGTAGTGTCCTTGTATGGCACCGGCACCTATCTTGAGAGAAACAACAAGACAGCAAGACTGATGTTTACCCTTAATAAAATGTGTCTAGATCTCACACAGTGCAAATACGGTCTCAGAGTTGTAAAGGTCTCTGAGAAGTAACAAAAGCCAGAAGTGGTATCAGGTTTGTTTAAGAGACGGGTGGTTACTGGGTAGCGTTTGTCTTCTCCACCTGTCACACTTACGTTTATGTTTTGCAAGTTGAAAAAGTCGGTCCCAGAGGTAATATTAACTTTACTTCCAGGGTCGAGTAGCCGCATACTCTTCCTCCCCCTGTTCACTCCATGGTACATCGGTCCCGACGGTCCCACATCGTCACTGTGGTAGGCCCATATCACCCTCACTGTGCTTTCCTGGGCAGCACAAATTACACATCTATTATCTATCAATTCATTTCAATTAAAAGAATTCTGTAAGAAGTACTATGACACCCCCGGGGCACAAACTGACACTTCAACTAAAACGCCCAACCACCCACCTTACCCCATACACAAGCACACATTTAAACATCCAAACGACCCACACATTTCCCATGAGATAAAACACTTCCACCGCCCACGTACCGTGATGTCCTTGTCATTTGTGTCACAGGTCAGGAGATCCCTGCTGAAAGCCAGGACAGTGTGTGTATTGTTCTCCCTGCCAAACTCCAGCCTGTAGCTCTGCTGAACATCTCGATGCACTTTTCTCTTGGCGTCTGCAAAGTAATCCTGTAGAAAGCATGCCGGATAAAACACAACTATTCTGGCTGCAATAATACTGTAATTAACCAAAAATGAAAGAGGGGATAAGAGAGCTCTTCAATGTAATTATAGATACATAGATGTAATTCACTAAACTTGGGGGAAACCAGTGTTCTTATGGCACAATTGAAAGACTCTAAACAAAACAAATGTGCATTACTGTTATTATTTTAATAATGACCTATTACTGTACGGTTACTATAGCTAGGATAACGACTGTTACTACAGTTACTATACCTAATTTGTCTTGAGCCCCGTTTATACCTGCCACTAACATCTCGGCACTAGCGTCTTTTGTCCTGATCTTGTCCTCATTCTGATTGTCCCCACATTTTTAGACAGGTGTAGCCGATTAAAAGGCGCATTGTGATCGGATTGTGATCAGATCTTCCTGGCATGCATTAGTCAGGCATTGAACACCTCCGGAGGTAGTCAGGCATTGTGTCTGGATATCTTACAAGTGTAGACGGATCTGCACAGTTACAACTCTAAAATCATAGACAGGTGGCATCATTGACGATGTGTCTTAAAATAAATAAATAAATATTATTTTGAAAGAATGGCATTGTAATAATTAGCATACAGGGAAGAACCAGGAAATCTGGTCACAGTGGGGACACCATGGACAAATCGGAGACACATTGTAATACCATGTGTAGACAGATTTCTGAAAATGTGGGTACAATCAGAATCTGGACAAGATCTCAGGACACAGGACCCATGTTTGCACCAGGTATAAAATGGGGCTGTTGTTGGCAAGTGTCTGGCTGTCACTGCCAAGCCTAGCTTGCAAATACGTATGACAATTTTCCACTAAGGTGGGCAAACAACAACAACATTGGCATAAAACTACAGCTACCGTCTCCTTCTGGTAACAAAATGAGAGAGGTTATTTTGGATTGTGTGGCATCGTTGCCAGAAATGTTATCCTTGATCCCTGATCCCTGAGGCAGAGCGAGAATCCTGTGATGTGTAGCAATATCAAGACCCCTTACACTGTTGGAGTTAAGCCATGAGTGGCTGGCTGTGCATCACAACAGTTTACCATACTTAGTTACACCTAACCAATAACAGATGTCACTATTGGTTCAATTTGGAGATCCTCAATGACTATGTTCTAGCTATTTTAATCGGGATTTAGATAGGACTATTTCAACACACACAGTATAACCCAAATAGCATTGGGAAAAGAGTTAAACATAAATGTAATATAAATCATTATTTTCCTATAGCAGCACAACTGAAGTATGTATGTCATGTAAAAAAAAATGCAAGTGAAAGTAGCCCACCTCGTGATAAAAAGTAAGGCATAGGCCTAGATGCGTCACTTTCATTCAGTAAAACCAAAGGTGCATACCTGTAGATAGGGTCTTCCATCTGTGACTCCACCAATGACAATATCCGACAACGCCATTGCACCGTTGGGAGATAGACCAAATCCTACATATCCTGTCGTTTCCACTTCTATTTCGAAAGTAATTGTTCCCCGGTCAAACCTCCACTTTAGATGGTATTTCCCATGAGGGTCCAAGATGGTTGAATGTCTAAATCCGCTGCCGTGGGAAAAAGACGCGTAAAACCAAAAAGCTGTGAAGAGAACTAGGACACTACGATATTTCGCGGGTAACATTGTGAACGTTGACGTAAAAAAAAAAAAAAAAAACGACAAACAAACTAAAATGTCTCATTGAATGTGGTTGTTGAGATAAATTGACGTTTCTGTAGAGGTTTGCCAGTAGTGCGCGGCGACCTAAAGACGCTTAATCTGCGAGGAAGCAGCGCTTCTCTCATTCTCTCACTACAACTGTCGAAATGTGTGCTGGCCCCTCTGATCTTTAGAGACACGTCCCACACGGCTACTTCTGTGGTCAGGCCTTACCTGAGTGGTTCGTTGTACACACAGGTGGCTGCGGCTTTCGGCAGTACAGCATAAGACCGTGATAGAGGCTACACATACTTTTAACCGCCTGTATCGACGGGACAGAACGTGAAGAATGGGTGCGTTACAAGCACATACATTCTGAAGTGTACAACAGGGTGCATGGTCAGAATGTATAGTTAGACACTGGATGGATCATCTCTGAACGTGTAAGGGCATAATAGACTATTAGCCTAAATACCAACCTGAGTTAAAAATAAAACTCAAAGCAAAAACACAAGCTAAATTAGAATAGGTCTATAGAGGAAGAAAGTATTATCCTTGTCCCTTAATTTGAACTTCTCCTAAATGTATCAGTGCCATTATGCCCTTACACGTTCACAACTGTAGGCCTGGATGTATGGTGAACTACAGTAGGAAAGTAGCCATCAGTCAACAGGCTGACGGCAGTGAGACAAGCTGAAGCTGCCAAAACTTCCAGGAACTGTCCCTCCTTCAGAAACACACCTACATGCAAGATGAGGAGAGGGAATGAAATCACCCACTGCATAAAATGGAAAATGTGTTGGAATTCCTATATGCAAATAAAAAAAATAAGTAGCCAAGTAAAAATGGTTCAACAAGAATAATGCAATTAAGCATATGAGATTGAGTACACAAATCAGGTTTTTATTCTCATTTATATAGCCCATTAATCAGGTTTATTGAGTATATTGTACAGTAAAGCTTCCTCATTCAGAAATACATATTCAAATATACAACAACTGAACATAACCAAGAATCAAGAAGTCCAAAAACATCATTTCAACTTTTGATTGTTACCATTACCATTAAAAGCATAAGGCAGATAGAAAGTTGTGTAGCCTAAAGTGTGACCAAAACACACTGAATTAATATAGTATGCGAAGGTCAGAAAGGGGAAAGGGAAGCCAGGAATGATTTATTTAACCTTTATTTAGCTAGGCAAGACAGTTAAGAACAAATTCTTATTTACAATGACTGCCTACTCAAAGGCAAAAGGCCTCCTGTGGGGACGGGGGCTGGGATTAAAAATAAAATAGATCAAAAAATATATAAATATAGGACAAAACACACATCACGACAACACTACATAAAGAGAGACCTAAGACAACAACATAGAAAGGCAGCAACACATGACAACACAGCATGGTAGCAACATAACATGACAACAACATAGTAGCAACACAACATGACAACAACATAGTAGCAACACAACATGGTAGCAGCACAAAACATGGTACAAAACATTGGGCACAGACAACAGCACAAAGGGCACGAAGGTTGAGACAACAATACATCACACAAAGTAGCCACAACTGTCATTAAGTGTCCATGATTGAGTCTTTGAATGAAGAGATTTAGATAAAACTGTCCAGTTTGAGTGTTTGTTGCAGACCAAGTCTAGATGTAACTTTAGCCTGCAGCTTTGATATGTGCTGAGAGAAGAACAGTGTACCATCTAGCCATACTCCCAAGTACTTGGATGAGGTGACTACCTCAAGCTCTAAATCCTCAGAGGTAGTAATCACACCTGTGGGGAGAGGGGCATTTTTCTTAACAAAACACATGACTTTTGTTTTGGGGGTGTTCAGAACAAGGTTAAATGTAGAGAAAGCCTGTTGGACACCAAGAAAGCTTTGCTGTAGAGCATTTAATACACAATCTGGGGAGGGACCATCTTAGTATAAAAATATCATCTGCATATAAATGGATGAGAGAGATTCCTACTGCCTGAGCTATGTTGTTGATGTAAATTGAGAAGAGCGTGGAGCCTAGAATTGAGCCTTGGGGTATTCCCTTGGTGACAGGCAGTGGCTGAGACAGCAGATTTTCTGACTTTATACACTGCACTCTTTGAGAGAGGCAGTTAGCAAACCAGGCCAAAGATCCCTCAGAGACACCAATACTCCTTAGCCGGCCCACAAGAATGGAATGGTCTACCGTGTCAAAAGCTTTGACCAAGTCAATAAAAATAGCAGCACAATATTGCTTAGAATCAAGGCCAATGGTGACATCATTGAGGACCTTTAAGATGGCAATGGCACATCCATAACCTGAGCGGAAACCAGATTACATACCAGAGAGAATACTATAGACATCAAGAAAGCCAGTCAGTTGATTATTGACAAGTTTTTCCAACACTTTCGATAAACAGGGAAAAATAGAAATAGGCCTATAACAGTTAGGATCAGCTTGATCTCCCCCTTTAAATAAAGGACGAACCGTGGCTGCCTTCCAAGCAATGGGAACCTCCCCAGAAAGGCAAGACAGGTTAAAAAGGTCAGCGATAGTCTTAGCGATGATAGGGGAAGCAACCTTAAAGAAGAAAGGGTCTAAACCATTGGACCCAGATGTTTTTTGGGGGTCAAGTTTCAGGAGCTAACATTAAGGGACATGGGCAGCTGTGAGAAGGAGGGCTTATTCTCCAGGTCTTTAACCATTTTACAGAACTTCTTGCTGTTAGACCCACAGAGAGAGAACTGCTCCTTAAAGTAATTAACTTTGGCCTTCCGGATAGCCTGAGTGAACTTATTTCTTATTTGCCTGAACGAGAGATAGTACATCAATGTAGAAGTGTCGAGACATTTTCTAAATAATCTTAAACCCAACCAAAAACAAACTGCAAATGCATCCAACAAGTTTGTAGAGTCACAAGCTTGATGTAGTCATTGCGTGATAGGAATATGGGACAAAATACACACGTTTGACTACTTTACTTTAGAGGTGTCAATCTTTAGTGTGCCGAGCCTTTTGTGCCGAGGTTTTTGCAAAATGCAATTCTTGAGGTGGACTAACTCTGCAAGATCATGGTCGAACCAGGGGCCAAATCTGCTTTTAATTATCATTTTCTTTATGGAGGCGTGTTTGTTAACAATAACACTGAAAATATCATAAAAGAAGGTCCAAGCTTCTTCGACAGAGGGGATCAAGCTGATTCTATACCATTTTACAGAGGCCAGTTCATGAAGGAAGGCTTGCTCATTAAAGTTTTTAGCAAGCGTCTATGACAAATCAGGGCAGGTCATTTCACTGAGCAGCCATTACGAACACAGGCTGTAAAACTGTGATCACTAAGGTCATTACAGGTGGTTTAAGCATGTCCCAGTTTAGGTCACCTAGCAAGACAAATTCAGGCTTAGTGTAAGGGGCCAGGAGAGAGTTTAGGGCAGGTATAATCCTTAATTGGAACAATAACAAAGTGGACACCCTGCCTCAGCTTTGGTAAAAAGTTGGGGGCTGGGCCAGGAGAAATGTACCCAGTCTCAAATTAATAGACAGAGGTATGGATGCAAGGACTGACCATTCATGAAATAGTTTTAACCATGTCTACATTTACATTATTTGGGATTTTTTTTAAATAAGCATATATTTTGGGTTCTGATAAAGTATGACTAGGGCTGTTGTGGCGACCGTATTATCGCCACACCGGCAGTCACAAGTCATGAAGGCAGTCAAATTCCACATAACCGTTTGGTCATGGTAATTAGGCTTCTTCCAAGCTCTGATGCTGCTGCTGTTCATTAGTAGCCTACCAAACATGCTATTTGCCTGGTACTCAGCACTCTATTGTCCCTATAATCACTCTGACATCAATGCAAATGTATTCGAAAATCTAATCAAACACTTCTTGCGAGCCCATGAGCTCATGTTGCGCAACATTTCTAAAGACTATGCAATTGCGGGAGAAAACAAGAGTGATGGTCCCAAATAAAGAGCATGCTATTCTTTTCTTCTGAAAGCGACTACATTTTCTTCATATCATGCTCCTTTAGACCAGTCTAAAATAAATAATGGATTCATTGTGAAGGTGTAGGCTATATTACCTGGATATATTAGACTTTTTAAAATGGCTTGTAGGCTATGTGTGGAAGCCAGGAGATGCTAAAATTGCTTATGTTAATTAAATGGTAAATTACCGTGAGACAGACAGCTATTTTGCTTGACAATCACCGGCTGACAAAATTTCATGACCGCCACAGCCCTAGGTATGACAGTTGACCTTAGCTCATTAGGCGTTTCTAAGTTATATTCTTCAAGAACTAATGGGTATGTGTCATCAATTTATAAGTCCAAAAATTGATACAGCAACTACGGATTCTAGCTTTAAGAGTTCATTGCATCTAGTGTGGCACTGCTTTTTATTGAAGAAAATGAAAACAGAAAGAGCTGTTTTTGTGAGGCAGCAAAAACATTCACTGGTCCAAAATCGTGTACAATCCATACATATTTAATCATACAGTGAGAGTAGTTATGAGATTAAATACAAATTCATAAAGTGAAGAATGAGGCAGCATTCCTTGGAAGAATCTTACAGCAAAAGTGATGCAATATCTTGTTTAGTATTGCACAATCCTTGACCTCTAGTGCATAGACAAGGCTACGGTCCATTATAATCAGGTCTTAAACAAGCCTATTCCGGGCATATTCTGTGTGTATTCTTCTTACTATAATATTAATTAACAATCAACAAAAATATGATTTCAATATCCCAGGATTAAAAAGGCAAAAGCCTGGACACAAAAGCATTGGTCCACAGAACAAGAGACTACTATATACACTGAGCATACAGTACCAACCATTAGGAACACCTTCCTAATATTGAGTTGCACCCCCTCCCCCTTTTGCACTCAGAACAGCCTCAATTCGTTGTGGCATGGACTCTACAAGCTGTCAAAAGCGTTCCACAGGGATGCTGGCCCATGTTGACGTCAATGCTTCCCACAGTTGTGTCAAGTTGGCTGGATGTCCTTTGGCTGGTGGGCCATTCTTCAAACACACAGGAAAATGTTGAGCGTGAAAAACCCAGCAGCGTTGCAGTTCTTGACACAAACCAGTGTGCCTGGCACCTACTACCATAACCCATTCAAAGTAGTGGAGGCTGCTCAGGGGAGGATGGCTCATAATAATGGCTGGGACCGCGTTAATGGAATGGCATCCAACACATGGAGACCATGTGTTTAATGTATTTGATACCATTCCACTAATTCCGCTCCAGCGACTACCACAAGCACGTCCTCCCCAATTAAGGTGCCGCCTGTTGTTTAAAGAGCACCTAAATCTTTTGTCTTGCCTATTCACCCTCTGAATGGCACACAATCCATGTCTCAAGGTTTAAAAATCCTTCTTTAACAGTTCTCCTACCCCTTCATCTACACTGATTGATTTGGATTTAACAACTGACATCAATAAGGGATCACAGCTTTCACCTGGTGAAACCTGGTTTTTAATGTTTTGTATACTCACTGTATGTGTCTGCAGATCTTTATATCATATAGAATTTAAGGAGTTTATACATTATTAATTCATTACTGATGGACTATTTTGACAAATAGAAGCCAACAATGGCACACTGACAAAGTTCCCTTGAAAAGTGATCTATTTATATTTCAATATAATACACTGAACAAAAATATAAACGCAACATGCAACAATTTTACTGAGTTACAATACAATAAGGAAATCAGTCATCTGAAATAAATTCATTAGGCCCTAATCTACAGATTTCACATGGCTGGGTAGGAGTGCAGCCATGTGTGGGCATAGACCAACCCACTTGGGAGTCAGGCCCAGCCAATCAAAAATAGTTTTTCCCCACAAAAGGGCTTTATTACAGACATAAATACTCCTCAGTTTCATCACCAGTCCAGGTGGCTGGTCTCAGACAATCACGCAGGTGAAGAAACTGGATGTGGAGGTCCTGGGCTGGTGTGGTTACACGTGGTCTGCGGTTGTGAGGCCGGTTGGATGTACTACCAAATTCTCTAAAACAATTTAGAGGCAGCTTATGGTAGAGAAATGGACATGACATTTTCTGGTAGACATTCTTGCAGTCAACGTGCCAATTGCACGCTCCCTCAAAACTTGGGACATCTGTGGCATTGTTTCCACTTTGTAATGATCACACTGTTTAATCAGCTTCTTGATATGCCACAACCTGTCAGGCGATGGATTATCTTGGCAAAGGAGAAATGATCACTAACAGGGATGTAAACAAATTTGTGTACACAATTCGAGAGAAAAAAACTTTTTGTGCATGTGGAAAAAAATTCTGCGATCTTTTATTTCAGCTCATGGAACATTGGACCAAAACTTTACATTTTGCGTTTATATTTTTGTTCAGTATAGTAAAGTGACAGTACAAAACAGCTGTCACATTTGTCTTCATTTTACAAGCAATGGGCCTTGAAACTCAAACTTAGTCCTAAAGAATCATGAAACTGCCAGGACCAAAGTATGTGTGAAAAGCATCATCATCCTTTAACTGATGCCCAGATGATTAAACCAACGACAACAGCAAGTACGACCAGAACGACAATGAGAATGCAGATCTTCTTTCTAGATTTGCGCTGAAAGGGTCAGAAGAAACACTTAATGTGATATGCAAGTTGATTCGATGCAGTGTTGTCACAATTTATTTACTAATTTAATTGAATGATGTATTTATTTAATAATAATTTCCATGTTACCTACCTGATAGTCTGCAGCCTGTGCTAACTGCTGGGTGGCATTCTGAACATGAAGGTCGGCAGTTTCGACATGGGCCTCTATACTGTCTAGGGGTATAAGAAAATACAGTGAAAGGGTCATTCTCTCACAGAAGTTCACAGTTTAGGTTTAATGTTTTGTTAACTTTGCAAAAAAGTTGGATGTTTACTTCAGAACACTGTTACTTTTGACTTGTACACTATGACGATGATTCAACTCTCAGAGGATGTCAGTTTTAACACCTTGAATTGTTCCTCTGAGTGTTGTGTGACATATTTCAGTGTGTGTGTGTGTGTGTGTGTGTGGCATAGCTGATTGTCATCCTCTGTTCCCAGAACGCTCGTTAGACTCTTCTCCATAAAGGCTCCTAAACATGCAGTATGTTGTCAATGTTTTGAAATTGGAAGAGTTTGATGTATTCAGAAGTCGAGGTGTAAATGACTACATGGATGCTTACCGATCATATCACCCTGCTCATGGACCATCATTCCCAAGTCCTTAAATATTTCATTTATATCTGTAATATCAGACTGAAAAAAAGTAAAACCATGCATTGAATACACAGACAACATAACAGATTAAATAAACTGTATAGAAATCCATTACGTAAGTGTGATTTGCAGGATAGCATAAGGTGTGCTTACTGTATACATTTATTGAAAGGCAACCAATGTTATTTGGAGGAACAATAGACCTCATACAAAATCTTAATTGAACCCTGAATCTTGCACATAATCGAGTTCGATGACCGCTCACATGGTTCGGGTTTATGAGTAACAATATGCGAGTGCTGTCACCTCTAGCTGTCTGATGGAAGTCTCTCTCTCCTGGATGAGCTGCAGGTCTTCCTCAGTGATGGCCACCTCCTGGGACTGAGACTGGACCTGGGCCTGCCCCCCACTGCAAAGTCAGACATGGGAAACACGGTCAACCACCCCAAAGCAAACACTCACCTCCCACTCTGTCAGACTGGGCCAGAGAGATGGGCCTGAAAAGACTGACATGATAACACTAAAGTAGATTGTTCGATAAACAAGCAGACCGGTAGCAGTCAGAGAATAGTAAACTGTGGGATTTGTATGTGAACATTCATTTGATGGTTAAAACCCCTGTAGCCCTTACATCACAATATCTACTAAGCTAACATATGGAATTGTTTTAAGATGGTCATAAAAAGTCCAATTTAACCACTTGATTTGGAATTTTAGGACCCTTGTAAGTAAGTAAGTAAAATATATATATATGATGCCAAATTCAATGTTTCATCAACGCATTGAATAACACATTCAGAAATGGAAAAACAGACATAAAAAATAAACCATAAAGGAACAAGGTTTTGAAGTGTCTGTCCTATATCTGAGAGAGAGATAAGAAAATGTATTTTACCCCCTATTCACTTTTTGCAATTTGTACAGCCACCTTCAGACGACTCCCGTAGACCAGCTGAACAGAACCTTTATGTTCGTGAGAGTCTCCCCTTTCGTTTATTGGTGACATATTAGTTTGTATCCAACGGTTCAGTCTGGATGGTCAGTTTTGTGAGAAGACCTCTTCGAAGTCAGGATGTCCGTGACCGAAAATTCAGACAACTGCCGTAAAACATATAGCATGTCATAGAGCAAAACAACCAACGCTGCCGTGATCGTGAGAGTCTACCTTAGCGATAGTGGTGACATTGCGGGGCGTTCGAGAGAACTGGAATTCCAGTTTCGATGCCCGTTACAAAAGATTATTCCCAGTCAGACCTAGTTTTTCCAGAGTGCCTTGATAAGCTCCTTTCCTGAGGACGGCTCACCTCTCACAGTCCTGGGCGACTTTAACCTCCCCACGTCTACCTTTGACTCATTCCTCTCTGCCTCCTTCTTTCCACTCCTCTCCTCTTTTGACCTCACCCTCTCACCTTCCCCCCCTACTCACAAGGCAGGCAATACGCTCGACCTCATCTTTACTAGATGCTGTTCTTCCACTAACCTCATTGCAACTCCCCTCCAAGTCTCCGACCACTACCTTGTATCCTTTTCCCTCTCGCTCTCATCCAACACTTCCCACACTGCCCCTACTCGGATGGTATCGCGCCGTCCCAACCTTCGCTCTCTCTCCCCCGCTACTCTCTCCTCTTCCATCCTATCATCTCTTCCCTCTGCTCATACCTTCTCCAACCTTTCTCCTGAGTCTGCCTCCTCAACCCTCCTCTCTTCCCTTTCTGCATCCTTTGACTCTCTATGTCCCCTATCCTCCAGGCCGGCTCGGTCCTCCCCTCCCGCTCCGTGGCTCGATGACTCATTGCGAGCTCACAGAACAGAGCTCCGGGCAGCCGAGCGGAAATGGAGGAAAACTCGCCTCCCTGCGGACCTGGCATCCTTTCACTCCCTCCTCTCTACATTTTCCTCCTCTGTCTCTGCTGCTAAAGCCACTTTCTACCACTCTAAATTCCAAGCATCTGCCTCTAACCCTAGGAAGCTCTTTGCCACCTTCTCCTCCCTCCTGAATCCTCCTCCCCCTCCCCCCTCCTCCCTCTCTGCAGATGACTTCGTCAACCATTTTGAAAAGAAGGTCGACGACATCCGATCCTCGTTTGCTAAGTCAAACGACACCGCTGGTTCTGCTCACACTGCCCTACCCTGTGCTCTGACCTCTTTCTCCCCTCTCTCTCCAGATGAAATCTCGCTTCTTGTGACGGCCGGCCGCCCAACAACCTGCCCGCTTGACCCTATCCCCTCCTCTCTTCTCCAGACCATTTCCGGGGACCTTCTCCCTTACCTCACCTCGCTCATCAACTCATCCCTGACCGCTGGCTACGTCCCTTCCGTCTTCAAGAGCGCGAGAGTTGCACCCCTTCTGAAAAAACCTACACTCGATCCCTCCGATGTCAACAACTACAGACCAGTATCCCTTCTTTCTTTTCTCTCCAAAACTCTTGAACGTGCCGTCCTTGGCCAGCTCTCCCACTATCTCTCTCAGAATGAACTTCTTGATCCAAATCAGTCAGGTTTCAAGACTAGTCATTCAACTGAGACTGCTCTTCTCTGTATCACGGAGGCGCTCCGCACTGCTAAAGCTAACTCTCTCTCCTCTGCTCTCATCCTTCTAGACCTATCGGCTGCCTTCGATACTGTGAACCATCAGATCCTCCTCTCCACCCTCTCCGAGTTGGGCATCTCCGGCGCGGCCCACGCTTGGATTGCGTCCTACCTGACAGGTCGCTCCTACCAGGTGGCGTGGCGAGAATCTGTCTCCTCGCCACGCGTTCTCACCACTGGTGTCCCCCAGGGCTCTGTTCTAGGCCCTCTCCTATTCTCGCTATACACCAAGTCACTTGGCTCTGTCATAACCTCACATGGTCTCTCCTATCATTGCTATGCAGACGACACACAATTAATCTTCTCCTTTCCCCCTTCTGATGACCAGGTGGCGAATCGCATCTCTGCATGTCTGGCAGACATATCAGTGTGGATGACGGATCACCACCTCAAGCTGAACCTCGGCAAGACGGAGCTGCTCTTCCTCCCGGGGAAGGACTGCCCGTTCCATGATCTCGCCATCACGGTTGACAACTCCATTGTGTCCTCCTCCCAGAGCGCTAAGAACCTTGGCGTGATCCTGGACAACACCCTGTCGTTCTCAACCAACATCATGGCGGTGGCCCGTTCCTGTAGGTTCATGCTCTACAACATCCGCAGAGTACGACCCTGCCTCACACAGGAAGCGGCGCAGGTCCTAATCCAGGCACTTGTCATCTCCCGTCTGGATTACTGCAACTCGCTGTTGGCTGGGCTCCCTGCCTGTGCCATTAAACCCCTACAACTCATCCAGAACGCCGCAGCCCGTCTGGTGTTCAACCTTCCCAAGTTCTCTCACGTCACCCCGCTCCTCCGCTCTCTCCACTGGCTTCCAGTTGAAGCTCGCATCCGCTACAAGACCATGGTGCTTGCCTACGGAGCTGTGAGGGGAACGGCACCGCAGTACCTCCAGGCTCTGATCAGGCCCTACACCCAAACAAGGGCACTGCGTTCATCCACCTCTGGCCTGCTCGCCTCCCTACCACTGAGGAAGTACAGTTCCCGCTCAGCCCAGCCAAAACTGTTCGATGCTCTGGCCCCCCAATGGTGGAACAAACTCCCTCACGACGCCAGGACAGCGGAGTCAATCACCACCTTCCGGAGACACCTGAAACCCCACCTCTTCAAGGAATACCTAGGATAAGATAAGTAATCCTTCTCACCCCCCCCCTTAATGATTTAGATACACTATTGTAAAGTGGCTGTTCCACTGGATGTCAGAAGGTGAATTCACCAATTTGTAAGTCGCTCTGGATAAGAGCGTCTGCTAAATGACTTAAATCTTAAATGTTAAATGTAGTTCCCAGATGTCTTGAACGCACTGAAGTCAGATTTCTGAGTTACCGGTTGTTTTGAAAGCGGCATTAGTTTGTAGCTCACATGGTTCGGGTTTTACAGCCAATTTCATGCTGATTTTCTTGTACGGATCCTCTGTGTAGAAAAAGGCAGCTTTCACAAGCCCCATGTCATGGTATAGGCGCAAACGTCAATGGCTTGACGGGGGATTGAGCTGCAGGCTCTACAAGAAATGGTAAGTCTCTAGCATAGCGGAGCTTCAAATCGACTTTAGGGGGTACAGAGGAGAAATTCATAGCAGAACAAAAGGTTGACCCTATATAGTCACAAAACAGGACATTAAAAATAGAGCTAAATCCCAATAGA
This sequence comes from Oncorhynchus masou masou, assembly GCF_036934945.1. Classification (NCBI taxonomy): domain Eukaryota; kingdom Metazoa; phylum Chordata; class Actinopteri; order Salmoniformes; family Salmonidae; genus Oncorhynchus; species Oncorhynchus masou. The sequence goes on from NC_088227.1 coordinate 15,176,922, forward strand.
CCAAATAAATATCTCCACCGTTGTGGTGTTGAGAAAAGAAGATGTTTACATCCTTCACAACTGTAGGCAACAATAATCGAATCAGGGATTACAAACTCTGGGTAAATCCACAAAATAGTGTGTCTACAGCGATTTCTTCCTCTGTAGTCAGGATGCAGTTTTATGTGGGGACAAACATTGGGTTGTAGTATTTAGACAGCTTGCACAGTATGTTTAGTGCAGCATGTCTGTGCACTATTGCACTCAAAAAAACTAGACCACTGAAATGTTGAACTCTGACCTTTCAAAGGGGTTTCCATTTCCTCCAAAGCTGTCGTCAGGAAAACCACCCTGAGGGGGGACAGAACAGTGAGCCTGATGCACTCGCATTTCAGGTGCGATTTGATTTGTTTGTGTAAAGCATTGACTACTAACCGACACTCTGGACTCGGCACGGACTCTGGCAACAAACTCCTTCTCTTTCTGAGCAGCCTGCCTCTGTGCCTTTTGGAAATTGGCCAGTGCATTGGAGAAGTCATTGATAAGGCGATCTTTCTGGATCTTTCTCTGGCGCTAGAAGAAGTAAACAAATGAGCAAACATCACATACTGTACAGTGTACATGATACTGTGTCATAGCACTTCAATTTCAACTGATAGACAACTATTCTTAGGATTTCTGTCTCAGGCCACCACACCCTACTTTACATAAGATGCTGGTATTTCACTTCTGCTTATTAAAACATTTATATTAATTTTGTTAGCAAGAAATACAACTAGAATGCATTTGCAATTAAACCAATAACTTTATTTACATTGTCTAAATTTGGGCTCCCGAGTGGCTCAGCAGTCTAAGGCACTGCAACTCAGTGCTAGAGGCACTGAGCTGTGTTTTATGTTTTAATAAGCAGCAGTGAAATACTAACATCTTATGTAAAGTACGGTGTGGTGGCCTGAGACGGAAGTCCTAACAATAGTTGTCAATCGGTTGAAATTGAAGAGTGCTATGACACAGTATCATGTACACTGTACAGTACGTGATGTTTGCTCTGTATCTCAACCGGGAGTTCCATAGGGCGGCGCACAATTGGCCCAGTGTCGTCCGGGTTTGGCCGGTGTAGGCCGTCATTGTAAATAAGAATGTGTTCTTAACTGACTTGCCTAGTTAGAAAAAGATTAAATAAAAAAACATCTAAGACCGTATTGAAAAACAGAAATTGTGGATGTTTGTAAGAATTTAATTATTCCTGCCATTACAGGCGTTCCAGCCATTCCTTATGAACTTCACAAGGCACTCATTTCTTTCTTTACCACACACAAGCACACATTTCTTCAACATTGTGGGATATCTGCTGTCAGGAAAAATGTTCATGCTGTGTGCCTTGGGCCTTCCTTGAACAAGAACCCCCACAACTACAAAAACAGGAAATAAATGCCCAATGTGCTTAAGAATAGCGCACCAGCTGAATTTATAAATAAAAAGGGGTACCTTACAGTTAGTTTCCTGTTATAGTTCATTACACAATATAATGAAAAACTGTTCATTATTTAAATAATTGCATTTTGAGAAGAAATTCTTATCTAATGTATTATCTCCAATGTGTCATATAAGTAAAACTTTAAGTATGCAGGGTAAATTGAATGGACAGGTGGCTAAAATAAAAGATTAAATAACAGCATGTACATTTATTTTATATTGCAGGGTTTACATGCTTGCCTGTAGATGGCGACATGTGCTGTTTAATGACATACATTCTTAAAAAGGTGAACAGAGGACACTATAGCAATTTTTTTGTGTTAAGAGACTCACAAGGAAAAGGTAATTCAGGGACCAGCGTGGACAGCACAGGCCCGCCCACCTAACATGTGACCAATGAGCACTGAGGTGCTGTTCACATATTAATGTATGAGTAACATTCTGTCTGCTATTGGGCATTACACGACACGTTCCATGCAGTCCACACAATTCCTATACATTTTGTTGCTTGTTGTAAATTAAGTTGAAGCTACCGTACAAAAAAAAGTTGATTACCTGTTCAGTTGTGACAGGCAAAGAGCCAAATTCCTTCACACATCGGTCTGTCTCTTTGGCAAGGTGGTTGACATTTTGCTGTTTCTGCTGGCTACATTTGAAAAGTCAAAAGCGTCATTTAGATAACATTCCACAGAAATGCACATAGCAGCATGTAATAACTTTAAAAGCTACACACTGCAAGAGCCCTCTTCTGATTAGAACAGAACTCACAGCTGCTGTCTGAGCTCAGTTGTGTCTTGTGGGGTTCCCAACTGATTCACAATTCTCTGAATTTCAGATGCTGGTAGAAACAGGGCACAAATATTGTGACAAAACAATAACAGTACGTGTGTTCATTCAATAGGTAAAGTATTCAATTTGAAAGTTTTTTTTTTTCATTTTGAATTATGTAAAATGTATATTAATACTTCTGAGTCAATCCCCAGGCCTCATATGAGAAGTATAATAGCCTACAGGCCTACTAAATTCAGAGGATATGACAAAACTTGTGTACTGATTTACATGTGCACAGCTTGTCCATATGTCTCACTTACTTTGTTGTGTTATCTTCTGTATGTTGGAGATTATCGTCTGAGTAAGCACATTTGGGTCCTGCACTTTTCCGTACTGGTAGGCCATGGTTGACGCATTGAGAGTCTCCCAAAGACCTTGAAATATAAAATGTTACAAGTATTGTTGTAGGTCAGTCACTCACACAGCTTCAGTTCATTCCACCTGCTTTAGGCATTATGTACACTCATTCCCCGAGACATACTGTAGCGTGTCACCAAAGTGGTAAAAATCCCATTTGCTTGTATAAAATGGTTTTAAAATGAATAAACCTACATATTTTATTCATGAATATTGAACATACTAATAATAGGCTGTCGGTAAGAGTAAGAAATGAATGTACACAGGGTACATTGTGCATGAATCAGCCTTCCACTCAGATTAGATAGGCCTTCAAAGAGGCTAGGCATAGATGTCAGCTCAAAGTCAAATTTTGATTTAGCCTACATTTGGTTGAGTTGTCAACTAACATGAATTCAAAGTGAATGCAACAAAAAAATGTCACCATGTCACTGGATTTAGATTAAAAGTTTGGGTGAAAAGACAAAATGCCCTTACATTGAGGACTTTTCGCAAATCCAATGTTTTCCCCGTTGATTCAACATCACACAGATGTTTGGGTATAAATGATGTGGAAACAATGATTCAACACGTTTTTTGCCCAGTGGGAGGCCACCTACAGGACAAGCTAATATGCTGACCACACCACCTGCATTGCGTTGAAAAATAAATGTACACATACATCTTATTCAATCATTTCATCCAAACTGCTCGCGTCAACGAGCATCTGCATAGCCAGGCACTAAAATGTAACATGCTTCGATGTTTAACTCCTGATATGCTGCAAGTCCCGCCTCTCCCATCTCCCCATTGATTTTTTAGGAACATAACCACATGGGTGATTGAAAGATGAACTGAGGTCCACACTCCCCAGCTAGCACAGTGTATCTGGGCCGATTCCAGTTGAGAGTAGGGGCACTCGGCTGAGAGTCAGACTCGGTCGACATCATGTGGCCAGAGTCTGGGCCGCCTTTGGCAGAATTACTTATGGCTAGGATGTGGGGATTGAGCTCGGGCCGATTCCGTTGTGAGTTATCTGGCCCAAATGTATTACTTGGGGCTAAGGCCAATTGAGGCTACTCTCTGGCAGATGATTACACAGGCTGCTTTATATAATTAACATTTCATTATTAATTTTTCCATATTTTCTACATTTAAATACATTTAAATTAAATTCTTTAAGAGTCCTGTGTAGTATTTTGATACTTAATGCAAGGCAATTGATAAGCATGAAAAACTTTGTGGATGGAGCCTCCCGAGTGGAGCAGCAGTCTACGACACTGCATACAGATGCTGGTTCGAGACCGGTGCTGGCCGCAACCCGGGAGGCGATGCACAATTGGCCCAGCGTCGTTCGAGTTAAGGGAGGGTTTGGCCGGTCAGAATGTCCTTGTCCTATCGTGCTATAGCGACTCCTGAGGCGGGCCAGGTGCACGCACGCAGACACAGTCACCCGGTATATGGTGTTTCTTTGACACAAAATGCTTTTTTTTTGTGGATGGGTATAATTTGTATTTATAAAATGTATAAAATGTATAATAGTAATATTTAAAATGACTAAAATTGGGTAATTTTGTATGCGTTTATTTAAATTTGCATCAGGCCGCTTCTGGGGGGGATTCTGGTAAGATGCAGGCAAAGTCGGCTGAATTCGGGTAGACGAGTCCCACACCGGGCTGATCAGTTCCGGCACCCAGGAAGAGGGCCACTTCTGGGCCGATTACTCATTGCTAGCTGGGTCCAGTCCAGTTCGTGGTGGTAATGCACCTTAAAGTTGGTTGCCAACCGTCATATAAAGTCCACAGAAAAATAAGTGATTACTAGAAACTAACTAGGCTATGCTTTTTTATCTGTGGATTAATTGTTGGAGTAGAGAGCACACAATTTTGGGCTGACTCAAAATGGGTCAAAATTCTTCAAAGATCCAGGTGGAAAAAGGAGCTTGTGCATTTCAGGAAAAATAACAACCCGTTGTTTATATCCCAGGACAAATTAGCTAGCAACAGAAAGCTAGCTAGGTAAATGACCATGACGGTTTCATGTGTTTCGACTGTCTGCAAATTAATATAGTTTGTTTTGATATGTCAACCTGCGTGTTTTGATCGCGTCTGGTGTGGATGGACAAAATCAACATGCGTGCGATTGCGCATGCGTGCACGGTCTCGTCGGCATGTAACGCTCTCAACCTAGAGAACGAGGCCAGAAAGATGCGGAAATACAGAAGCCTGAATAACCTGTAATAACCTGTTTCTATTTGCGACTTATGTCATCATATATACATTTCATCAAACGCAATAGACGTGAATTGTAAAGTACCATGTGAATTTATATCAGGAAATACTGCAGTGTAACGTTAGAGGTAACGTTAAAGATACATTGTTTCTTCAGTTGCACAAATGCTGGCAACTGTTTGTGAAAGCAGACTATAAACATTAGCATTCCTTTAAAGGTCGCATGAGTTTTAGCTTAATTGTCGCTTGTCGACATTTCCAAATTATTGCATGCCCAAACATTGCTTTTGTCAAATTTCTGCCAACACTAAATACTTGTTTTCCATGTTTCGTTTACCTTAGTTCTGTCTTGACAGTCTGCCCCGCTTGCACTCTGCTTCCTTATCAATGTGTCATGCTTTTCAGTCACATGATCTGCTCTGCTTTACAGGGTACCGGCAACGTTTGGGTTCAACGTCAACTATTAAACCAAAGAAGATAGATTATTTATTTTTATCCAAAGATACATTTTATTACTTTTTTTTTTACACATTATTCTACGGTACATAAAAATTACAATAAAAGAGTTAAATGATTTAGAAGTCAAACACTATGAGACAGAAAAGGCCAGGCAAATGTTGACAGCAGTAGAATGAATGTGCAGAAGAGGTTCCTCAAATGCTTGAACACACTATTCAAAGTAGACAATGTCATTGCCTAGATACAAAAAATAATAATACCAATGAACCACATACAGTACATTTATTGACATGAATCCAATACAAGCAATTTTCTGGGAAGTAAATTCCCTGTGCCAGCCATCTGCCCCCCCCCCTTAAAAAAGGGGCCATCATGAAACATTGTAAAATTGTTTGCAATAAATGAGGTACATCCTGTTCACACATAGTTTTACATAATAGTGATGTAGCTTTACAATGTCCTATCATGTAGTAGTAAATATATTTATATAGGATGAATTTTTATATAAAATAGTTTCAATGTGACAATGAGATGAAGACCTTTCTGGAACCAATGATAAAACAGCAGGGGCACTATTTTCACTGGAGTCATGTCCCTCAATGTGATACAAAAAGTGGCAACAGTGTGCTTTAGGGATCTGCTGGATTTAGGACCATGTGAACACCACAGAGTGGGCTGGAGGCCAAATATAAGATCTGAGCTATTTTGATAGATGTGTGGCAGAAGAGATGGGACTCTGACCCCAAAGTCCAGCATTTATATGGCCTTCAAAGAAAGGACAGTGGACCAAGAGTCAAAGGTCAGATTAGGAAGCAAGAGTTGGCGTTTGCTCGATTTGCTCTTGGGACATTGCACATTGAACTCGTCATGACATCTGATTGGCGAGCAGTCCTGCACTGTTATTTTAGGTGTGTGTGACTCTCCTCACTTGCCTTCCATTATCACAGCAATTTTGCTCCCTATAGGCAATATCAAATGTGCAAAAAAAAAAAAAAACAGTTAAATTACCAGAGATTCTCATATGGCCCTTACAGTATATTAGGCTATCTGTATTACTTGGCTATATCAGCCAATATGATAGATGTAGTTTGAAGAGGGCAGAGTTGGAGAGACTTGACTTTCTCTTGAGCTATTTTTACAGCCAACCTTTTAGAGCTGGGAAGATTTTCAGATGGAGAAATATATCAATATTTATTTATAGGCAATGTAGTAAACTATAGCCTAATCATAGGCCTATTTAGGAAGTACATTTCCTTGGAAAGATAACTGCCCCATGCTTCTCCACCCATTCATAGGCAATAGCCTACTCTATTTAATTGAGAGCACAAGCACACCTGATCTTGCAGGTATGGCTACTGAACGGGAAGCAGCAGGAATGATGACAGCGACACTTGCTATGTTTTCCACAGGCCTTTAGGGTATCGCCTACCTTTTTAGGAGGACGCTTTGCAGGCAGAGACAAATAAATGGGTAATCAATACTTATTGAAAATTAGAAGGCGCAATGCTCGCTCACCATAGCAGCCTAACCTATGTGCACGTTGTGCCTTTACAATGATGATTACAATCTTTGATTTCACTTCGACTTATGTTTGTTGAGCGCCCTCCACTTCTTTCCATCGTCAATATTTATTTACAGAAAATGTAGGAAACTACAGTCTAATCATATTTGGGCTCCCGAGTGGTGCAGCAGTCTAAGGCACTGCATTTCAGTGCAAGAGGTGTCACTACAGTCCCTAATTCGAATCCAGGCTGTATCACATCTGGCCGTGATTGGGAGTCCCATAGTCCCATTTGTTCTTAACTGACTTGCCAAGTTAAATAAAGGTTAAAACATATATATATATATATATATATATATATATGATAATTTCATATTTAAGTTAACTGCCACGTGATTCTCTGCCCATGTAGGCAGCTTACTCTATTTCAATGAGACCACACAAACTAGGGGCACTTGAACTCTAGTATGTGAACTAAGAGAGGTAGGATACTGAAGTTCAAGCAGCGAATTCTGAGTTTGTGAATAATGCAAAAAATATGTGATTTTAATACAAGAGGTAGGCTAACGCATTTAAAGCAGAAAGATGACAGTTTCAAAATAACTTGTGGGACAGCAAAAATATCTTTATCCCAAGGTCATCTGTCTGACTGCCCACAGAATGAAAAATGCAGACAGCGCACCAATAATCCCTGTCGGGACCCGCAAGTCCTACAAGCATGCAGCCCTCTAGTGCACAGTCATCGTACCAGGATCAGATGGTGACAGGGGTCCCAGCAGAGTCAGACAGCCAGGGAAGACCAGACCACAGAGCTCAGGTGAGCAGTACATTAACAACATCAGTGAATGATACAAAGTTCCATCTTAAATTGATGGGTAGACCTACAGTAGCTACAGGACAGCATCTTAAACTTAAAGCTACAGTCTGAGATCTGGGAATAATTATAATTTCAATTATTGAACCGTTGATTCTATTCTTGGATAATACATTGTATAAATGTACACCAAGGTAATTCTTTGTCATGCCTCATCTTAGGAGGATCAGATGGTGACAGGGGTCTCATTAGGGTCAGGCAGCCAGGGAAGGCCAGTCTGTGATGGAGCCGAGAGGAATTTTTGCAGATACAACACTTTCTTCTCTCTGTGCAGAACACACTGGATGAGCCAGATGCTATTTTAAGACCTCAAGTTGATATCTGTATCAAGGGTTGATAGAGGCTTTTCCCGATGACACAAAACATGTATAGCAAAACAAAAATGTGAAGAAGATCTGGTAGAAGCTATTGATGATGAATGGATACAGATATGTTTGGATGCCCAGTCATGTTCATATCATCTCAGACATAAATGACTGCAGTTTGAGACCATCAATAGAACGTACTAGAACGTACTATATGCCACTGAAACTGAATTACATGCACTCAGAAATGTAATTCCTCTACTGGAGGTGTAATGCACAAAAGGGGACATATTTATTTCAAAGAGTATGTACTTTTATCTCAGCATGTCTACAGATTCTCCCTGTTTTTGCTTACTTGTAAATGTTGATACTGGAGACTGTTATCTGAAGAAACTGTAACCAAGCGTTTATAGTGGCCAAGAAATGCATTGCCATTAATTGGAAGGTTGGTCATTCTCCCACAATGTCAAGTTATGTATCACTAGATTTGATTTAATACAAGATTAAGTGTATACTGGACAACTTTCATAATGTCTGGATTCCTTATATGGAAAACAGTACAACTAAAGGAATCTGTATTGAAAACATGCCCAGTCAGAACAGATACCTACAGTACATTCGGAGAGTATTCAGACCTCTTGACTTTTTCCACATGTTGTGTGGATGTTTTTCGGTGGTAGGGACTGGGAGATTAGTCAGGATCGAGGCAAAGATGAACGGAGCATAGTACAGAGAGCTCATTAACGAAAATCTGCTCCAGAGTGCTCAGGACTTTAGACTGGGGCGAAGGTTCACCTTCCAAAAGGACACCCTAAGCAGACAGTCATGACAACACAGGAGTGGCTTCAGGACAAGTCTCTGAATGCCCTTTAGTGGCCCAGCCAGCCTGGACTTCAACCCAATCTAACCTCTCTGGAGAGACCTGTAAATAGCTGTGCATCGATGCTCCCGATCCAACCTGACAGAGCTTGAAAGGATCTGCAGAGAAGAATGGGAGAAACTCCCCAAATACAGGTATGCCAAGCTTGTAGCATTCATACCCAAGAAGACCTTTGGCAGCTGTAATCATTGTCCAAGGTGCTTCAACAAAGTACTGAGTAAAGGGTCTGAATACTTATGTAAATGTGATATTTCAGTTTTGAATGTTGAATAAATTAGACAAAAGTTGGGGTATTGTGTGTAGATTGATGAGATTTAAAAAAATACTTTCCGAAGGCACTAGTAGACCATAGGAGTGCAATGCAGTAACGGCTCAACTGGCAAAAACCATGAGAAGAGCAATTGGTATAGTAATCTTGGTGGAATAGCAAAGTGTATTGCACAAAGCCTCATATCGTTCTTTGGCTATAAACACCAGGTGAAAATGTGAAACAGACGTGAAGTACATATCAAAACTAGAATGCAGCAAACGAAAAGCAATTACCATCAGCCCTCAACAGCTCTTAATGTACTAAAAAGCATCACAGTCTCAAAAAGGCATTTAAGTTAGAGATGATCACTTGCTACTGAGGTCACAGGTGCAGGTGTGAGAGTGGTGCTGAATCAAGCACAATCTTCTTAAAAGAACGATAGTGTTTATAGACTGGGGGGTATTTTGGTCACACCCCCGTACAGGCTGACAACCAGTTATAGGTTACGTGATTGATATCTGTATGGTACATTTGTAAATTCAATTCATTCAATTCAATTAACGCTACGATAGCTGGTATGATGATGTCATGAGCATGCCTTTTAAACACTTTTTGAGGCACTTTGCTTTTACCAGTATTTCCAGCGTTGTGCACTAGTGTTAGTGGAGGTAAAAGATTCTAGGAAATGTTCTTTAATTTACAGAAATAGTGTTGTAATTTCTAAACAGTTCACCCGATATGGATGGATATACCCTCAAATGAAAGCTTACAGCCTTCACTTTAACAATTTAACTTAACTCTACACCTCCCTTTGCTCAAGCTGAGCCTTTCCAATGAACCCGGAAGTTGTAGCAAAAAAATGGTCAATCAGACTGCATATCAGATTTTTTTTCAGAGCTAATCTGCATTAGTGGGAAAAAATATCAGAATTGTGATGCCTGTCTAAACAGTGTCAATTCCAATTTCGGGGGTTAACCCCGACCGGGACTCAAACCTAGATCCAGCCAACATCTTAACCTCTACGCCAAGAGGGTCAAAACTCTTGACGAGCTTTCTAGGTGTTGGCTTAAGGTCACGACACTACCCCCTTCCTTTGGGAGAGTGTGTCCTCTCACATGTTCTCGCTTCTTAGATGGCCTCACGGGCGCCTTCCCACTTCTGACTGACTCAATGTAGCGAATTCGGGGGGTAGCCCCGACGATCCAGCAACTGTCAAGCCAAAACTTTAACCTTTGCGGCCACCAAGAGTTTGGACCTCTTGGCTTAATGGTTATGGTTTTGGCTTGACAGTCGCTGGAACCAGGTTTGAGTCCTGGTCAGGGTTACCCCTGAACTTGCTACAATACACTTCCATGGTTGGGTTCATTGACTCTACCTGCCCCTAATTGACCTTTTTTTGCTACAACTTCCAAGCATTGGGGAGGATCCGCTTGAGCAAAGTGAGATGTAGAATCACTGATCTACAAATAATATTCCCTGCCAAATAATGGGTTTTGTTCAGAGCTATGCCCCCCCCCCTGGTTTAGGGGATCTCCCATGGAGATTGTTCAATCAAATCAAAATCACATTTATTTATAAAGCCCTTCTTACATCAGCTGATATCTCAAAGTGCTGTTCAATGCAATGCAGGTGTAGAAGCACGGTGGCTAGGAAAAACTCTGTAGAGTCCACCTTCCGGAGACACCTGAAACCCCACCTCTTCAAGGAATACCTAGGATAGGATAAGTAATCCTTCTCACCCCCCCCCCCTTAAATGATTTAGATGCACTATTGTAAAGTGGCTGTTCCACTGGATGTCAGAAGGTGAATTCACCAATTTGTAAGTCGCTCTGGATAAGAGCGTCTGCTAAACGACTTAAATGTAAATGTAAATGAAAGGTCAGAACCTAGGAAGAAACCTAGAGAGGAACCAGTCTATGAGGGGTGGCCAGTCCTCTTCTGGCTGTGCCGGGTGGAGATTATAACAGAACATGGCCAAGATGTTCAAATGTTCATAGATGACCAGCAGGTTCAAATAATAATAATCACAGTGGATGTCGAGGGTGCAACAGGTCAGCACCTCAGTTAGAGGACATTGTATCTGTCCCATTATGGCATCTGTGAGAGCATGGGCATCTCCATTTTTTCTCCATTATGGCATCTCCATTTTGAAGTAGTCCATTTTCTTTTTCTACTACTTCTATGAGTTGGTAAACAAACTGAAAGGGTGCATACTGCCACCTGTAATGTGTTACTTGAACAGGTTTAAAACCATGATTGCTCAAGGCCAGCATTTCTTAAAGTATGGGTCGTGACCCAAAGTGTGTCGCGGACCGGTTATTAATGGTGGGTCGCAATGTGTCAGTGTAAATGTATAATTGTTTCAATAATTACTACAATAGATTTGGCCAAGTGCATCGGCACTCTCTGCTCAGTGCGCTTTCTGCTTAAGCAGTGGTCTCTGCTCAGTTTGGCAGCTGCGCGGGTGTGAGAGGGAGATGTCTGTCTGCTTCGCGGTTTACCGGATCTTTTTTCTGCAGTTTTTTTGAAGATCACGCAGAGACACACATGATGATGCGCTGTCAGCCACTGACTTGTCATTCCCACTCGCCATCCCTCACCGCTGTCATCAAATGGTCTCATGCTAGCCACAAGTTCTTACTGAGCTCAATTGTCATGAAATGCATATACAGTGATTAGTTCCTCTCTCTTTCATACAAACGAGGAGCGCCCACAATGTGTATTGCGTGTGGAAGTGCTTACTAATGAGTCTCGCATAACAAACAAATTAATAAAACAATACGTCCTGACCAAACATCCACAGCATGATCATAAACCCAGGAAGTTATTTCAGAACAGTTCTTTCTTTTCTCTGTATATATACATATATACACATATACACTGTTTAGTCTTATTGGTAGACTCAACAGCCTTGGTTTCTCAAATGATTGCCTCACCTGGTTCACCAACTACTTCTCTGATAGAGCTCAGTGTGTCAAATCGGAGGGCCTGTTGTCCGGACCTCTGGCAGTCTCTATGGGGGTGCCACAGAGTTCAATTCTCAGGCCGACTCTCTTCTCTGTATACATCAATGATGTCGCTCTTGCTGCTGGTGATTCTCTAATCCACCTCTATGCAGACGACACCATTCTGTATACTTCTGGCCCTTCTTTTGACACCGTGTTAACTAACCTCCAGACGAGCTTCAATGCCATACAACTCTCCTTCCGTGGCCTCCAACTGCTCTTAAACGCAAATAAAACTACATGCATGCTATTCAACCGATCATTGCCCGCACCTGCCCGCCCATCCAGCATCACTACTCTGGACGGCTCTGACTTACAATATGTGGACAACTACAAATACCTAGGTGTCTGGTTAGACTGTAAACTCTCCTTCCAGACTAACATTAAGCATCTCCAATCCAAAATGAAATCTAGAACTGGCTTCCTATTTCTCAACAACTCATTCTGCCAAACATACCCTCGTAAAGTCAATCACCACCTTCCGGAGACACCTGAAACCCCACCTCTTCAAGGAATACCTAGGATAGGATAAAGCAATCCTTCTCACCCCCCCCCCTTAAATGATTTAGATGCACTATTGTAAAGTGGCTGTTCCACTGATGTCAGAAGGTGAATTCACCAATTTGTAAGTCGCTCTGGATAAGAGCGTCTGCTAAATGACTTAAATGTAATGTAAATGTAAAACTGACTATCCTACCAATCCTTGACTTCGCCGATGTCATTTACAAAATAGCCTCCAACACTCTACTCAGCAAATTGGATGTAGTTTATCACAGTGCCATCCGTTTTGTCACCAAAGCCCCATATACTACCCACCACTGCAATCTGTATGCTATCGTTGGCTTGCCCTCGCTACATATTTGTCGCCAAACCCACTGGCTCCAGGTCATCTATAAGTCTAGGTAAAGCCCCGCCTTATCTCAGTTCACTGGTCACCATAGCAACACCCACCCGTAGCACGTGCTCCAGCAGGAATATTTTCCTGGTCATCCCCAAAGCCAACACCTACTTTGGCCACCATTCTCTGCTGCCAATGACTGGAACAAATTGCAAAAATGTCTGAAGCTGGAGACTTATATCTCCCTCACTAATTTTAAGCATCAGCTGTCAGAGCAGCTTACCGATCACTGCACATGTACACAGCCCATCTGTGAATAGTTCTTTATTTTGCTCTTTTGCACCCCAGTATCTCTACTTGCACATCATCATCTGCACATCTATCACTCCAGTGTTAATGCTAAATTGTAATTATTTTATATTTATTTATTGCCTTACCTCCCTAATCTTACTACATTTGGACACACTGTACACATATATTTCTATTCTGTTATTGACTGTACATTTGTTTATCCCATGTGTAACTCTGTGTTTTTGTTTTTGCCACACTGCTTTGCTTCTTCTTGGCCAGGTCGTAGTTGTAAATGAGAACTTGTTCTCAACTGGCCGACCTGGTTAAGTAATAAATAAATCAAAAACAGGCCAGAATGCTTCAGGAAACAGTGCCTCGACAGTGGAAAAGTAAGTCAGCTAGCAAGGAATTGTTGTCATTTTACAGCAGGTGATGATAAGCAGAAATAAGGGAGTACTAACTAACTCTCATAGTAGTAGATGTGAGTTTCTCTTTCAAACAATCCCCTGTCCTTGTACACAGCTAATAGCTAACATTCGCCAAAGCAAGCTGTACAGATGAAGATGAAAAATTATCAGGCCTAGTTGTCACGTTCTGACCTTAGTTCTGTTGTTATGTCTTTGTTTTAGTATGGTCAGGGCGTGAGTTGGGTGGGTGGTCTATGTTCCGTGTTCCGTCTATGTTGTGTTGTGTTTGCGTTTGGCCTGGTATGGTTCTCAATCAGAGGCAGGTGTCGTTAGTTGGTTCTGATTGAGAATCATACTTAGGTAGCCTTTTACCACTTGTGTTTCGTGGGTGTTTATTTTCTGTTCTGTGCTTGTATTTCACCATTCAGGACTGTTTTCATTTCGTTCTCATGTTTTGTTGTTTTTGTTTGAGTATTCGTTTTCATTAAAAGAGAATATGAATACTTACCACGCTGCACCTTGGTCCTCCTCTCTATCTCCCAACGACGAGCGTTACACTAGTGTACATCTGACTGTAGAAATTATTGTTGAAAACTAGTCTAGGTTGGAATTGTTGCTGTTACAATACAATAATAATTATCATTCTTAACTGGAATAAACTGATTGAAGCAAGGTGCTTTTTGAGGCAAACACGCTCACACAGTTCTGAGTTGCTCATAGACAACAGGAAGCGGTCTCCTGCCAGAAAGAGAAAGCAGTAGATGTTCTGGTCCAGTTTGGCACCACATACCTTTGCGAGTCAGGGTTCTCAACTCTGACATACTTAAAAAACAAGTACAGAAACAGTTTCAAGGCTGAGCATGACCTCAGTGTTACACTGTTAAAAACAAAGCCCAGAATAGACATGTTGCTGTTAAAATACAATACATATTTTATATTATGAACTGGAATAAACTGATTGATCACATCACACAGATATAGACCAGAAAAGGACTGTGTATGTGTTTTCTGGTATATATCTGTGTGATGTGATCAATCAGTTTATTCCAGTTCAGAATAAAAAACATGTGTTACATTTTAACAGCAACAGTTCCAATCTAGACTTTCAACAATCATTTCTACAGTAAGATGTACAGTAGGCCTGATAATTTTTCATCTGTACTGTTACTTAGGGTTGCACTATCAAAAAGCCTGTGTGTGTTCTGTTATTCATCTGTGTGATGTGATCAATACGCTTATTCCAGTTCAGAATGAAAATTATTTATTGTATTTTTAACAGCAACAGTTCCAGTCTAGACAGATATAAAAGTGTTTTAATGGGGGAAAATAAACATGAATAGATATTTATATGGATATTTAATTTCATTGATATTTGTTTTTGTCTATATTGCATTTGTTTTAGGCATAAGGGCAATGAAATATACCAATATTTATATATAGTTGCATATTTTCCTAAGCTTGGGCCCCAGGAAAACACAGAATTTCTCATTTGGATCACAGGCTGAAAACGTATAAGAACCCCTGCTCAAGGCTGATCCCTCCTGATGACCTGGATGGAATTGACCCTTCGCTAAGCCCTGCCCCCCTTGGTTACTATTGAAACCTCAGACAACATTTTCCCAGGAAGCTGAATTCCCCCTTCTAACCACTGGTGAAATCCCCTCACAATGATCTCAAACTGTGTTTTTAATGAAAACCTTCTTGGTTTCCACTAATGCAATTCTGCCGTTACATTACCCTATGACATTCCTGCCTACTTCCTGGTGCATGTCCCATACTGTTTGTGATTGTGCGTAAAGCTTATATCAGCTTATAAATTCATGAAAATGGGACTTCATAGTGTCACGCCTTGGTCTTAGTATTTTGTGTTTTCGTTAATTAGTTGGTCAGGCCAGGGTGTGACATGGGTTTATGTTGTTGTATTTCGTAGTGGGGTTTTTTAGTTATTGGGATTGCGGCTGAGTAGGGGTGTTGCATAGGTTTGGCTGCCTGAGGCGGTTCTCAATCAGAGTCAGGTGATTCTCGTTGTCTCTGATTGGGAACCGTATTTAGGTAGCCTGGGTTTCACTTTGTCTTTTGTGGGTGATTGTTCCTGTCTCTGTGTTAGTGTTCACCAGACAGGCTCGGTCACTTTGGATTTTCTTTTTTTCTTGTTTTGGAAGAGAAGAGAACGAGCGCCATTCTCCTTGCGGAGATGGTGCTAAATACATCAACACGGTCGGTCCCTGGGATTGGGCTGGCCAACACGATTCGTTTTGCTTGGAAGGAAAAGGAGTTAGAGCCTTTAGGACGGGAATCTTTTGGAAGGATAATATTGATGGGGATTCTAAAGCTGACGGTGAAGGACGTGTTTTGTTTCCAAGGCAACTCGTTGGAGGGAGCATACGACGTGGCGCTATATGCAGAAGAAAAACACGATGATATCCTGAGAAGGGCAAGAGCAGTGGGAGGTGAGAGGCCGATGTGCCACTACGAAATAACAAGCCTGGCGAAGAATAACTTTAGGGTTGTAACTGTCAACATTTACAACCCTTACGTTAAGGACGAAGAGGTGAGGGCTTTTCTGGGGAGATACATGGATAACGTCTCCTCAGCTAGGCACCTCAAAGACTCCCTTGGGTTTTGGAATGGGAGGAGAGGCTTCCAGGCCCTCCTCAGGGAGGACCCAAAGGGACATGGTGGCTACCTCCATCCTCCTGCTATGTTCTCCCTTGGGGCTGACAGGGGGACGTTGTTTTATGCACGTCAGCCCCCATTTTGCAGGCGCTGTATGGCTTACGGACACATTTTCGTCTCGTGCAGCATGAGAAAATGCAGATTTTGTGGATCTGAGGATCACGAGGCGAGGGATTGTGACAAGCCTAAGACATGCCATGGGTGTGGCTTGTCAGCACACCTGTGGCGGGGGTGCCCGGCCCGTCAGAGGTCATATGCGTCTGCGGCTGGGGGGGGAGCAGGAACGGGGGATGGGGGAAGAAGAGGAGGGGAAGGCAGCACGCCTCATGACAAGAGTACAAGTCCAGAGGGGAAGGCCACAAGGAAGGAAGAGGAGCAAGAAGCGGCGGATGGAAGAGAGAAGGAAACGGAAGGCACGGGAGTAGGAGAACCAGGAAAAGAGGCGGAAGAAGGCAACCGAGTGGAGGAGCATGAGAGAGAAGAAAGCGAGGGAGGAGTGGTGGAGAAGGAGACGGTGGAAGAGCAAGTGGACTGGGGGAAAGTGCCCTGGTGGAAGAGATGAGGGGTATGGTGGAGGAGCTGGCGGGGGGAGGGTGGTATCTCTCCACTGCCGCCATCACCAAAGAAGAGAATGAAGAGGAGGGTGCGATTGGCCGACAGTGAGGGGGAGGGGATGGCCAAGAGAGTGATGGGGGTGGGAGAAACCTCTGGGTTGCTGCTGGTTTCCCCAGGCTCTCAACCTCGTGTGGGTGGGGACACACCTAACAAGACTCAGGACTGGGTACAGGAGGAGGTGGGGAGTTTTTGTTTGGAGACTCAGCCTCCCCAAATTTTTTCCAAACCAGCTGCAACACTGGGGAGGGGAGGATTGTGGGGGTAGACCCAGGGTGCAGGGCACCCCGGAGCCAAACACTATTCCTGCATCCTGGGATGGTGTGATGGAGGAAGAGGGGGGGATGTCGGGATTACGGATGATGTTCTCACCGGTAGATATGGAGCAGGGGAGCATCGGGTGAGTCTCCTGTTTTTTTTTTTCTGTCTGGGTTTGGATTTTGAGTGTATTACATGTTTTTAATTTTTCATGGAGTCTAATTTTACTTTTGTAAGTTTAAATGTAAGGGGTTTAAGGGATATTGTTAAGAGGAGGGCGGTTTTTAGTTATTTGGAGGGTGTGGGGTTTGATTTTTGTTTTTTACAGGAGGTTCACCTGAGGGATGGAGGGGATGTTAGTAGGTTTAAGAGGGAGTGGGACAAGGGGGAGTCGGTTTGGGGTGTTGGGGGGAGTGCACTCATCGGGAGTAGGGATTTTGTGTGGACACAGGGAGGTAAAAGTGGAAGATTCTTTTGTGGTAATGCAGGGGAGGGTTATAGGGGCGGATGTCACGATAAGGGATTGTAAATTTAGATTAGTGGTGGTGTATGGGTTACAGGTGGTGGCAGACAGGAGGGAGATGGTGGACTGTCTGACGCCCCTGTGTGTCACAAATAGGAAATTAGTGATAGGGGGGATTTTAATACAGATTTAGGAAGAGGGGGGGATAGCAGTGCAGGCGTCATTGCCAGGCTAATGGTTTGCCATGGTCTGGTAGATGGTGGTCTGCACACTACTCCGAAAATGGACGGTCCTACATGGCGTAACTCCAGGGGGGTTGAGCGGAGGCTCGACTATATTTTTGTACCCAGGTCTTTGGGTAATTTGTCTGGGTGGCTGTTGCCTGTTTTCTTTTCGGATCACGACGGGGTGCTCCTGCAGGTGGGGTCGCCAGTCTGCCTCTTTGGTAGGGGGTACTGGAAGCTAGATCGGGATGTGCTGGAGGAGCAGGCTTTTGTTGACGGGTTTTATGGTTTCTTTAGGAGGCTTGAGGGCCTCCGGTCCATGTGCGAGGGGGTGTTAGAGTGGTGGGAATTAGTTAAGGTGAGGATTAGGGCTTTTATAATAGGGTATTGCAAGAGGAAAAAAAGGGAGGAGAGGAGGGAGGTGGATCGTATCCAAAGGTTAATTGAACTCGAATACGAGGCAGGCAACCTCGGCGGGTCGTTTGACTGGGAGAGATCCGCAACCCTAAAGGCGCAGCTCAGGGAGTTGCAGGAGTGGAAGGCTCAAGCTTTCCTGGAGCGTGCGCATAGTGGCTTTTTAGAACATAATGAGACTTGTTCTGCTATGTTCTTTAAGTTGGTTAGGGCAAGACAGAGTAGGAAGGTAATGCATGGTGTTAGGGAAGAAAATGGTAGTATAGTTAGAGAACCAGAGGATATGGTCAGGGTGACAACTGATCATTTCCAAGGTTTATTTAAGGAAAGGGAAATAGATGTAGAGCAGGGAAATGTGTTTTTAGAACACTTGTCCAGGCGGTTGCCGGAGGACATTAGAGAAGTGATGGAGGCCCAGATCTCACTAGAAGAGGTTGAGAGCGCTCTTAGGAGGATGGGAAAAGGGAAGGTGCCTGGGATGGACGGGCTGCCGGCTGAGTTTTATCTCAAGTTTTGGGGTATACTTGGACCAGTGGTCCTCAAAGTCTTGAAGGCCATCCTTGAGACGGGGGTCCCGGGGGGATCAATGGCTGTTGGTGTGCTGTCACTTTTATATAAGAAGGGGGAAGTAACAGACCTTGGCAACTGGCGGCCGTTGACCATGCTGTGTGTAGATTACAAGCTACTTGCAAAGGTTTTAGCAGACCGGTTGGGCACAGCCCTTCCCTACGTCGTTCATGAGGATCAGACGTGTGGGGTAGAGGGCCGCTCTATTAGATGGAACCTACAGTTAATCAGGGACTCCATCGCTTGGGTTGAAGATAGAGGACTGCCTTTTATGGTAGCAGCGCTAGATCAGGCAAAAGCCTTCGATCGCGTGAATAGATCCTTTTTATTCAGAATGTTAGGTCGATTAGGATTTGGGGAGAAGTTTATAGGATGGATTCGAACATTATATGTCGGAGCGGGGTGCCGAGTTAGTGTAGGGGAGGGAGGTAGGGGGGTACCACATTTCCCCCTCAAGCTGGACACAATTTTTTTTTCTTTCTTGTTAACGGAGCTTGCTCAGCCGGTGATACACCCGTCCGGTTACCTTCTGCGGGATACACCCGTCCGGTTACCTTCTCCGAGGACCCGTCTAACACGGGTCCTCGGGCGGAACAGCTGCCATGGCACTTTGGTCATGCAGCCAAGTGGCTGCGTGCGCACCCTGAGGTTGAAGTTGCCCGAGTAGGTTTAGATCATAGGCACCTGTACGAGGAGGTCAGAAAGGCAGGGAGTCCGGCGCCTGTAGTGGGCATCTCGGAAGTGGTCTGGGAGGAAGTGCAGGCGCGGGGTCTGGACAACAGGCTCAAGGACCTGAATTGGTTGAGCCTTCATAAGTGTTTGCCGGTACGTTCCATCTTGTACCGGTATAGTTTGGTGCAATCCCCCACCTGTCCAAGATCCTCTTGTGGCAGGGAGGAGACTGTGCGCCATGTCTTTTGGGACTGTGCCTTTGCCGGAGTAGTATGGGCTAGGACACGGGTGTTGTTAGGTTTGGTAAAGGGGATTTTGTATTGACATGGGCCAGGTTGGAGAGGGGTGTAGGGAGAGCGAGAGGGACGGATAGGGACAGGTTTCTGCTCTGGCTTCTCATGAGTCTCTTTAAACGGGGGCTGTGGGAAGTAAGGCAGAACATGGTGAAGACAGGGAGAGATTGGGGGGTGGAAGGGATAGTGAGGAGAGTGGAAGGAGATTTGAGGGGGAGGAGAGGAAGTGGGGGCAGCATGCTGCTCGGGAGAGGTGGAAGGGGGGTTTAGGGCTGGGTGTCATTTAGATTTGTAAGAGGATAGATTAGGGACGGGGAGATAGGGAAAGGTATTTTGTAGGGTGACGGGGAGGGAAGATGCTCCCCTGAGGTTTTGTTTGGGGTTTATGTTTAGTTTAATTAGTTTAATTAAAAATACCATTATTTGAGTATGTATGTAATTTATGAGTTGTAAAGAATGAATGGTATTGAAGATAAATTATTTTTTTTATAAAAAAAAAAAAAAAATAGGCTGTAATAGGTTTCACGTTCCGTTTTGTTGTTTTGTATTTATTAGTTATTTCATGTATAGTTCTGTTTCATTAAAAAACATGAGTAACCAACACGCTGCATTTCGGTCCGACTTTCTTGCGACAAACGAAGAACGCCGTTACAGAATCACCCACCACACACGGACCGAGCAGAATCTGTGGAAAGAACTGAAAACTGCTGTTCACAAATGCTCTCCATCCAACCTCACTGAGCTCGAGCTGTTTTGCAAGGAGGAATGGGAAAAAATTTCAGTCTCTCGATGTGCAAAACTGATAGAGACATACCCCAAGCGACTTACAGCTGTAATCGCAGCAAAAGGTGGCGCTACAAAGTATTAATTTAAGGGGGCTGAATAATTTTGCACGCCCAATTTTTCAGTTTTTGATTTGTTAAAAAAGTTTGAAATATCCAATAAATGTTGTTCCACTTCATGATTGTGTCCCACTTGTTGTTGATTCTTCACAAAAAAATACAGTTTTATATCTTTATGTTTGAAGCCTGAAATGTGTCAAAAGGTCGCAAAGTTCAAGGGGGGCAAATACTTTCGCAAGGCACTGTATATGGCTCATCAGGCTCAGGTAGTGTCAGGCTTGGATTTGCATGGCGATCAACGCACTAATCAAATCCATACGTGCTTTAAGTGCTTTAAAATGACACTTCCGGTTTGGGTGGGAAATACCTGGTTACCAGGGAAAAAAGTGATTATTCTCAGCATGGAACATTTGTAAATTACAGGGAAAATATTCAATCCTGATCTGTAGCTTATTCTTTAGATGTTTGGGGCTGCTGGTGAACCATGATGTGCAGGTATAATCAAAGTGAGGGTGTCTATAGCTAGGTCCCCATCCAATTGGTGACAGATTTTCATGCAAATATTCAAAAATCTGAATATACTGTAAACAATGAGCATTTTAGGGTTTCCTTTAGGAAAATTTGATGCCTGACCACGTGACCAGGAAGATTTTAATATACTGGACAATTGATACATTTACCAGACATCCATATGCATTCAGATCAATAAACAAGGGATATTGGCCAAATGAGCCACATTTTACATGTCCTTAACAGCATAGAGCAAGTTACAAAAACACTATTGTGTTTGGATGTGTAGCATATGCAACACTTTATAGCAATTGTTTTTGTTTTTTTGGGGGCTGCTTTCCTAAAACAATTGTTCAGATCGTAATGATGTACCCTGAGAGTCAGGAAGCAAGTTCAGGGAGTGAGTGTTTTAATAAATAAACAGAACATAATACAAAATAAGGAACACGAACAACGCACA
This sequence comes from Oncorhynchus masou masou, assembly GCF_036934945.1. Classification (NCBI taxonomy): domain Eukaryota; kingdom Metazoa; phylum Chordata; class Actinopteri; order Salmoniformes; family Salmonidae; genus Oncorhynchus; species Oncorhynchus masou. The sequence continues at coordinate 15,198,576 of NC_088227.1, forward strand.
GATATAACACAGAAACAGAAACAATAACGCCTGGGGAAGGAACCAAAGGGAGTGACATATATAGGGAAGGTAATCAGGGAAGTGATGGAGTCCAGGTGAATCTGATGACGTGCAGGTGCGCGTAACAATGGTGACAGGTGTGCGCCATAATGAGCAGGCTGGTGACCTAGAGGCCGGAGAGGGAGCACACATGACAGCTAAAATTGTCCCTTTCCTAAATTAGCCATGGATGGAGATAGGGACTTGGACTTGTAGTTTTACTTAATTCTCCGTACTGGCCAATGTTAATAACAGCGATTCTGAACCAACCATTAATTCATACATTTTTGTACCCCTGACCTGGGAGGATGGAAGTTCAATGTATGTAGCTAGATGTAGAATGTTTACTAGCTAAAGTTGCCCATGAATGGAAGTTAGGCTGGCGAGCAAGCATTTTAGTCTGTTAGCTTATGATGATTGGAATTAATTGTTTTTGGTATCTTTTAGTTGTCACTGTATTAGACTAAGCAGAGGTAATTGATGTTGAAATGCTCCTGTTTTCTTTGCGACTTGCGGTAACTCTCTGTGGTTATCAATCAATAGTTGTTTAGTTGTCCGAAAATGTCGGAAACATTAACTTGCTTGACCATGCTGTAGGTCATGTAACTCTGTTATTGTACAAGTAACGTTAATATGCTTTGTGGACTTCACTGGACAGAGGTTGCTCTCTGGTTTTGTGATAAAACAAAGGTCTGGTTAATGTGTTCTTACTGTCTCTCTTAAGCCTATATCAATGTCACAAATCATAAGAGGTTATTAAAGGAGAGATGGAGAGGGACAGAGACACTTAATTAACATTGCCACATTCAGAAACTCCTCTCACCTACAATAACCATATACTTTTCACACGAACCGCTACCCACTTTGAGCAAGAAATCATTCATGTATTTGTGTGAAACGACTGGGTTTGCCAGGGATCTCTCGGTGAAGAGGGCAGTCTTGAAAAAGGATTGGGCCTTTTTGCTGCACACTTGTAAGGCTCAGATTGTCCAAAATGGTTCCAACTTGTGTAATCCTGAACAGAACTACAGAGTTGATTTTCCTTCCATTCGCTCTTAAAGATGCTTCTTTGAAGACCGGCTAGCCAGCCGTGTTGATGGTGCTCCAGTGGGGTGATGAGAGTTGCGTAATACGATGGTTTGAGCAGAGCAACAGGATGGTCCTACTTAAATTCCCTTTCGAAGAAACCTTACTTAGGACAGTTAATCAGCCGTACCAGTGATGGTCCGGGAGGTGATTTTTATCGCTTCCACCTCGTGTTGAGATTCAAAGTTCAAACCATTTTAAACGTGTAGCTGCCGCTTCACGCCTTTTCTGGTTCGTTGTCTTTTTTTTCTTAACCCATCATTTATACCTTTTGCTTGAAAGGGCCGGTTCCGGAAGGCTGGCACGGTCCCTGACCTCACTCCGGGGCGGTGATTACTCACTGTGCAAAGTTATGGAATACAATTATCTCTTATAACTTCTCAAATCGCATTCCTCTCTTAACAAAAACACTTGGATAATTTTCCATATTACATGCACAACCCATAGTATACACACTTCATCCATGTAGTGGGTATACTTACAGTATTTCCTTTATAACATTTTTAATGACATCACAAAATTACATTAGTGTTCTATTGATCGCCTCTGACCATTCCCCACGTTCTACAATATAAATATTGTTAAAGCATTCGCTTTTGAACGTGTTAGAGTTTCAGCGGGAAAAGGTCTGTTGAGACCAAGCACATTCCTTTGGTGAATTTCGAGAGCACAAGCCTGGATCTTCTCCCTTTACCTGCCACTCCACATGAACTGAAACACCAGCCTCACTAGAGGCCTCCTCAGACAAGCCGGCAATAGGTAGATGTACGGCAAATACAAAAGAGACGGCAACACATCCACCTTTAGGACCAGGACCTTGCCCATAAAAGACAAATACCTAGCCTTCCACATCGCTAGCTTCCTCTGACCACTGCGACACCCATGTTCCAGTTCAGCGTCGCTGAGCCGGAGGTCTCAAAATAGACCCGAGAATCCTCAGGGCCCCCTCACAGAGAGATAACCCCCCGGGCACATCCGTTCTACCGCGCCATCTTCCGAAAAACTGAACGGAAGACTTTGCATGGTTCAGAACCGCTCCCGACGCTCGGGTGAAATCCCCAATTATGGCAAGGGACCTTGTCAGGCACGAGTCCTTGCACAGCAGCAAGGAAGTGTTGTTGGCATACTGCGTCATCTTAACACACAGCCCACCACTTCCAGGGATCAACAAGCCTTCCACCCCTGTTTCTGCCCTGATGGCCACCCCCAGAGGCTCCATGTACAGAAAGAAGAGGAGAGCCAAGAGTGGACACCCCTGCCTGACCCCAGACGAGAGGTCAAAAACGTCACCCAAGTGACTATTTACACTAACTCGGCATCCCGCTCCGACACATAATGTACGAATCCATCCGATGAACTTCTCCCCAAATCCTAATCGACCTAACACTCTGAATAGAAAAGATCTATTCACACGATCAAAAGCTTTCGCCTGATCTAGTGCTGCTACCATTAAAGGCAGGCCTCTATCTTCAACCCAAGCGATGGAGTCCCTGATTAACTGTAGGTTCCATCTAATAGAGCGGCCCTCTACTCCGCACGTCTGATCCTTATGGACGACGTAGGGAAGGGCTGTACGCAACCGGTCTGCTAAAACCTTTGCAAGTAGCTTGTAATCTACGCACAGCATGGTCAACGGCCACCAGTTGCCAAGGTCTGTTACTTCCCCCTTCTTATTTAAAAGTGACAGCACACCAACAGCCATTGATCCCCCCCCGGGACCCCCGTCTCAAGGATGGCCTTCAAGACTTCGAGGACCACTGGTCCAAGTATACCCCAAAACTTGAGATAAAACTCAGCCGGCAGCCCGTCCATCCCAGGCACCTTCCCTTTTCCCATCCTCCTAAGAGCACTCTCAACCTCTTCTAGTGAGATCTGGGCCTCCATCACTTCTCTAATGTCCTCCGGCAACCACCTGGACAAGGGTTCTAAAAACATATTTCCCTGCTCTACATCTATATCACTTTCCTTAAATAAACCTTGGAAATGATCAGTTGTCACCCTGACCATTTCTTCTGGTTTTCTAACTATACTACCATTTTCTTCTCTAACGCTATGCATTACCTTTCTACTCTGTCTGGCCCTAACCGACTTAAAGAACATAGCAGAACAAGTCTCATTGTGTTCTAGAAAGCGACTATGTGCACACTCCAGGAAAGCTTGAGCCTTCCACTCCTGCAACTCCCTGAGCTGCGCCTTTAGGGTTGCGGATCTCTCCCAGTCAAACGACCCGCCGAGGTTGCCTGCCTCGTATTCGAGTTCAATTAACCTTTGGATACGATCCACCTCCCTCCTCTCCTCCCTTTTTTCCCTCTTACAATACCCTATTATAAAAGCCCTAATCCTCACCTTAACTAATTCCCACCACTCTAACACCCCCTCGCACATGGACCGGAGGCCTTCAAGCCTCCAAAAGAAACCAAAAAAAAAAACCATCAACAAAAGCCTGCTCCTCCAGCACATCCCGATCTAGCTTCCAGTACCCCCTACCAAAGAGGCAGACTGGCGACCCCACCTGCAGGAGCACCCCGTCGTGATCTGAAAAGAAAACAGGCAACAGCCGCCCAGACAACTTACCCAAAGACCCGGGTACAAAAATATAGTCGAGCCTCCGCGCAACCCCCCTGGAGTTGCGCCATGTAGGACCGGCCATTTTCGGAGTAGTGTGCAGGCCACCATCAACCAGACCATGGCAAGCCATTAGCCCGGTGATGGCGCCTGCACTGCTATCCTCCCCTATTCCTAAATCTGTATTAAAATCCCCCCCATCACTAATTTCCTATTTGTGACACACAGGGGCGCCAGACAGTCCACCATCTCCCTCCTGTCTGCCACCACCTGTGGCCCATACACCACCACTAATCTAAATTTACAATCCCTTATCGTGACATCCATCCCTATAACCCTCCCCTGCATCACCACAAAAGAACCCTCCACTTTTACCTCCCTGTGCCCACACAAAATCCCTACCCCTGATGTGTGCACCCCCCAATACCCCAAACCGACTCCCCCTTGTCCCACTCCCTCTTAAACCTACTAACATCCCCTCCATCCCTCAGGTGAACCTTCTGTAAAAAACAAAAATCAAACCCCACACCCTCCAAATAACTAAAAACCGCCCCCCTCTTAACAAAATCCCTTAAACCCCTTACATTTAAACTAACAAAAGTAAAATTAGACCCCATGAAAGAATAAAATAAAAACATGTAATACACTCAAATACTAAATCCAGACAGAAAAAACCCCCCAGGAGACTCACCCGATGCTCCCCTGCTCCATATCTACCGGTGATAACACCATCCGTACTCCCGACGTCCCCCCCTCTTCCTCCATCTCGCCAACCCAGGATGCAGGAATAGTTTTTGGCTCCGGGGTGCCCTGCACCCTGGGTCTACTCCCACACCCCTCCCCCTCCCCAGCGCTGCAGCTGGTTTGGAAAAAAATAGGGGAGGCTGAGTCCCCAAACAAAAAACTCCCCACCTCCTCCTGTACCCAGTCCTGGGTCTTGTTAGGTGTGTCTCCACCCAACAGAAGTTGAGGGCCTGGGGGAAACCAGCAGCAACTCAGAGGTTTCTCCCAACCCCCATCGCTCTCTTGGCTGTCAGGTCAGAGCTTTTGAAGGGGAGAGGTGATGATCAGGACAGGTGTGCAGATTATTGATGGGATACAGGTGCGGGTGAACATCGATCTCCCAACAAGCTAAATCGCCCGGCAACCAGATAGGGTGTGTTCCAGGACACCGGAAACACACTCCAGGACAGAAACACAGGCAAACACAGACTCAGGAAGCGGGATTCGTGACAGTACCACCCCTACCTGGAGCGCCAGGGTGGAGGCGGTAGAAGTCACGAAGCAGGTCGTCATCAAGGATCTGACGCCGAGGAATCCAACTCCTCTCCTCTGGACCATATCCTTCCCAATCCACGAGATATTGGAAACCTCGAACCCGCCGTCTGGAATCCATTATGCGGCGCACCGTGTAGGCAGGACCACCTCCGATCATCCGAGGAGGAGGAGGACGAGGAGGAGGGGGCAACAGAGGACTTAGGAGAACCGGCTTGAGGCAGGAGACATGAAAGGTGGGGTGTAAGCGTTGCCGGCAATTTGAGTCGGACCACAACAGGGTTAATGATTCTCTCCACCACAAACGTACCAATGAACTTTGGTGACAGTTTCCTCGACTCAGTCCGTAGAGGAAGATCCCGTGTAGCCAACCAAACCTTATCTCCGATGGTATAAGCGGGAGCAGGAATACGGCGACGATTCGCCTGGATCTGATACCGGTCAGAAACTCTAAGGAGGACCTTCCTGGTTCGATGCCAGGTCCGATGGCAACGACGAATGTGGGCCTGGACAGAAGGAACCGAAAGATCCCTCTCCTGAGAAGGAAACAAGGGAGGTTGGTATCTGTACAGGCATTGGAAGGGGGACATCCCAGTGGCAGATGAAGGAAGGGTATTATGGGCATACTCGACCCAGGGTAATTGAGATGACCAAGAGGTGGGATCAGAGGAGACAAGACAACGCAGCGTGGACTCTTCTGGTTGGCTCTCTCTGCCTGACCATTAGATTGTGGGTGAAATCCAGAAGTGAGACTGACTGTAGCTCCAATGGCCAAACAGAAGGATCTCCAGACAGCAGAGGTAAACTGAGGACCACAGTCAGAAACAATGTCACTGGGCAATCCGTGGACCCTGAAAACCTCCCTAACCAGGATCACGGACGTCTCCATGGCAGATGGAAGCTTGGAGAGAGGGACAAAATGAGCAAACTTGCTGAATCTGTCCACAATGGTCAGAATGACCGTGTTCCCAGCAGAAGGGGGCAATCCCGTGACAAAATCCAGGGCCAGATGCGACCAAGGTCGCCGAGGAATAGGTAGGGGTTGAAGAAGCCCAGAGCTGGGCCGATTGGTACTTTTGTTCTGAGCACAAACAGGACATGCAGCAACAAACCTCCGGGTATCTTCTCCCATGGCAGGCCACCAAAATCGTCTGCGCAGTAGCGCCATAGTCCGAGCAACGCCAGGGTGACAAGCTATCTTGCTGGCGTGGGACCACTGAAGAACAGCAGAACGGACCGACTCAGGCACGAACAACCGACCGGGTGGACCGTTACCGGGGCCGGGCTGCGTCCGAAGGGCCGCCATCACATCCTCCTCAATCCTCCATGTAACGGCTCCCACGATAAGGTTCTGGGGAAGAATCGTCTCAGTCTTGGCCCCACTCTCATCCGTCTTGGAGAACATCCGGGACAAGGCGTCCGCTTTGCCGTTCTTCGACCCAGGTCGGAACGTCAGGGAAAAATTGAAGCGTCCAAAAAACAAAGCCCACCTGGCCTGACTGGAGTTGAGACGTTTAGCCGATTGCACGTAAGCCAGATTCTTGTGGTCAGTCCAGACCACAAACGGTTGCTCCGCTCCCTCCAACCAGTGACGCCACTCCTCCAAGGCAAGCTTCACAGCGAGAAGCTCCCGGTTACCCACATCGTAGTTTCTCTCAGCTGGTGAAAGACGACAAGAGTAGAAGGCGCAGGGATGGAGTTTACCGTCAGTGGAGCTACGCTGGGACAGGATGGCGCCCACCCCCACATCAGACGCGTCCACCTCAACAACAAACTGACGGGAAGTGTCAGGTTGAGAGAGAATCGGCGCGTTGGTGAATCGGCTCTTCAAGTTCAGAAATGCTCGGTCTGCCTCAGGAGTCCAACAGAAAATTCTGGTGCAAGGCGTCAGAGCAGTTAAAGGGGCGGCCACCCGGCTGTAATCACGGATAAACCTCCGATAGAAGTTCGCAAATCCCAGGAATCTCTGGAGCTGCAATCTCGTACAGTGCCGGGCCCAATCCCGAACCGCCCGAACCTTCTCTTGGTCCATCTTGATCTCACCCCTGGAGATGATGTACCCGAGGAAGGATGTAGTGTGGGCGTGAAAATCACACTTCTCTGCCTTCACAAACAGACGGTTCTCCAATAACCGCTGCAGGACCTGCTTAACATGCTGGATGTGGCTGGAAAGCTCCTTGGAGAAAATCAGGATGTCATCCAGGTAAACGAACACAAAAAGACCGATCATATCCCTCAGCACGTCATTCACCAAACTTTGGAACACTGCTGGAGCGTTGGAAAGTCCAAACGGCATCACCTGGTACTCAAAATGTCCCATAGGTGTATTGAATCCAGTCAACCACTCGTCCCCCTCTTTGATCCGAACCAGATGATACGCATTGCGTAGATCAAGCTTCGTAAACACAGTAGCACCCTGTAAAGAATCGAAAGCGGAGCTCATCAAGGGCAAGGGGTACTTGTTCTTGACCGTAATATCATTCAACCCCCGATAATCAATACACGGTCGAAGAGAGCCATCCTTCTTACTCACAAAAAAAAATCCAGCTCCCAGGGGTGATGACGAGGGACGAATGAGACCTACAGCAAGAGACTCCTTTATGTAGGTCTCCAGGGCTTCTGTTGATGAATAGATACATGAGAAATGAGATCAAGTTGAGACTCTGGACAAGGCGGATAAGGTATAATAAAAGACCGTTTATTCAAGCGTAATGATATCTGGCAAAGCGTGCTGCACGGCCCCTTCGTCTAGCTCTTATGGAACTGTCGGAAAAAGAGGCCGAAACATGATGTGCAGTCCTTTTAATACATTGAAATGACGTAGGTAGATTCTGGTAGTCCTGGCTTCTGGTAGGTTGCTTGTAGGTGATAGACAGTCCCCTCCAGCCTGGTGTCCGTATCCCATTGGTTCTCGACAGAGTTCTTTGTCTTTGGAGCCCATCCCGAAGGGGGTCGGGTGTTTGTGTTTTAGGAATTTCAGTGTATATGTTCAGTGTATATGTTATCTCAGTCAGTCACCCGTACAGGGTTGTACCAGTGCGATTAGTATCTACAGAGAGACAAGGGGAGGGGAGGGTTATGACACAGTGTGCAAGCCACAATTGCATGGTTAGGCCACAGGCAGACAACAGTCAGTGAATGCGTTATTACATGCGTTTAATATGTTTATTACACTTCCCGCTCAGGTCGAGAAATACTGTATAACCGTCCCTTGGGAAAGGCAGCTCCAGGGAACAGCTTAATTGTACAATCATAAGGTCGGTGGGGAGGAAGTGACTGAGCTTTCTGCTTACTGAACACCTCACCCAACTCGTGATATGTTTCAGGAACCAGGGACAAATCAGGAGGAGCAGACTCACTGACCGGACTGGGGACAGCATGAGAACAGGCAGTCCTGAGGCAGTTCGCATGACAATCAATGCTCCAACTAGTTACCTTACCAGTCACCCAATCGAACGAAGGATTGTGTTCTCTTAGCCAGGGGTATCCAAGAACCAGAGGAACATGGGGGGGAAGGCAAAATGAAAAAAGAAAGAACAACATCTTAACTGGTTCAGTCCTCATAGTGATCCGTGCCAGACTATTGCCGTTCAGAGTGGTTTCTTCAATGGCTTCCGGTAATTGCTCCTTGGAAAGCCCCAGCTGTTCCACTAAGTCGGCATCAATGAAGCTGAAATCGATGAAAGCGTTGATCGCTAAACTCTGATTCTTATTTATGAGGGTAGCAGGAAAACGAGGTCTGACAGGGCTCTTGAGAGGTTGAAACTGGCTCGCTAACAAACCTCCCAAACTTAACGAGCCGAGCAGTTTAACGGGCGCTGAGGACAAACGGAGATGTAATGTCCCGAGCTACCACAGTAGAGGCAGCTGTTGGTCTCACGTCTACGTTGGCGCACGTCCTTAGTTAACCCGTGCCCGCCCCACTTGCATAGGTTCAGGATCTGGCGGCAGGACTCCTCCACTAATCCTGTGTGAGGGAAAATGATCAACCCGTTCTGGTCCACTTCCTGACCCGAATGGTAACCGAGTCTCAGATTGATTAGATGGTCCCCACTGCTTCTCCCTCCTTCTCTCTCGGACTCTATTATCTACCCGAATAGCTAAGGTGACCAAACTATCTAGGTCACTAGGCTCTGGATAGGAGATCAGCTCGTCCTTGAGTTGCTCTGACAACCCCTGGTAAAAAAACGCTTGTAGTGATTCCTCATTCCAACCACTCTCCACAGCCAATGTCCTGAATTCTATCACAAAGTCTGCCACACTGCGAGCTCCTTGGCGAAGAGAGAACAAACGTTTAGCTGCGTCCTTACCTCGGACTGGATGGTCAAAAAGCTTTCTCATCTCTGCCGTGAAACCCTGGTATGACGTCATGCATGTGTCCCGTCGTTCGCAAACAGCTGAAGCCCATTCCAGAGCTCTACCACGCAGCAGCTCAATAACAAAAGCTATCCTAGCCTTATCTGTGGCGTAAGACTAGGCACCGGGCACATCCTTCACCTCGTGCTCCCCAGATCCACAAAATCTGCATTTTCTTCTTTTCCTCGCTGCACGAGGCGAAGATGTGGCCATAGGCCATACAGCGCCTGCAAAATGGAGGCTGACGTGCATAAAACAACGTCCCCCTGTCAGCCCCCAGGGAGAACATAGCAGGAGGATGGAGGTAGCCACCATGTCCCTTTGGGTCCTCCCTGAGGAGTGCCTGGAAGCCTCTCCCATTCCAAAACCCAAGGGAGTCTTTGAAGTGCCTTGCTGAGGAGACGTTATCCATGTATCTCCCCAGAAAGGCCCTCACCTCTTCGTCCTTAACGTATGGGTTGTAAATGTTGACAGTTACAACCCTAAAGTTGTTCCTCGCCAGGCTTGTTATTTCATAGTGGCACATCGGCCTCTCACCTCCCACTGCTCTTGCCCTTCTCAGGATATCATCGTGTTTCTCCTCTGTATGTATGCCACGTCATATGCTCCCTCCAACGAGTTGCCTTGGAAGCAAAAGACGTCCTTCACCGTCAGCTTTAGAATCCCCATCAAGATTGTCCTTCCAAAAATGTCCCGTCCTAAAGGCTCCAACTCCTTTTCCTTCCAAGCAAACCGAATCGTGTTGGCCAGCCCAATCCCAGGGACCGACCGTGTTGATGGATTTTGCACCATCTCCGCTAGGAGAATGGCGCACAGGGTTCACGTTCTCTTCTCTTCCAAAACAAGGAAAAAAGAAAATCCAAAGTGACTGAGCCTATACTGGTGCAAACTAACACAGAGACAGGAACAATCACCCACGAAACACTCAAAGAATATGGCTGCCTAAATATGGTTCCCAATCAGAGACAACGATAAACACCTGCCTCTGATTGAGAACCACTCCAGACAGCCATAGACTATTCTAGATAACCCTACTAAGCCACAATCCCAATACCTACAAAACCCCCAAGACAAAACACACCACATAATAAACCCATGTCACACCCTGGCCTGACCAAAATAATAAAGAAAACACACAAAAAAACCACACAATACTAAGACCAGGGCGTGACAGACGGCTTAGGAATGGTGGGTTAACTGCCTTGTCCAGGGGCAGATTTTTACCTTGTCAGCTGGGGATTCAATCTTGCAACCTTACGGTTAACTAGTCCAACGCTCTAACCACCTGCCTCACGAGGAGCCTGCCTGTTATGAGAATGCAGTAAGAAGCCAAGGTAAGTTACTAGCTAGCATGAAACTTATCTTATAAAAAAACAATCAATCAATCATAATCACTAGTTATAACTACACATGGTTGATGATATTACTAGCTTATCTAGCGTGTCCTGCGTTGCGTTGCATATAGTCAATCACCACCTTCCGGAGACACCTGAAACCCCACCTCTTTAAGGAATACCTAGGATAGGATAAAGTAATCCCTCTCACCCCCCCTTAAATGATTTAGATGCACTATTGTAAAGTGGCTGTTCCACTGGATGTCATAAGGTGAATTCACCAATTTGTAAGTCGCTCTGGATAAGAGCGTCTGCCAAATGACTTAAATGTAAATGTAATGATATAATCGATGTGGTGCGCATTTGCGAAAAAGGACTGTCGTTGCTCCAACGTGTACCTAACCATAAACATCAATGCCTTTATTAAAATCAATACACAGAAGTTTATATTTTTAAACCTGCATATTTAGCTAAGAGAAAGGTTAGCAGGTAATATTAACCCGGTGAAATTGTGTCACTTCTCTTGCGTTTATTGCATGCAGAGTCAGGGTATATGCAACAGTTTGTGCCACCTGGCTTATTGCAAACTAACTTTGCCAGAATTTTACGTAATTATGACATAACATTGAAGGTTGTGCAATGTAACAGCAATATTTATACTTAGGGCTGCCATCCGTTAGATAAAATATGGAACGGTTACGTATTTCACTGAAAGAATAAACATTTTGTTTTCGAAATGATAGTTTTCGGATTCGACCATATTAATCACCAAAGGCTTGTATTTCTGTGTGTTATTATGTTATAATTAAGTCTATGATTTGATAGAGCAGTCTGACTGAGCGGTGGTAGGAAACAGCAGGCTCGTAAGCATTCATTCAAACAGCACTTTCGTGCATTTTGCCAGCAGTTCTTCGCAATGCTTCAAGCATTACTGTTTACTCAAGCCTATCAACTCCCGAGATTAGTCTGGTGTGAAATGGCTAGCTAGTTAGCGGGGTGCTCGCTAATAGCGTTTCAAACGTCATTCGCTCTGAGACTTGGAGTAGTTGTTTGCTTTTCTCTGCATGGGTAACACTGCTTCGAGGGTGGCTGTTGTCGAGGTGTTCCTGGTTCGAGCCCAGGTAGGAGCAAGGAGAGGGATTGAAGCTATACTGTTACACTGGCAATACTAAAGTGCCTATAAGAAATCCAATAGTCGAAGGTATATGAAATACAAATCGCATAGAGAGAAATAGTCCTATAATAACCACAACCTAAAACTTCTTATTTGGGAATATTGAAGACTCATGTTAAAAGGAACCACCAGCTTTCATATGTTCTCATGTTCGGAGCAAAGAACTTAAACGTTAGCTTTCTTACATGGCACATATTGCACTTTTACTCTCTTCTCCAACACTTTGTTTTTGCATTATTTTAAACCAAATTGAACATGTTTCATTATTTATTTGAGGCTAAATTGATTTTATTGATATATTAAGTTAAAATAAGTGTTCATTCAGTATTGTTGTAATTGTCATTATTACAAATACATTTAAAAAAACGTCCGATTAATCGGTATCGGCTTTTTTGGTCCTCCAATAATCAGTATCGATATCCACGTTGAAAAATCATAATCGGTTGACCTCTAGTCCCAACTAAATTTTTCAGCAATACTCATCAATTAACAAACTACAGTTTTGGCAAGTCAGTTAGGGCATCTATTTTGTGCATGACACAAGTCATTTTCCCAACAATTGTTTACAGACCAATACCTGTGGATGTATTTCAATGCCGACCTTCAAACTCAGTGACTCTTTGCTTGACATCATGGGAAAATCCAAAGAAATCAGCCAAGATCCCAGAAAAAAATATTGTAGACCTCCACAAGTCTGGTTCATCTTTGGGAGCAATTTCCAAACACCTGAGGGTACCACGTTCATCTGTACAAACAATAGTACGCAAGTATAAACACCATGGAATCACGCAGCCATCATACCGCTGAGGAAGAAGACGCGTTCTGTCACCTAGAGATTAACGTACTTTAGTGTAAAAAGTGCAAATCAATCCCAGAACAACAGCAAAGGACCTTGTGAAGATGCTGGAGGAAACTGGTGCAAAAGTATCTATATCCACAGTAAAACGAGTCCTATATCGACATAACCTGAAAGGCATCTCAGCAAGGAAGAAGCCACTGCTGCAAAACCGCCATAAAAAAGCCAGAATATGGTTTGCAACTGCAGATGGGGACAAAGATCGTACTTTTTGGAGAAATGGCCTCTGGTCCGATGACACAAAATTATAACCTTTTGGCCATAATGACCATCATTATGTTTGAAGGAAGAATGGGGAGGCTCATAAGCCGAAGAACACCATCTGAACTGTGAAGCACGGGGGTGGCAGTATCATGTTGTGGGGGTGCTTTGCTGCAGGAGGGACTGGTGCACTTCACAAAAGAGATGGCATCATGAGTCAGGAAAATTATGTGGATATATTGAAGCAACATCTCAAGACATCAGTCAGGAAGTTAAAGCTTGGTCGCAAATGGGTCTTCCAAATGGACAAGACACCAAGCATACTTCCAAAGTTGTGGCAAAATGGCTTAAGGACAACAAAGTCAAGGTATTGGAGTGGCCATCACAAAGCTCTGACCTCAATCCCATGGAACATTTGTGGGCAGAACTGAAAAAGCATGTGCGAGTAAGGAGGCATACAAACCTGACTCAGTTTCACCAGCTCTGTCAGGAGGAATGGGCCAAAATTCACCCAACTTATTGTGGGAAGCCTGTGGAAGGCTACCCGAAACGTTTGACCAAAGTTAAACAATTTAGAGGCAATGCTGCCAAATACTAATTGAGTGTATGTAAACTTCTGACCCACTGAGAATGTGATGAAAGAAATAAAAGCTGAAATAAATCATTCTCTCTACTATTTTTCTGACACTTCACATTCTTAAAATGAAGTGGTGATCCTAACTAACCAAAGACAGGGAACTTTTACTTGGATTAAATGTCAGGAATTGTGAAAACCTGAGATTAAATGTATTTGTCTAAGGTGTATGTAAACTTCTGACTTCAACTGTACACACACACACACACACACACACACACACACACACACACACACACACACGCACTCTTAAAATGTAAAGGTAATTCCTGATAATGCCCTAAATGGAACATAGCCTTTAAAGGTCAATTTGGCTACAATGCGAAACTTCTGCAATACGGATTGAATCCATCCCCTTACATCAAATTATTGTAAGAATTTAGGCAAAAAGAGTAAAATGTATAATGCGCTTATTGATTGGATGGTCTTGTGGTCGATGAAAGAGACTATCACATCCTCTCGAAGGGAGTGGTTACAACTATGACGTCATCAAATTTTGTGTTCTGCCACAGATTTTTTTATGTAGAGTTCAATATAATTTCTGATTGGTCAACGTTATATTGTGATCATCATTATGGTAATAGACTATTAGTACAAAAGCACAAGAGTCAAGTTCCCATTTGTATCACATTGTGACCAGAGAAAAAGGATTCACATGTGATACATCACCATCTGCATGGCTGAGGAGAGGTAAGGTATGCTGAACTGAACAGAAAAATTTACTTAACCATCTTTTGAAATGGCAAAACACTTCCCTTTTGGTATTTGTGGAAATATTTCCAATGAAAAGTAAAAGTAAAGAACATTTAAATACATTTTATCAAGTGACAAAAATACAGCATTTGAATTTGTTTAATTAAATCATCAAAAATAATGTAATCATTTCCAACTAATATTCTATAATTGATGTTTACATCTATAGTAATAATGTGACAATAATGTATCTTTCATATTTCAGATAAGATTCTTTCAAACACGACAATGGAACCAGGAATCAGTCTCAGCAAGGCTGATATTGTTGAGAATATATTTATATGTTTTGAATCGGTGAATGGGTCTTGCAAAAGATCAATCTTTCCTCCAACAATACGAGTATTACTTTATCTCTTACTTGGCTCAATGTCTGTTCTCACAGTGTGTGGCAACCTTCTTGTAATCATCCCCATCATTCACTTCAAACAGCTCCACACCCCAACCAACTACCTCATCCTCTCTCTGGCTGTGTCAGACCTTCTCTTGGGGGTTTTAGTGATGCCTCCCAGAATGGTATATTCAGTGGAAAGCTGCTGGTATTTTGGAGATTTATTCTGTAAAATCCAAACCAGCACTGATGTTATGTTGAGCAATACATCCTTTCTTAACTTGTGTTTAATTTCTATTGATCGGTATTTTGCAGTTTGTCACCCTCTCCTTAATAGAACTAAAATAACTGTTCATGTTGTTCTGATTATGATGTTGGTCACCTGGTCAGTTTCTGCTATAGTAGTGTTTGGTATAGTATTTCTGGAGCTCAGTACTTGGGGCATGGAGGATTTTTACTATAATAATGTTGCCTGTGAGGGAGGATGTATTTTGTTTCAAAACAAAGCGTCGAGTACTGCGTCTTTTGTTCTCTCATTCTACATCCCAGGAGTCGGGATGCTTAGCATCTACCTAAAGATTTTCCTTACAGCACAGAGACAGGCACGTTCAATTCAGCGTACAACCAATCAGAACTCAGCAGGCAAATCACAGAGGAAGGCCACCAAAACACTTGCAATCATTATGGGGGTATTTCTATCATTCTGGACACCCTTTTTTGTCATCAACTGCTTTGATCCTTTTATTAGTTACTCTACAACACCAGTTTTGTTTGAAACATTTTTATGGATTGGCTATTTGAATTCAACAATTAATCCCATGGTGTATGCATTCTTTTACAGTTGGTTCAGGAGGGCATTTATAATTATAATTTCTGGTCAAATATTTCAACCTGACTCTTCAGAAATACAATTGTTTTCAGAATAAGTACAGTGAGCTCCAAAAGTATTGAGACAGAGACACGTCTTGTTGCTCTCTGTTCCAGCACTTTGGATTTGAATTGTGATTTCATTTGAGGATATTTTGATCCATATCGGGTGAAATGTTTAGAAATTACAGCTCTTTTTGTACATAACCCCCCCCCATTTTAGGGGAGGGTTTGCCCAGGGGGGGGGGGCTTTACTTGGCTTATCGAGCTCTAGTGACTGATACTGGTCTTCAGTTGAATGGTGTTTTCTCCAACACATTGGTGCAGCTGGCTTCTAGGTTAAGTGGACGGGTGTTAACAAGCACGGTTTGGCAGGTCATGTTTCGGGGGACGCATGACTCGACCACCAATTGGGGAGTTGCAGAGATGAGACAAGATCGTAATTGGGGAGAAAAAGGGGGTGAAATATAACAACAAAAGAAATGTTTAGAAACATATTCTATTATTATTTACAATAAAACGTGACTCCAAAATGACACAATACATTATGTACCATTCATATCTATTGGGCACAAAATAATGTGAAACACAAACCAAGAAAAAAACTGCAAATGCATCCAACAAATTTGTAGAGTCACAATTTGTCCCAATACTTTGAGCTCACTGTATGTCTAAAATCAACACTGACAAAGAAGTGTGACATGTGCCTTTGTTCTCTGTCCTTTACTAAACCATATCAGACACAGGTGTGTAGGTTTAAAAAACAAGTACAATCCAGTTGGCCCCAAAACATGAAATCAATCCATGTCATCTAGTAGGAGTTAGCCTCACCTCTCCCATATCTTATACACACACACACACACACACACACACACACACACACACACACACACACACACACACACACACACACACACACACACACACACACACACACACACACACACACACACACACACAACACACACACACACACACACACACACACACACACACACACACACAGTACATTTTTATAGGATCTCTGTGGATGTAGTATCCTTTCAGTTTTGTGTGAATTCTTTTGTAACTCCAGCTGAATGATGTTGTCTAAATGACATGGTGAAAACATGTGAAATAAAGATTATTTGTGTTGATAGTATGTAATGTTTTCTGTGATACTATTTTTTGAAGATCGTAATTTATACTTCACATGATACTGTATATCCCTTAATTTTCCTATATCTCTGTCACGTTCATTGTAACGAGGAGACCAAGGCGCAACGTGATGAGAATACATTCCTCTTTATTAAAGGAAGAACATTTAAACAAACTAACAAAACAAACCTGCAGCTATAAACCACTGGTGCTGACACAGGCAACTAACATAACCCACAAACTATCCCAGGCATATGGCTACCTAAATATGGTCCCCAATCAGAGACAACGATAAACAGCTTCCTCTGATTGAGAACCAATCTAGGCAACCATAGACATTAAAACACCTAGACTGGAAAGACCCCATAAACATACTAAAACCCTAGGCAGGACGAAAAACACATGTATCACCCTCGTCACACCCTGACCTAACCAAAATAATAAAGAAAACATAGATAACTAAGGTCAGAGCGTGACAATCTCATAACAACTGAACAACAGTATGCACACAATATACAGTACCAGTCAAAAGTTTGGGCACTGTAACGGCGTTCTTCGTTTGTCGCAAGAAAGTCGGACCGAAATGCAGCGTGTTGGTTACTCATGTTTTTTAATGAAAACAAATGACGATTACATGAAAATACTGAGACAAATACAAAACAACAAAACGGAACGTGAAACCTAAATACAGCCTATCTGGTGAAACTACACAGAGACAGGAACAATCACCCACGAAATACAAAGTGAAACCCAGGCTACCTAAATACGGTTCCCAATCAGAGACTACGAGAATCACCTGACTCTGATTGAGAACCGCCTCAGGCAGCCAAACCTATGCAACACCCCTACTCAGCCGCAATCCCAATAACAAAAAAACACTACGAAATACAACAACATAAATCCATGTTACACCTTGGCCTGACCAACTAATTAACGAAAACACAAAATACTAAGACCAAGGCGTGACAGAACCCCCCTAAGGTGCGGACTCCCGGACGCACCTCAAAACCATAGGGAGGGTCCGGGTGGGCGTCTGTCCATGGTGGCGGTTCCGGACTGAGGGGCAGCTCGGGACTGAGGGGCAGCTCGGGACTGAGGGGCAGCCCAGTACTGAGAGAAAGCCCAGCACTGAGAGGAAGCCCAGTACTGAGAGGAAGCCCAGTACTGAGATGAAGCCCAGCCAGGCAGTTGAATCCGGCAGATCCTGGCTGACTGGCGGATCTGGAAGAGTCTGGTTGACTAGCAGATCTGGAAGAGTCTGGTTGACTAGCAGATCTGGAAGAGTCTGGTTGACTGGCAGATCTGGAAGAGTCTGGTTGACTGGCAGATCTGGAAGAGTCTGGTTGACTGGCAGATCTGGAAGAGTCTGGCTGACTGGCAGATCTGGAAGAGTCTGGCTGACTGGCAGATCTGGAAGAGTCTGGCTGACTGGCAGATTTGGAAGAGTCTGGCTGACTGGTAGATCTGGAAGAGTCTGGCTGACTGGCGGATCTGGAAGAGTCTGGTTGACTGGCAGATCTGGAAGAGTCTGGTTGACTGGCAGATCTGGAAGAGTCTAGTTGACTGGCAGATCTGGAAGAGTCTGGCTGACTGGCAGATCTGGAAGAGTCTGGCTGACTGGCAGATCTGGAAGAGTCTGGCTGACTGGTAGATCTGGAAGAGTCTGGCTGACTGGCAGATCTGGAAGAGTCTGGTTGACTGGCAGATCTGGAAGAGTCTGGCTGACTGGCGGATCCTGGCAGACTGACGGCTCTGGCTGCTTCATGCTGACTGACGGCTCTGGCAGCTCCATGCTGACTGGCGGCTCTGGCTGCTCCATGCAGATTGACAGCTCTGGCGGCTTCTTGCAGACTGACAGCTCTGACTGTTCCATGCAGACTAACAGCTTTGGCAGCTCCTTGCCGACTGGCAGCTCCTTGCAGACTGGCAGCTCCTTGCAGACTGGCAGCTCCTTGCAGACTGGCAACTCCATGCAGACTGGCACCTCCATGCAGACTGGCAGCTCCTTGCAGACTGGCAGCTCCTTGCAGACTGGCAGCTCCTTGCAGACTGGCAGCTCCTTGCAGACTGGCAGCTCCATGCAGACTGGCAGCTCTGGCTGCTCCAAGCAGACTGACAGCTCTGGCTGCTCCATGCAGACTGGCAGCTCTAGCTGCTCCATGCAGACTGACAGCTCTGGCTGCTCCATGCAGACTGGCGGCTCAGGCTGCTCCGAACAGGCAGGAGGCTCCGGCAGCGCTGGAGAGGAGAAAGGCTCTGATAGCACTGAACAGGCGGGAGACTCCGACAGTGCAAGAGAGAAGAAAGGCTCCGACAGCGCAGGAGAGGCTCCGGCAGCGCTGGAGAGGAGAAAGGCTCTGATAGCACTGAACAGGCGGGAGACTCTGACAGTGCAAGAGAGAAGAAAGGCCCCGACAGTGCAGGAGAGGCGAGGCGCACTGTAGGCCTGATGCGTGGTGCTGGCACTGGTGGTATTGGGCTGAAGACATGCACAGGAAGCCTGGTGCGGGGAGCTGCTACCGGAGGGCTGGGGTGTGGAGGTGGTACTGGTGGACAGGAACAATCACCCACGAAATACAAAGTGAAACCCAGGCTACCTATATATGGTTCCCAATCAGAGACAACGAGAATCACCTGACTCTGATTGAGAACCGCCTCAGGCAGCCAAACCTATGCAACACCCCTACTCAGCCGCAATCCCAATAACTAAAAAAAAAACCACATTGAAATACAACAACATAAACCCATGTCACACCCTGCCCTGACCAACTAATTAACGAAAACACAAAATACTAAGACCAAGGCGTGACAGGCACACCTATTCATTCAGGGGTTTTCTTTATTTGGACTATTTTCTACATTGTAGAATAGGGAAGACATCAAAACCATGAAATAACACATATGGAATCATATAATAACCAAAAAAGTGTTAGACAAATCAAAATATATTTCATATTTGAGATTCTTCAAAGTAGCCACCCTTTAACTGATGTGGCTATATTTTGATTTGGAACACTTTTTGGTTACTAAATTATTCCTTATGTGTGATTTCATAGTTTTGATATCTTTACTATTATTCTACAATGTGGAAAATTGTAAAAATAAAGAAAAACCCTGGAATGTGTAGCTGTGTCCAAACCTTTGACTGGTACTATACATATTAATCTGGAACTGTGAACCTGGCACATAATGTAGGTTGTAATGTGATAACAAATAAGTCATACTGTATGCTATATACATTGATTCTTTCCTTTTTTGTTTACTTGGCCCTGTGTTTTCCGTCTGTATCTGAGAGTTATGGAACATTTAGCCTCTGAAGCCCAGTCATCTCAGGAAGGATGGCAACGTGAAATGGTACATTTGAATGCATTATAAATACTCCAGGCATGTACAAGGCCTTTACTGTATCTATTTGTTTTCCCACATTCCATTTTTATTACTTCTTCAGTAGAGCACCTGTCAGTTTTGCAAATGAAAATATCATCAAGATGGACAACTCATTCCGTATGATTTCATACAGTATGAGTTTTATTGTATTTTTATATATTTTTTTCAACATACATTTTTATTCAAGAGCACATAAAGAACAAGTACAGAACTCTGCAGTCTGTCCGTAAGATCGTAATGAGGTTCACATACCAATATGAAGGCTGATATACCACTTATTAACACTTAGGGAATTATAACTAATATCTAACATACGTCCTTTTATTTTTACATTTTTAAAACAATACAAATACATTCAGTTGAAAAAGGTTCAGCAATGCAATTACATTGAACATTACACAGGGATGTGAAGAGTGTAGTGTAACGGGATTCTTTTGTTGAAGGAGAGGCGGACCAAAACGCAACGTGGTTATTGTGATACATCTTTAATAAAGATGAATAGAACAATATACAAAAACAAGAAAATGTGAAAAACCAAAAACAGACCTATCTGGTGTAACAAACACAAAGACAGGAACAATCACCCACAAACCCCCACACCAAACAGGCTACCTAAATATGGTTCCCAATCAGAGACAATGACTAACACCTGCCTCTGATTGAGAACCATATCAGGCCCAAACACAGAAACAGACAAAGAAGACATCCAACATAGAATGCCCTCTCAGATCACACCCTGACCAAACATGACATAGAACATACAAAGCAAACTACGGTCAGGGTGTGACATGTAGCTTGTTTCTGAGCTGGCGGATGAATGGTTCTTGACTCTTTGCCTGCTGGAGGTACTACATGTTGGTTCCAACCTTAAAAGTAACAACAAAGAAAATGAGCAGGTCTGTTAGGAAATGCCTTTGTCACACCATCTGGATTGGAAACTCCATTTGATTCGTACTATTATATTGCTCGGTCGGTGTATCTTGGAGGATTTTTATTTAGCTGAACCTACTACATTTACATTTACATTTAAGTCATTTAGCAGACGCTCTTATCCAGAGCGACTTACAAATTGGTGAATTCACCTTCTGACATCCAG
Organism: Oncorhynchus masou masou; assembly: GCF_036934945.1. NCBI lineage: Eukaryota > Metazoa > Chordata > Actinopteri > Salmoniformes > Salmonidae > Oncorhynchus > Oncorhynchus masou. The sequence continues at coordinate 15,219,664 of NC_088227.1, forward strand.
TGGAACAGCCACTTTACAATAGTGCATCTAAATCATTAAGGGGGGGGGGTGGTGGTGAGAAGGATTACTTATCCTATCCTAGGTATTCCTTGAAGAGGTGGGGTTTCAGGTGTCTCCGGAAGGTGGAGGATTCAGGAGGGAGGAGGGAGGAGAAGGTGGCAAAGAGCTTCCTAGGGTTAGAGGCAGATGCTTGGAATTTAGAGTGGTAGAAAGTGGCTTTAGCAGCAGAGACAGAGAAGGAAAATGTAGAGAGGAGGGAGTGAAAGGATGCCAGGTCCGCAGGGAGGCGAGTTTTCCTCCATTTCCGCTCGGCTGCCCGGAGCTCTGTTCTGTGAGCTCGCAATGAGTCATCGAGCCACGGAGCGGGAGGGGAGGACCGAGCCGGCCTGGAGGATAGGGGACATAGAGAGTCAAAGGATGCAGAAAGGGAAGAGAGGAGGGTTGAGGAGGCAGAATCAGGAGATAGGTTGGAGAAGGTATGAGCAGAGGGAAGAGATGAATGGATGGAAGAGGAGAGAGTAGCGGGGGAGAGAGAGCGAAGGTTGGGACGGCGCGATACCATCCGAGTAGGGGCAGTGTGGGAAGTGTTGGATGAGAGCGAGAGGGAAAAGGATACAAGGTAGTGGTCGGAGACTTGGAGGGGAGTTGCAATGAGGTTAGTGGAAGAACAGCATCTAGTGAAGATGAGGTCGAGCGTATTGCCTGCCTTGTGAGTAGGGGGGGAAGGTGAGAGGGTGAGGTCAAAAGAGGAGAGGAGTGGAAAGAAGAAGGCAGAGAGGAATGAGTCAAAGGTAGACGTGGGGAGGTTAAAGTCGCCCAGGACTGTGAGAGGTGAGCCGTCCTCAGGAAAGGAGCTTATCAAGGCATCAAGCTCATTGATGAACTCTCCGAGGGAACCTGGAGGGCGATAAATGATAAGGATGTTAAGCTTGAAAGGGCTGGTAACTGTGACAGCATGGAATTCAAAGGAGGCGATAGACAGATGGGTAAGGGGGAGAGAGAGAATGACCACTTGGGAGAGATGAGGATCCCGGTGCCACCACCCCGCTGACCAGAAGCTCTCGGGGTGTGCGAGAACACGTGGGCGGACGAAGAGAGAGCAGTAGGAGTAGCAGTGTTATCTGTGGTGATCCATGTTTCCGTCAGTGCCAAGAAGTCGAGGGACTGGAGGGAGGCATAGGCTGAGATGAACTCTGCCTTGTTGGCCGCAGATCGGCAGTTCCAGAGGCTACCGGAGACCTGGAACTCCACGTGGGTCGTGCGCGCTGGGACCACCAGATTAGGGTGGCCGCGGCCACGCGGTGTGGAGCGTTTGTATGGTCTGTGCAGAGAGGAGAGAACAGGGATAGATAGACACATAGTTGACAGGCTACAGAAGAGGCTATGCTAATGCAAAGGAGATTGGAATGACAAGTGGACTACACGTCTCGAATGTTCAGAAAGTTAAGCTTACGTAGCAAGAATCTTATTGACTAAAATGATTGAAATGCTACAGTACTGCTGGAGTAGGCTAGCTGGTAGTGGCTGCGATGTTGACACTACACTAATCAAGTCGTTCCGTCGAGTGTAATAGTTTCTACAGTGCTGCTATTCGGGGGCTAGCTGGCTAGCTAGCAGGTTGATTGCGTTACGTTACCTTAAAAGAACGACAATAGCTGGCTAGCTAACCTAGAAAATCGCTCTAGGCTACACAATTGTCTTAGATACAAAGACGGCTATGTAGCTAGCTAGCTACGATCAAACAAATCAAACCGTTGTACTGTAATAGTTTCTACAGTGCTGCTATTCGGGGGCTAGCTGGCTAGCTACGTTAAAAGAACGACAATAGCTGGCCAGCTAACCTAGTTACAGCTAACCTAGAATAGTTACAGGGGAGCGAGGGGATGAATGAGCCAATTGGAAGCTAGGGATGATTAGGTGGCCATGATGGTATGAGGGCCAGATTGGGAATTCAGCCAGTGCACCGAGGTTGACACCAGTACTATTACGATATGTGCCACGGTGTCATGTTCTGACCTTAGTTCCTTTTTTATGTCTCTATTTTAGTTTGGTCAGAGCGTGAGTTGGGGTGGGCATTCTATGTTTTTGTTCTATGTTTTGTATTTCTGGTTTTGGCCTGGTATGGTTCTGTTAAGGGAATTTTTATCAATGATGACTAATTATGTATACATTTCAATCAGGCCTGACTAATCCGAATACTATTATGTTACTGTACATGTATGAATTTTCTCTCTTGCTCCCAGTATTGAATATAATGTAGTCAAGAGTTTAGAACAATGACGGTCTGTTCCTTGGTACAAATGAATTAACTATCTCCAGATGGCAGGGACGGACTGTCTAGAATGCTTATCTACACTGACTGACCTTGGCTCTAGGCGAGGAGGGAAGGCTTGAGAACTTATAGGGCCTTTCTACCAGTGTCAAGAAGAGACGGAACATTTAGAAAACACTGACGTCATTTTCAGTTTATAACCTGTGGTAAAATGTGTATGAACTCAGTACTCTCTTGATTAAAGGCTGTTACTTGACTTTTAAGACCGGGGCTCTGTCCATTCTTATAAAATAAGGGTCTTACAAACCCTTATGCATTGACAGAGTGTTTAATTTTGATTGGGAATTAAAACAGAGGAATTAAATTCCTTCAACAGGTTCCCAATCAGAGGCAGCTGTATATCGTTGTCTCTGATGGAGAACCCTACTTAGGCAGCCTATTTTCCCACTATGGGTTGTGGGTAGTTCTTTTCTGGTTAGTGTTTGTTGCCCCTGTCAGAACTGTTCGTTTATCGTTTTGGTTTGTGTATTCATCCTTAATTAAAAGTAGTATGGATACGTACCATGCTGCCAATTGGTCCTCCTCTCCTTCCACCAATGAAAATGGTTACACACGGGATCCACAGAGTCCACAGAGAGTCAGGACACCCATTTAATGTCCCCCTACACAGTGCAAAGTCCCCAATCACTGCCCCGGGACATTGGGATATTTCTTTTTAGACCAGAGGAAAGACTACATTCTACTGGCCTTCCAACTCATTTCCAGCAGTATCTGGTTTCCCCCATCCAGAGACCAACCCTGCACCAATTTCGGCGCAGGACACCGGCGGAACGTGGTAAATGTGGTCTCTTATGGAAGTCACCTGCAGACACCTTGGGGAAACGAGAACTCATTCCTCTTGCTTAGCTTCAGAGTCAAGCCAGCAGTGCGATGTTTTAATGTGATCTTATTTAATGTGATAACATGTGACAACATGTAAAGCAACATGTGATAACATGAAACTACATGTGATCACATGTGAAGATTTAAAAAATAATACTAATTTTCACATGATTTCTCATGTGATATGTCATGTGAAATCATGTGATTTTCCATGTGAAATCATATGTTTTTCTGTAAGGGACAGTCCCACCCAGATACTGTATACCACCAAAAACAATCTGTGAGTAATACAAGATCCTTTCAGAATGATCGCCCCCATCCTAGCTTCAGAGTTCGTTCTGTTAGGTGACCTAAACTGGGATATGCTTAACACCCCGGCAGTCCTATAATCTAAGCTAGATACCCTCAACCTCATACAAATCATCAAGGAACCCGCCAGGTACAGCTCTAACTCCAAAAGGTTTTGGGACACTGTAAAGTCCATGGAGAAAAAGAGCATCTCCTCCCAGCTGCCCACTGCACTGAGGCAAGGTAACACGGTCACCACTGATAAATCCATGATAATTGAAAATTTCAATAAGCATTTCTCAACGGCTGGCCATGCCTTCCTTCTGGCTACTCCAACCCCGGCCAACAGCTCTGCCTCCCCCGCAGCTACTCGCCCAAGCCTCCCTAGCTTCTCCTTCACCCAAATCCAGACAGCAGATGTTCTGAAAGAGCTGCAAAATCTGAACCCGTACAGATCAGCTAGGCTAGACAATCTGGACCCTCTCTTTCTAAAACTATCTGCCACCATTGTTGCAACCCCTATTACCAGTCTGTTCAACCTCTCTTTTGTATTGTCTGAGATCCCTAAAGATTGGAAAGCTGCCACGGTCATCCCCCTCTTCAAAGGGGGTGACAACCTAGACCCAAACTGTTACAGTGCCTTGTGAAAGTATTCGGCCCCCTTGAACTTTGCGACCTTTTGCCACATTTCAGGCTTCAAACAAAAAGATATAAAACTGTATTTTTTGTGAAGAATCAACAACAAGTGGGACACAATCATGAAGTGGAATGACATTTATTGGATATTTCAAACTTTTTTAACAAATCAAAAACTGAAAAATTGGGCGTGCAAAATTATTCAGCCCCTTTACTTTCAGTGCAGCAAATTCTCTCCAGAAGTTCAGTGAGGATCTCTGAATGATCCAATGTTGACCTAAATGACTAATGATGATAAATACAATCCACCTGTGTGTAATCAAGTCTCCGTATAAATGCACCTGCACTGTGATAGTCTCAGAGGTCCGTTAAAAGCGCAGAGAGCATCATGAAGAACAAGGAACACACCAGGCAGGTCCGAGATACTGTTGTGAAGAAGTTTAAAGCCAGATTTGGATACAAAAATATTTCCCAAGCTTTAAACATCCCAAGGAGCGCTGTGCAAGCGATAATATTGAAATGGAAGGAGTATCAGACCACTGCAAATCTACCAAGACCTGGCCGTCCCTCTAAACTTTCAGCTCATACAAGGAGAAGACTGATCAGAGATGCAGCCAAGAGGCCCATGATCACTCTGGATGAACTGCAGAGATCTACAGCTGAGGTGGGAGACTCTGTCCATAGGACAACAATCAGTCGTATATTGCACAAATCTGGCCTTTATGGAAGAGTGGCAAGAAGAAAGCCATTTCTTAAAGATATCCATTGAAAGTGTTGTTTAAAGTTTGCCACAAGCCACCTGGGAGACACACCAAACATGTGGAAGAAGGTGCTCTGGTCAGATGAAACCAAAATTGAACTTTTTGGCAACAATGCAAAACGTTATGTTTGGCGTAAAAGCAACACAGCTCATCACCCTGACCACACCATCCCCACTGTCAAACATGGTGGTGGCAGCATCATGGTTTGGGCCTGCTTTTCTTCAGCAGGGACAGGGAAGATGGTTAAAATTGATGGGAAGATGGATGGAGCCAAATACAGGACCATTCTGGAAGAAAACCTGATGGAGTCTGCAAAAGACCTGAGACTGGGACAGAGATTTGTCTTCCAACAAGACAATGATCCAAAACATAAAGCAAAATCTACAATGGAATGGTTCAAAAATAAACATATCCAGGTGTTAGAATGGTCAAAGTCCAGACCTGAATCCAATCGAGTATCTGTGGAAAGAACTGAAAACTGCTGTTCACAAGTGCTCTCCATCCAACCTCACTGAGCTCGAGCTGTTTTGCAAGGAGGAATGGGAAAAAATTTCAGTCTCTCGATGTGCAAAACTGATAGAGACATACCCCAAGCGACTTACAGCTATAATCGCAGCAAACAAATCGCAGCTACAAAGTATTAATTTAAGGGGGCTGAATAATTTTGCACGCCCAATTTTTCAGTTTTTGATTTGTTAAAAAAGTTTGAAATATCCAATAAACGTCGTTCCACTTCATGATTGTGTCCCACTTGTTGTTGATTCTTCACAAAAAAATACAGTTTTATATGTTTATGTTTGAAGCCTGAAATGTGGCAAAAGGTCGCAAAGTTCAAGGGGGCCGAATACTTTCGCAAGGCACTGTATATCCATCCTGCCCTGCCTATTTAAAGTCTTTCGAAAGCCAAGTTAATAAACAGATCACTGACCATTTCGAATCCCACCGTACCTTCTTCGCTGTGCAATCCGGCTTCCGAGCCGGTCTTGGGTGGACCTCTGCCACGCTCAAGGTACTAAACGATGTCATAACTGCCATCGATAAAAGACAGTACTGTGCAGCAGTCTTTATCGACCTGGCCAAGGCTTTTGACTCTGTCAATCATCGTATTCTTATTGGCAGACTCTGGACGGTTCCGACCTAGAATATGTGGGCAACTGTAGATAACTAGGTGTCTGGCTAGACTGTAAACTCTCCTTCCAGACTCATATTAAACATCTCCAATCCAAAATCAAATCTAGAATCAGCTTTCTATTTCGTAACAAAGCCTCCTTCACTCATGCCGCCAAACTTACCCTCGTAAAACTGACTATCCTACCGATCCTCGACAATGTCATCTACAAAATTGCTTCCAACACTCTACTCAGCAAACTGGATGCAGTCTATCACAGTGCCATCCGTTTTGTTACCAATTTGTGGTATCCAATTGTTAGTAGTTACTATCTTGTCTCATCGCTACAACTCCAGTACGGGCTCAGGAGAGACGAAGGTCGAAAGCCATGCGTCCTCCGAAACACAACCCAACCAAGCCACACTGCTTCTTAACACAGTGCGCATCCAACCCGGAAGCCAGCCGCACCAATGTGTCGGAGGAAACACCGTGCACCTGGCGGCCTGGTTAGCGTACACTGTGCCCGGCCTGCCATAGGAGTCACTAGTGTGCCCTCCCAAACCCTCCCTAGCCTGGACGATTGTGCATCTCCCCACGGACCTCCGGGTTGCGGCCGGCTGCGACAGAGCATGGGCGCGAACCCAGAGTCTCTGGTGGCACAGCTAGCAATGCAATGCAGTGCCCTAGACCACTGCTCCACCCGGGAGGCCCCTACTGTTTTTATTTTATTTACTTTTCTGCTCTTTTGCACACTAGTATCTCTACTTGCACATCATCATCTGCTCATAAGTCTGTTGTCTGTGTCACACTGCTTTGCTTTATCTTGGCCAGGTCGGGGTTGCAAACGAGAACTTGTTCTCAACTAGCCTACCTGGTTAAATAAAGGTTAAATAAAAACATAAAAAAATAAATCTTGTTTTTTTTTAGTTGAGGTGTCCTCGGTGATGCTGTAAGGAGACATTTGAATCCTGCTCTGCTCACCCGCTGAATCCCACTATGCGCTGTGGGTCTAGGATTTCTACACCTGGAATCTTTCACCTTCACCTTTTTAGTTCTTGTTTTATAAACCAGAACTATACCTACTCCTGGATATATTTCATCTGTCTCTGTGAAACTGTCCAGAATGTAGACTATAAAGTGATAATTATGCTTTCTCTTTTACAAATGAGGCACATTATTTTTATTTATTTATTAATCTATTTATTTATGGTCAGTCCTTGCATTTAAAGATGGTCTATTAATTGAAGAGTGGTTACATTTCTCTAGCCACATTCCTCAGCTGTTTACGAAAACAAATGGCAGGGTCGCCTCTGTTGTTTTTCGAATCCCAGATTACCTCTCTACAGTTGCATGATCAGAGAGCCTAATCAAAATGAGTACCAACTGTCAAACATGATATCACCCCTATTGTTTATCAACACCTTCTGAGTGGCGAGACACCTTTGGGAATGGGATTAAAATGAGAACCAACTGCCAAACATGACATCACCCCTATTGTTTATCAACACCTTCTGAGTGGCGAGACACCTGTGGGAATGGAATCATCATTAAAAGGTGTTAACAGAGCACTGTGGATCCTCCATTTGTCCACCTTTAACAGAATCATTACTATGGAGACCTCTCAACATGCTCATCTGATGCCATGAAGTGGTTGCTATGGGCACCTCAAAGCACAGGTCATTGAGGTCACAGACTCACTACACAAAGTGACCAACCTCTACTGTACTAGTGTGGTTTTTAATCAGGTCTCTGCAAAATAATGTAAAATCTTCTAATTAGGACATACTGCAGTCATTTTACCAATGTTTATAGTACATGCTTGGTCATCATTACAGTTAAAAGTTACATTCTCAAAATACACAGGGAAGTATTACAGTTTTGGATGGTTTGTGTCTGAACGTTTGTCATGGTTCATTTTATTACTTCCAGAAGTCAGTATCTCAAACAATGTCAATGCATTTGTCAGACAGCTACTGTAGAGAATACATAAGCAGCATGGCAAGACATTATTGTAGTTAGTGTACAAACAGAGTTAAAGACCATTACATCACAGGACCTGTAAAGCAGGGGTTTGTAGGAGGTCCTGATTAAGGTGCTACAGACTCACGGATGTACAACTCACATCGCACTCCAAAACACTCCATAAAGGCACACAGTCTGTAGATGTCCAATTGCTCAATTGTTATTTCTATTAAGGAGACAGTATACCCATTGATTGTTGAAGAATTAAGGGCTTGATTCAATCCGTAGTGCTGAAGAGCTGCAGTACGGTGTGATAGAAATGTAAAGACAATGTTCCCGCGGTGTTGGAGACTGCAGACACGGTCAATGCTGCACATGTCGGCTCAATCAATTTAAAATCGCTCTACAGAGCAGATCTTCAGTGTTATGGATTGAATTGCACCCGAAATTGATTGCTATTTCAGATTTAAAGATAAACAGTGAGCGTTGTAACAATACAGGGGCCCATGACTGATGAATAACTTTTGTCAACTGAATCATGTGGACTCATCAGACACAGTGAACAACATACAGTAGGAGTCTCCACTGAATAATCATCTGATTTCATTGGCTGTGGAGCAGCCAGAATATTAAACCGTTCAAAACTTATGTTGTGACCATTTTGACCAGGGGATGTCCTTTAATGGTAACCCATATCTGTTTATGCTGGACTACCTAATGCTAAAGCAGACCACTGGATTCCATGAAAATACAACACCAAGCATTGGGGTGAGTAGCTACTGGAAGTGTAGTGGAATCCAATGAATTGGTTTAGCATTAGCTCGCCTAGGATGCTGCCGAAAAAGGCATTTTAATTCAACACTAGCAGTATTTCAATCTTGTACATTTTCCACATCGGACAATGGGATAATTAGGAGTACAGCGACAGCTTCCATCCCTAGATTGAGGTACAGTGCCTTACGAAAGTATTCGGCCCCCTTGAACTTTGCGACCTTTTGCCACATTTCAGGCTTCAAACATAAAGATATAAAACTGTATTTTTTTGTGAAGAATCAACAACAAGTGGGACACAATCATGAAGTGGAACGACATTTATTGGATATTTCAAACTTTTTTAACAAATCAAAAACTGAAAAATTGGGCGTGCAAAATTATTCAGCCCCTTAAGTTAATACTTTGTAGCGCCACCTTTTTCTGCGATTACAGCTGTAAGTCGCTTGGGGTATGTCTCTATCAGTTTTGCACATCGAGAGACTGAAATGTTTTCCCATTCCTCCTTGCAAAACAGCTCGAGCTCAGTGAGGTTGGATGGAGAGCATTTGTGAACAGCAGTTTTCAGTTCTTTCCACAGATTCTCGATTGGATTCAGGTCTGGACTTTATCTTTATGTTTGAAGCCTGAAATGTGGCAAAAGGTCGCAAAGTTCAAGGGGGCCGAATACTTTCGCAAGGCACTGTATGTTTTCAAACTACACCGGGGTGCTAATCTCATTCACAGACACTTATGCCAAATGAGCAAATAGAATGGTGGATAAACACCTCAAACTTGGCCTTATTTAGCCAATACAGAAATACTGGGAGTAACTCCAGGCGCATAGGCATTGTCTTAATCATCTTAATCTACCAACCAATCATCTCTCCACAACAACTTCTCCCTAACCCTCCTCTGTATGCTAGCACACAACAAGCACAGAGCCATGCCTCACAGTCGTGTGATTTGCTAAAATTGAATGATGACAAATACTTCACTCAGTAAGGTCACTTCCATAAAATTCTATGGTCACTCCCACTAAGACCAACTTTGAATCGTTGATGTACCAGGTTTACATAAACTGTGCACAATAGCCCTGTGATGAGGTTACCGGGGTGCAAACATAACGGCATAACAGGATTAGCTAGGTTACTTTCTAAATCTAATCCGATAGTTACTAGTTACCTGTACAAAATTGTAATCAGTAGCGTAACTTTTGTATTACCCAAACTCAGTAACGTAATCTGATTACTTTCAGTTACTTTCAGATTACTTTCCCCTCAAGAGACATTAGAAGAAATGCATTTGGTGTGTTATCATAGTGGTGTCTGACTTGTGGTCACTCACTTAGGTGGAACGAAACTTAAACTTGTGCTTTTCTCAATGCTGAATTGAATGTAATTGATAAAAACCTAAATGTGTCATAATTTATTGATTCACAAACATCCTTTCTGAATTTCGATTCTGAATGAAAGTTGAAAATACATTTACAGGCATTGAAAATGTATTTTTTGGTCATTGATTTTATGAAATTTTAAGAAATTTCAACTGCTCAAACATTCTCAATGAAGTAAGCATTATATCACAATTACTTTTAAATCCATTTAAAATAGGACAGAGGAGCTAAACTGAAAGATTTCAACATATAATATTTATTATTGCTCCAATCTGTCAGGTGCACTTATGGTAGCATTTTCAAAAGCTTCAAAAGTATTCCAACAGAATAAACCAACAGACCACTTCGACAACACTGAACAAAAATATTAAAGCGACATGTACATTTCTGGTCCCATGTTTCATGAACTGAAATAAAATATCCCATAAATGTTCCATGCACACAAAACACTTATGTTGCTAAAGTTTTGCAAACAAACTTTTTTACCCTGTTAGTCCATCCACCTAAGGGGAAATGCTCACTATCTTGGCAGAAAGGTGTGGCATATTAAGAGGCTGATTAAATAGCATGATCATTACACAGGTGCAGCTTGGGCTGGGGACAATAAAAGTCCACTCTAAAATGCAGTGCAGTTTTGTCACACAACAAAGTGCCACAGATGTCTCAAGTTTTGAGCGAATGTGCAATTGGAATGCTGGCTGCAGGAATGTTCACCGGAGCTGTTGCCAGAGAAATGAATGTAAATTTTTCCTGCATAAGCCGCCTCCAACGCCATTTTAGAGAATTTGGCAGTACATCCAACCAGCCTCGCAACCACAGGCCACGTGTAACCACACCAGCCCAGGACCTCCACATCCGGCTTCTTCACCTGCAGGATTGTCTGAGACCAGCCACTCGGACAGCTGGTGAAACTCTGGGTATGCATGACCAAAGAACCTCTGCCAAACTTCTTCAATGTTCTTCAATGTCCTGCATACTGACAAGACATGTCACCCAATGAGCATGTTTGGGATACTCTGAATCGACGTGTACAACAACATGTTCCAGTTCACGCCAATATCCAGCAACTTCACAAAGCCATTGAAGACGAGTGGGACAACATTCCACAGGTCACAATCAACAGCAAAGGAGATGTGTCACACTGCATGAGGCGGTCACATCAGATACTGACTTTTTTTCCATACCTTTTTTTTAAAGGTACCTGTGACCGATGCATATCTGTAGTCCCAGACATGTGAAATTCATAGATTCGGCCTATTGAATTTATTGAAATTGACTGGTTTCCTTATATGAGCTGTAACTCTTTAAAATGGTCATCTTTGAAATTGTTGCGTTTATATTTTTGTTAAGTGTACAATAACCTTCTCAATAACAGTTAAAGAAATATTTATTTCTTGCTATGAATGTGATATGCTGTTGTTTTATCTACCTTTGTTGAATGCACTGACAGTAAGTCACTCTGGATAACAGCGTCTGCGGAATGATGAAAAATCTAAATGTAAAAACAAACACATGCTAAGCACGCTGGGTATTATTCTAATGAGTACCGCCCCCAAACAAGCACTAATTTGGTCGGCCGGGAGGAGACAAAATCTGAACGAATCATAGGCATCTGGGCGATGTTTCACAACTTTGAACAGCGCAGTACATTTTTGAAAATGTATTACAAATAAAAAACGTAAATATCACATTTACATAAGTATTCAGTCCCCAGAGCTGGGGGATGTGGAGGGCATGGCCTCCTCCCGGCCGGGACAGCTCCACGCGAGTTGCCCCAGCTCACCGCACTCACAGCAGTGTCTTTGATCTAGATCCAGCAGCCGCCGACATCGTCGGTTTGGGTCACCCTCCTGCTACACAGCCTTGGCTGGTTCTGTCCGGGCCCCCTTCAGCCCCTCTCCTCTCTTTGTGTTGTTCGTCCCCCTCACCGCATCTCCTCTCTCCACTCGGGCCCCTCTCAGTAGGTCCTGGGTCTTCTGGGGAATTTCCACAGTGGTCAGCAATTCCTCCAGGCTCTGTGGGTTCTGCATGTTCACCGTCTTCTTCATCTCATATGGCAGGGCCCGAAGGTACTGATCCAGGACGAGCTTGTCAATCATCGGGACGGATGGTATTTCAGTCAGTAGCTAGCCTTTGGTCAGGTGCACCAGGTCGCTCATCTGAGCAAGGGGGAAAAGGGTGGGGTCAAAGGCCCAGTCGTGGACCAGTTGTGCACGGTGTGTGAGGCTGAATCCATAACCGCTCAGAATCTCCCATTTGAGTCCCCCATAATTCGTGGCCTGGTCAGCGTTCAAATCAAATTAGGCCTTCTGGGCCTTCCCAAAGAAGTGGGTGCCAACAGGCTGGCCCACTTGGGCCATCCTTTCCTCTGTGCCGTCCTCTCGAAGGTGCACAAATCTTCCTCCCTGCACTGAACCAGGAACTGATTCGGGCCAGACTCCTGAGCCCTCCCAACCTTCAACTGGGCTACCTCCGCTAACAGTCTATGGCTTTGTTGGTGCTGCTCCTCCAGCGCTTGCTCCTAGAGAGACTGTTGCTTCTGCTGGCTTAGGATGAACTGAGCCACCAGCTCCTCCATGGTAATCTCCGAACGCTCAACCCCATGGCACCCAACCGTGGGGTGTTGGGTTGAGCGTGCAGAGTTTAAAACAGAGACAGGGAGGTTTTAGTCAATAAAAACAACTTTAATAGGACATAGAATAAACATAAAGAAAATCACATAGGTTTGGCTCAGTCCTTCTCCACTTCTGCTCTATGTCTCTCCCCGTTCTCTCTCGCGGTGTGCCACAGTGCTCCTTTTATATGTCCTCCACTTGGAGCTATCCATGTCAGGGTGCCCAGCTCACGTACTCCCAGCAGAGGGAGCCAATGTCGCATCACGTACCTCCCTCTATTATCATCCCCAGGGGAAGACCTCCTCAGGTAGACCTGCTGGGATATACCCCCCTTAGCCCTGACTGGTAGGGAGGCATGCTCAGGGCTAGGTTTGCATCCCTCCTGGAGAGGGCATCCGCATTGCCGTGCTGGGCCCACGACCTGTGGATGACAGAGAGATAGAGAATCGGCCAGGAACCAGCGGGTAACAAAGTCATTCGTGTCCTTACCTCTTGCCATCCACACAAGAGGGGCATGGTCAGTGATCAGGGCGAACTTCCGAGGAGGTAATACTTGAGGGTGTCCAGTGCCCACCGCACGGCGAGGCACTCCTCGACAATTGAGTACTTCTTCTACATCTGGAAGAGCTTCCTACTGACAAACATGATTGGGTGCTCCTCGCCTTCCTGCTCTTGGGACAAAACGGACCCTACCCCTGTGTCAGATGCGTCTGTTTTTTGAGAAGTCCGGGGTGACGAGTACCGGGTGCGAACATAGAGCATCCTTCAGGGCCTGAGATGCCGCCTCTGTGTGCTCCGTCCATCGCACCGTCTGGGGTAGTCATGCTTTCGTTAAGTCTGCGAGGGGAGAAGCTATTGCAGCAAAGTTAGGTACAAACCGACTGTAGTATCCTGCTAACCCCAGGAATGACTTCACCTGCCTCTTGGTTCGGGGGACCGGCCATCGCCTAATGGCAGCATTTTATTTCTTCTTGGGGCTTCACATTTCCCCTCCTGAATGAGGTCAGTAAGTTCGATGCCTAACCCATGCCCCGGGCGGATGAACTGATCGACCGCTTGGGGATGGCGAGGTTCTCCCATGTTCACAGAGGAACTCTGGAGCTTTGTCAGATTGACCATTGAGATCTTGGTCACCTCCCTGACCAAGGCCCTTCTCCCCCGATTGCTCAGTTTGGCCGGGCGGCCAGCTCTAGTAAGAGTCTTGGTTGCTCCAAACTTCTTTCATTTAGGAATGATGGAGGCCACTGTGTTCTTGGGGAACTTCAATGCTGGATAATTTTTTTGGTACCCTTCCCCAGATCTGTGCCTCGACACAATCCCGTCTCAGAGCACTACGGACAATTCCTTCGACCTCATGGCTTGGTTTTTGCTCTGACATGCACTGTCAACTATGGGACTTTATATAAACTGGTGTGTGGCTTTCCAAATCATGCCCAGTCAATTGAATTGACCACAGATGGGCTCCAATCAAGTTGTAAAAACAAGGGTGATCAATGGAAACAGGATGCTCTTGAGCTCAATTTCGAGTCTCATATCAAAGGGTCTGAATACTTATGTAAATACATTTTTTCAGTTTTTTCAAAAATTCTGAAAACCTGTCTTCGCTTTGTCATTATGGGGTAGTGTGTGTAGATGGATGAGAATTGTTTTAGAATAAGGCTGTAACTTAACAAATTGTGGAACAAGTCAAGGGGTCTGGATACTTTCTGAAGGCACTGTACACATCAACATACACATCAATACACTAAAAGCAAAATACAATTATAGAAAATAAACACATTCTTCAGCAAAAATGTCCTCAATCAGCCTTTCACTATTGGCACCAATTCATTCAACTTTAGAGGACCTATGATCGGTTTAGATTTGGTCCGGTTTGTACCGGACCAAAATCTGAACCAATCATAGACGTCTATGTTTGGGCCAAATAGTATTGCTGATATGTAAAGGTGATTGAGCCGACATATGCAGCGTTTACCGTGAGTGCAGTCTCCGCTAAAGCGGAAACACTGCCTTTAAGTATGCAAAGGCAGCAGCTACACTTACTGGGATCCAAACTGGAACGAAACATCACAACAAGACAATAGGCCGGTCCGGACCAAATCTGAACCAAACATAACTGTCTTGGGACATTGAAATCAAGGCCGGTCCTGACTGCACCAAAAAAAAGACTTTGCTGTTGGTCCGTGCTTAGTGGGATCTCAAGCTGTTATGTTATCCAGAATCTAATGCCTCCTGCACCATTCATCCTTTGCTCACATACATCAGCTCCACATGCGGCAGGGTAGCCTAGTGGTTAGAGCGTTGGACTAGTAACCGAAATGGTTGCAAGTTCAAATCCCCGAGCTGACAAGGTACAAATCTGTCGTTCTGCCCCTGAACAGGCAGTTAGCCCACTGTTCCTAGGCCGTCATTGAAAATAAGAATTTGTTCTTAACTGACTTGCCTAGTAAAATAAAGGTAAATAAAAATTGCTAACTCACATGTTTATAATGTCTCTGTTGAAATGTTTCACCTGGTGTTTATAACCATAGATCGATATGAGGCTGTGTACAATCTACTTTGCCATTCCACCAAGATTACTATACCAATTGCATGGCTCATGGTTTTGCCAGTTGGGCCATTTTGCATTGTACTCCTATGGCCTACTATTTTAAAAGACATTGTGGGGCTCCATAGACACATTGATAGCCTTTTTCTTTCCATGCTCTATTATGTGGAGTTTGTATACCAGAACACTTTTGGTTGCAAACTAACATGTAAGAAAGACTGAAGACCGTTTTTTTAAAATCCTTTGAGGGAGGTAGAGGCATGGTGTCTCAACGGTCAGAGCGAAAAGCAGCTAAAATATTAGGCATTGTGGTGGGTGTTTTCATCTTTTGCTGGCTGCCTATCTTTGTTACTGCCGTAGTTGATACATACAAACTTTAGCACAATCTGCCGTTCTATTTGAAGTGTTTATCTGTCTGCGTTACTTTCATTCTACTGCAAATCCAATCATCTATGTAGTGTTTTATTATTGGTTCCAAAAACATCTTAAATCTTATTGTCACATTGAAAACATAAGGGACCTTTTTGGAGGGGCAGACTGATGTGACAGGTAATTTACTTACCAGAAAATAGTCTTTGTTGGATTAATGTCAATAAATGTATGTGGCTTAGTGGCTGTATTTTTATTTGTTTTGCCTAAGCAATGACATGCTCGCCCTGAATAATGTGTTTTTAAACCCTATTTGCACGGGACTAGTATTACTAGAGAACATTGGTTATGTAATTATTAACCCAGAATGTCTGTTCTTCCAGAGAATTATTCGGACCGGATTAGTGTTTTCCAAACTACCCCCTGTCATTCCTACCTTTTTTCATACTGATAGTTATGACAGAAGCCTGCAGGTTTCTTTTTACGCGTGTAGATAATGTATTTCAACAAGTCTAGGGTTAGGCGACAACAGGGCAACAATGATAACTTGAGTTTGGTTCCCAAATTTCGAAACCATCTTTGGTATAGTGTCGGCATAATATTTGAATTGAGGAAGTGTGATCATAATCGTTAGCATATTTAACATCTTTACATGTCCCCCCCCCCAAACGTTTAGGTCAGTTGTATGCTGCTTTGCAATCTATTAACAGCAAGGGTCGCATTAAATAGGGGAAATATGTTTTATTGATGCATTTGACAATATTCAATTCACACGCACAAACATGAACAGAAGCATTCACTGTGCAAGTTGATACATGCAGGCCCTTCATATATCTTATGCGCAGTACTTCATTCAATTTATCGAATCAGTTCATGTTTTCTTGCTAAAACCACAGACATTTCTCTCAAAACACGGGGATGTCGATTTGCATGGGACTAGTATTATCAGAGGACCTTGGAGTCCCCCCCCCCAAAAAAAACAGTAGGTTATTCTGTCTGGAATGTTTACTCTCCTGCCATGTAAAAACTTCTAGCATGGCAGATTCAGACAGGACTAAAATTACAGATGTGGTGATAAGTGCTTGTGCACATAATTACATTACCCGACCTCCCCCAGTAAACTGAATAGAAGCATTTAAGAAATATATTTTGCATATTCTACTGCTCTCTATATTTGACTTTCTTTTTGAGTAACAATGTTTGACTTAAAATTCTGAATTTGAGTCCCTTATAAAATGGCATGATTACTTGTCAAGGTTTTACAATTATCCACAATGGTGTTGAGGGGTGTGATGACAACCATGTGACATCATCAGTTTGAGTGCCCTGTGGAGTTGAATGTAGAAATGTCTGATTGGTCAAAATGATATTGTAATCACCATTATGCTAATAGACTATAGGTACAAAAGCATGAGATTCAAGTTCAGATTTTTGTATCACATTGTGACCAGAGAAAAGGGATTCACATGTGATGCATCATCTGCATGGCTGAGAGGTAAGCTATGATGAAGCACCACGAAAACAAATCATACTTGCTGAATTGGAAACATTTACATTGAATGTCACACCTTTTGAAATGGAAAAAGCATGTCCCTTTGGGTGTTTGTGAAAATATATCCAATGAATAAGCAACAGTAATTTAATAGATTTTACTAAGTGACAGTATACTGTGGTGAAGAATCCAGCATTTTTTTTGTATTAAACTATGCACAATGTAATTTCCAAAATGTAATTGTTTAAAATGTATATTACTAACTAATGTGACAATCATTTTATTACTTTTTTTCCAGATTCTTTCAACAATGACAATGGAACCAGGAATCAGTCTCAGCAAGGCTGATATTGTCGAGAATATATTTCTATGTTTTGAGTCGGTGAATGGGTCTTGCAAAAGATCAATCTTTCCTCCAACAATACGAGTATTACTTTATCTCTTACTTGGCTCAATGTCTGTTCTCACAGTGTGTGGCAACCTTCTTGTAATCATCCCCATCATTCACTTCAAACAGCTCCACACCCCAACCAACTACCTCATCCTCTCTCTGGCTGTGTCAGACCTTCTCTTGGGGGTTTTAGTGATGCCTCCCAGCATGGTACATTCACTGGAAAGCTGCTGGTATTTTGGAGATTTATTCTGTAAAATCTACACCAGCACTGATGTCATGTTGTGCACTGCATCCATTCTTAACTTGTGTTTTATTTCTATTGACCGGTATTATGCAGTGTGTCGCCCTCTCCTTTATCGAACTAAAATAACTGTTCATGTTGTTCTGATTATGATGCTGGTCATCTGGACGGTTTCTGCCGTAGTAGGGTTTTGTATGATATTTCTGGGGATCAATATTTGGGGTATGGAGGATTTTTACTATAATAATGTTGCCTGTGAGGGAGAATGTATTTTGTTTCAAAACAAAGTGTCGAGTACTGTGTCTTCAGTGATCTCATTCTACATCCCAGGAGTCGGGATGCTTAGCATCTACCTAAAGATTTTCCTTATAGCACAGAGACAGGCACGCTCAATTCAGGGTACAACCAATCAGAACTCAGCAGGCAAATCACAGAGGAAGGCCACCAAAACACTTGCTATCATTATGGGGGTATTTCTATCATTCTGGACACCCTTTTTTGTCGTCAACTGCATTGATCCTTTTATTAGTTACTCTACACCACCCGTTTTGTTTGTAACATTTGTATGGATTGGCTATTTGAATTCAACCATTAATCCCATGGTGTATGCATTCTTCTACAGTTGGTTCAGGAGGGCGTTTAGAATGATCATTTCTGGTCAAATATTTCAACCTGACTCTTCAATAATGCAATTGTTTTCAGAATAAATATGGCCAAATCTAATACTGACAAAGAAGTGTGACACATATGTGCCTTGCTCTCAGTCCTTTATTCAACAATATCAGACACAGGTGTGTAGGTTTAAAAAACAAGTACAATCCAGTTGAATTTTGCTCTATACTCCAACATTTCAGATCAAATATTTCATATGAAGTGACAGTACAGACTGTCACATTTTATTTTAGGGTATTTTTATACATATCTGTTTTACTGTTTAGAAATGAATGCATTTAATGTATCTACAGAGTACGTTTAAATTTGATCACACTTTCTTGCTGAGAATTTTCCTGCATAGAAGGAGATGCAAAATTGTAGTGTATTTGAGTTTTAAAAAGGCTTCTAAAGTTTCTAATTTCCACTTAGATTTTTTGTTATGGCAAATAAAATATCAGCCAATACAAAAGTGTCCATTCATTATAATCCACATTTCTTGTTGCTGCTGAATCTTTGTCCTGCTGTAGCAAAATATCCTACATCTGTGGTCCCCTGAATTTGAAGGTGTCATAATTATTAGGACAAATTCATTTATAGTGTGTTACATTTTGTCAAAAATGTAGTATTTGGTCCCATATTCCTAGCACACAATGACTGCATCAAGCTTGTGGCTCTACAAACTTGTCTGATGCTTTTGCAGTTTGTTTTGGTCGTGTTTCAGATAATGGTGTGTAATAAAAAGCGTGAGCTGGCGCACACCCAGAGAAAATGATTTAGTGTAGAGGTGCTGACTAACGGTGAAATACACATATATGTATAAATTTATACACTCAATATGTATAAATTCCCAGTAATTTAATGGATCAAAATTGAAATCTGTTGCCCGATAGAAACGAATGGTAAATAATGTTGTGTGTCATTTTGGAGTCACTTTTATCATAAATAAGAATAGAATAGTTTCTGAACAGTGCCGTTTCTAGGAATAAGAGACAAGCAGTCGGTTAGGGGCCCCCTTAGGTAAGGTAGTCTACCCAGCTATCTAAACATTGAAGTAATCATGGCAAAATTACTGACCGGTCACGCAATCCAGATCTCTAGTGCAGGCGTTATCAACTTGGGGTCCACGGTCCCGTGTACATTTTTTTTTAAGGAATATTAAAAAACAACAGATTGGAATAATAATATTTAGAGGGAATAGTACAATACAATGTAATAATATGAATCTACAATGCATGTTCTTAACCCTGGGCAACATGGGCCTTGGAGGTTTACAAGGTTTAGTAGTATCCACAGTACTCCACCAATTATCCATGTTTCAACTCAATTCTTCTTGTATTATTTTTGTACATAAATACACAAATTTAAAGCTACAATATGTAACTTTTTGGGGCGACCCTACCAAATTCACATAGAAATGTGATTTATGAATCTGTCTTTCGCATTGAAAGCAAGTCTACGAAGCAGTACATCTGTTCTGTGCGCGCTACTTCTATGCTTCCATTTAAGTTTTGTTTTTGCTTCTTTTCCTTTTGGTTTTGTTCACCAGCTTCAAACAGCTGAAAATACAATATATTTGGTTATGGGAAATATATTTCACTGCTTGTTTTGCCCCATAAACTGAAATTAGGTGAACTATTAGAATTTTAGCAACCAGGAAATGCTTAGGGGCCCAAAAAAGCTAGGAATAGTCCTGTTTCTGAACACTTCTACATTAATGTGGTTGTTATCATGATAACAGATAATAATGAATGAATCGTGAATAACGATGAGAGAGAAAGTCGCAGATTCTCAAAGATCATAACCCCAAAACACGCTTACCTCTCACAATTAACAATAAAAAAAGGGGAGGTTAGCATGTTTTGGGGGGGTTATGATCTTATTTACTCTAATGTTCTCACTCATCATTATACACAATGCATTCCTGATTATCCATAATCATGGTAGCATACACAATGTAGAAGTGTTCAGAAACATCGCTTCTTATTTACAATAAAAGTGACTCCCAAAATGACACAATACAATATTCATCATTCAGTTCATATTGGGGCAAAACACAATCAAACAACCAAAACACACTGCAAATGCAGCCAACAAGTTTCTAGAGCCACAAGCTTGAAGTAGTCATTGCATGCTAGGAATATGGGACCAAAACGGTAAAACAGATGTGTATAAAAAAATACCCTCAAATAAATGGTGACATTCTGTACTGTAACCTCAGATGAAACAATGTATCTTAAATCCAAAATTAAGTAGTATAGAGCGAAATGTATAAAAAAAATGTAGCTTCACTGTCCAAATAAATACAGACAGACAAACAAACTTCTTCAGTTGAGCACCTGTCAGTTTTGCAGAGAAAAAGATTAACAAGATGGATAACTCATTCCAGGTGATTCAGTACTGATACGTTTTCATTTGTTCACATTCATTTGTATTCAAGAGCACAAGAATAACATGTGCAGAACATACGATAACTCTGCAGTATGTTCATAAGTGCGTGATGAGGTTCACATACCAATATTCAGGCCTATATACTGTCCAACCTCCAGTAGATATACAAAAACAAAACCTCAGAGTTATACAAGATCCTTTCAGAATTCTTGTTTTAGTTGAGCCGTTCTCAATAGTGCTGTAATGAGACATTTGAATCCCTCTCAAACGGCCTTTGAATATACTTCAAGGAGCCTTGGTTTCCTACAACACAGTTTTTCTGGTCTCACTAATTGCAAAGGAATACTTGTGCTGATTCTTCATCAAATGAACATTCAGAGCTCTGCTTTGCTGGTGTTCTGATAATGGTGAACTCATCACCCACCAACATGTCAATCTTGACTTGTCTGAATTTGATCTACTTCACCCGGATCGTCCCTGCCCAGTGAGCACCCTACATCTGGATGAAGAGGAACATCAAAAATAATCATCTACTGGGCCCTGTTTGTCGGCAGCATGTTCTCTCTGTTCTGTTCTCTCTTGATGTAGATATAACATCATTAGTTGATCATCTCGACAATATCTCATGAAATACTAACAGCACTTATACATCAACGAATGGCACTGCTGCTGGCTCACCAGATGGACTGTATTACACAAAGGAGGCATGTCATTATTTGAGAAGTATCTACTTCTTCTCTGGTGTCTGTGTTGTGGAGGCAGAGGCACAGAAACTCACATTAATCCCTTAGTCAGAGAACACTGTGAAACTAAGAATTGATGCTATAACTAGCTATCATTATTGGAAAGGTGGCATCCTATGACAGTGCCATGTTGAAAGTCACTGAGTTTTTCAGTAAGGCCATTCTACTACCGTTACCATGCTGCTTGGTCCTTTGGTGGTGGGCTATTCTGTAACATTTGTCGTCTTCCTCTGATGAGGAGTAAGAGAGACCGGACCAATTTGCAGCGTGATAAGTATCCATTTTAATAAGACAAACTGAACACTACAAAAATACAAAATAACAAAGTGAAACAAACGAAACGGTCCCGTGTGGTAACAAACACTAACACAGAAAATAATCACACACAACTCAAAAGTGAAACCTGGCTACCTAAATATGTGTCACACCCTGACCATAGTTTGCTTTGTATGTTTCTATGTTTTGTTTGGTCAGGGTGTGATCTGAGTGGGCATTCTATGTTGTGTGTCGAGTTTGTCTCTTTCTGTGTTTGGCCTGATATGGTTCTCAATCAGAGGCAGGTGTTAGTCATTGTCTCTGATTGGGAACCATATTTAGGTAGCCTGTGTGGTGTTGGGTTTTGTGGGGATTGTTCCTGTCTTTGTGTTTGTTTTAGGTTTTCACGTTTATTGTTTTGTTAGTCTGTTCATGTGTAGAGTCTTTATTAAAGTACCATGAATAACCACCACGCTGCGTTTTGGTCCACCTCTCCTTCAACTAAAGAAAACCGTTACAATATGGTTCTCAATTAGGGTCAACGATAAACAGCTGCCGCTGATTGAGAACCATACCAGGCCAAACACAGAAATCCCAAAACATAGAAAAAGGAATGTAGACAACCCACCCAACTCACACCCTGACCATACTAAAACAAAGACATAATAAAAGAACTAAGGTCAGAACGTGACAATTTCATCATATTCCCAGTTGGTCAGAAGTTTAAATACAGTCAATTAGTATTTGGTAGCATTGCCTTTAAATTGTTTAACTTGGGTCAAAGATTTCGTGTAGCCTTCCACAAGCTTCCCACAAGAAGTTGGGTGTATTTTGTCCCATTCCTCCTGACAGACCTGGTGTAACTGAGTCAGGTTTGTATGCCTCCTTGCTATCACATGCATTTTCAGTTCTGCCCACAAATGTTCTATAGGATTGAGGTCAGGGTTTATGATGGCCACTCCAATACCTTGACTTTGTTGTCCTTAAGCCATTTTGCCACAACTTTGGAAGTATGCTTGGGGTCATTGTCCATTTGGAAGACTCATTTTCGACCAAACTTTAACTTTAACTGATGTCTTGAGATGTTGCTTCAATATATCCACATAATTTTCCTGACTCATGATGCCATCTATTTTGTGAAGTGCACCAGTCCCTCCTGCAGCAATGCACCCCCACAACATGATGCTGCCACCCCCGTGCTTCACGGTTAGGATAGAGTTCTTCGGCTTGCAAGCCTACACCTTTTTCCACCATACATAACGATGGTCATTATGGCCAAGCAGTTCTATTTCTGTTTCGTCAGACCAGAGGACATTTCTCCAAAATGTATGATCTTTGTCCCCATGTGCAGTTGCAAACTGTAGTCTGGCTTTTTTATGGCGGTTTTGGAGCAGTGGCTTCTTCCTTGCTGAGCGGCCTTTTAGGTTATGTTGATTTAGGACTCATTTTACTTTGGATATAAATACTTTTGTACCCGTTTCCTCCAGCATCTTCACAAGGTCCTTTGCTGTTGTTCTGGGATTGATTTGCACTTTTCGCATCAAAGTACGTTCATTTCTAGGAGACAGAAGGTGTCTCCTTCCTGAGCGGGATGATGCTGCGTGGTCCCAATGTGTTTGTACTTGCGTACTATTGTTTGTACAGATGAACGTGGTACCTTCAGGCGTTTGGAAATTGCTCCCAAGCATGAACCAGACTTGTCGAGGTCTACAAAAAAATTAGCCTATCAGAAGCCATGATATAATTTTCTGGAATTTTCCAAGCTGTTTAAAGGCACAGTCAACTTAGTGTATATAAACTTCTGACCCACTGGAATTGTGATACAGTGAATTATAAGTGAAATAATCTGTCTGTAAACAATTGTTGTAGAAATGACTTGTATCATGCACAAAGTAGATGTCCTAACCGACTTGTTAACAAGAAATTTGTGGAGTGGTTGAAAAACAAGTTTGAATAACTCCAATGTAAGTGTTTGTAAACTTCCGACTTCAACTGTATATAGACAGTGCATTCGGAAAGTATTAAGACCCCTTCCCTTTTCCACATTTTGCTATGTTATAGCCGCATTTCAAATGGATTTAAAAAAATTATCATCAATGTATACACAATACCCCATAATGACAATGTGAAAACAAGTAGACATTTGTTTTTGCAAATGTATTACAAATAAAAAACAGAAATACATTTGATGGAAAATGTTGTGGTCACATGCATGAATGGTCACATGCATGAACCAAACGTTAATGAGGAATTCATTATGATGATGAATAAGCTAAATCATGCAAATATAACTTGTTTGTGTAAGAAGTATATAAGAGAACTAACGGGACTGCCCCGGTAGAGCTCACTTCAGCCCGGTACATTACGCATCTAAGTTTGACTGTGACCTCTCCAGCTTGCTGTTAATAATAAAGAATGATTCATTTAAGATTGACTTCAGGTGTCCTTAGTTGTAATTTCCACGGCATACTATATTTACATAATTATTTAGACCCTTTGCTATGAGACTCAAAATTGAGCTGAAGTGCATCCTGTTTCCATTGATCATCCTTGAGATGTTTCTACAACTTGATTGGAGTTCACCAGTGGTAAATCCAATTAAATTGGACATGATTTGGAAAGGCACACACCTGTCTATATAAGGTCCCACAGTTGATAGTTCATGTCAGATCAAAAACCAAGCCATGAGGTCGAAGGAATTGTCTGTAGAGCTCCGAGACAGGATTGAACCTGGGAAGGTTACCCCAAAAAATTCTGCAGCCTTGAAGGTCCACAAGAACACAGTGGCCTCTCTCATTCTTAAATGGAAGAAGTTTGGAACCACCAAGACTCTTCCTAGAGCTGTCCGCCTGGCCAAACTGAGCAATAGGGGGAGGTGGGCCTTGGTCAGGGAGGTGACCAAGTACCCGATGGTCACTCTGACAGAGCTCCAGAGTTCCTCCGCTTGGAGTTTGCCAAAGGGCACCTAAATGACTCTCAGACCATGAGAAACAAGATTCTATGGTCTGATGAAACCAAGACTGAACTCTTTGGCATGAATGCCAAGAGTCACATCTGAAGGAAATCTGGCACCATGCCTACTGTGAAGCATGGTGTAGGCAGCATAATGCTGTGGGGATGTTTTTCAGCAGCAGGGACTGGGAGACTAGTCAGGATGGAGGGCAAGATGAAAGGAGCAAAGTACAGAAAGACCCTTGATGAAAACCTACTGCAGACTGCTCACGACCTCAGACTGGGGTGAATGTTCACCTTCAATAGGACAACACAAGAATGGCTTCGGGAGAAGTCTCTGAATGTCCTTGAGTGGCCCAGCCAAAGCCCCGACTTGAACTCGATCTAACATCTCTGGAGACGTGAAAATAGCTATTCATTTGACGTGAAAATAGCTATGCAGGGACGCTCCCCATACAACCTGACAGAGCTTGAGAGGATCTGCAGAGAAGAATGTGAAAAACAGGTGTGCCAAGTTTGTACCGTCATACCCAAGAAGCCTCGAGTCTGTAATCGCTGCCAAAGGAGCTTCAACATGTACTGAAGGGTCTTTATAAAAATTATTTAACGTTTTTTCTTATGTCTAAAATGTCTAAAAAACTGTTTTTGCTTTGTCATTATAGGGTATTGTGTGTAGATTGATGAGAGGAAAAAACAATATCATACATTTTAGAGTAAGGCTGTAACATAAAATGTGGAGAACGTCAAGGGGTCTGAATACTTTCCAAATGCACTGTAGTGTAGCAATCAAGAGGAAACTGACTTTTGTTCGCCAAATGTTGAGGGATGCTATTCATGAGGACATATTGTTCTGTCTCGCGATTCCTGATCATGAAACAGCACCGGTGATGTTCAGTTTGCTGTGTGGCTATTTTGACGAAAAACAGATACCATGGGATTGAATGGATGGCTTTTGCACAGATGGGGCTCCATCTATCACTGGACGGCGGACAGGCCTCTGAACTCTAGTTATGAATGTGTCTCCCTCTGTCATTGTATGATACTCCCACTGAGCTATAATGGATACACCGAGAGCAACTGGCCAAAAGAGCTGAGAGCAGTGAGATATGCAGCCGGTAACTTTGATTGTAAACTACATCGCTCACGCCTGTTCGCTAAACTATGTGGAGATATGGGATCAGAGCATGACAATGTTCTATTTCACACCAAGGCTTGGGGGTTATCCAGGTGGAGTTTTGGGAGAAAAAAATCGAATTGAGAGAAGAACTCTTGTCATTTGCAATGGATGTCAAATTAAAAACAGACTTGACTTTGTGTAAGGAAAAGAAAATGTATCTCCTTGCCTATGTAACAGACATATTTGGGAAACTTAACGCAAGCATACAGGGGAAATACATTTTTTTTAATACAAATGAGTGACCGAATCAGCAATTTTTTTTTGACTGGCTCAGATTACATGCCGGTAAGTGAAATCGGAGAGCTGCTTCGGTCACTCAGGTTGGATGTGATAAGAGAGATAAGGTGTGCACTGTCGACCACGCCCCCTGATTTTGAGAAGCTCTGATGCAACATGCATCAAGCACACCCATCTCATTAGTGGTGATGAGATAAGAAAATTATGTCAGACTCATTTGCAATTTACTGTCATATTCCCACATTAAAAGTATACGAAGGTGAGTTGAGAATGCAGTTAGAATGTTTTGTAATTGACTGCCAATATATATTTTTAAACAAATTCACGTTTGGGGTTGTTAGAATTTTCAGAAATGAAAATGAAGGTGCTTACCTTGTCCAGGAGTGAGGCGTCGGTGTCCGCAATGTGGCTGGCTTTCCTTTTATAAATCGTTGATTATCTGGAGTCCCTGGCACATGAATTGTGACTCCACTTTGTCCCTGTACTGTCGTTTTACTTCTGATTGCCTTACGGAGGGCATTGCTGGTCTGTTTGTATTCACCCATGTACCCAGTTGCCTTGCCGTGGTTAAATGCGATGGTATGCGCTTTCAGTTTTGCACGAATGCTGCCATTTATCCATGTTTTTTGGTTTGGATAACTTCCAATCATCACAGTGGGAACAACATCCTCTATCCACATCCTCAGTCACCGAGTCAGTGTATACATCAATACCATTCTCAGAGGCAGCCCGGAACAATTCCCAGTCCGCGTCGTCAAAACAATCTTGAAGCATAGATGCCGGTTGTTCAGACCAACGTTAAACAGTCCTTACCAGGGGTACCATAGCAGGGGAGGGGCAAAATGGAGGTGTGATCTGATTTGCCAAAAGGAAGGTGGGAGAGGGCCTTGTAGCCAGAGTGCGAATTACAAATATTTTGTGGGCCTAATAATAAAAACATAACTCAATGGTGAATTACCTTTTAATGTGGCATAAACACAACCAGTCATGATACAGTCATCAGATTGTCAAAAAATCAGTTCAAAAAGTAGGCTACCTGTGCATGTTCGTCCACTGAAAAATAATCCAAACAGTGCAATGCATGTACACTTGAATGGAAATAGACATCTAGACACATTACAAAACACCAAGAAGTGTGCCGGATGACGTTCTGCAATTGCCATTGATTAGGCCTACATTAATAACCAAGAAATTTGTGGAGTGGTTGAAAAACGAGTTTTAATGACTCCAACTTTAAAAACCTCTTATGGATAGGGGAGACGCTAGCGTCTCAACTGGCCAATTGCCAGGGGAAATGCAGAGCGCCAGATTCAAATAAAATGCTATAAAATTCAAACTTTCATTAAATCACACACGTAAGATACTCAATTAAAGCTACACTCGTTGTGAATCCAGCCAACATGTCAGATTTTTAAAATGCTTTTCAGCGAAAGCATAAGAAGCTATTATCTGATAGCATGCGCCCATATGCACCAGCAGTAAACAAAGGAGCTAGCGTAAGCAGGTGCTACACAAAACGCTGAAATAAAATATAAAATATGCATTACCTTTGACAAGCTTCTTTTGTTGGCACTCCAATATGTCCCATAAACATCACAATTGGTTCTTTTGTTCGATTAATTCCGTCCATATATATATCGAAAATGTCCATTTATAAAGCGCGTTTGATCCAGAAAAAAAGAGCTTACCAAAACACAACGTCACTACAAAATATGTCAAAAGTTGCCTATAAAATATTTCAAACTACTTTTGTAATACAATGTAAGATATTTTTAAACGTTAATAATCGATCAAATTGTAGACGGGGCAATCTGTATTCAATACAGGAACGAAACAAAACCAGCATTGCTGTTCACGTCTTGCGCAACTCACAATTGTGTCCCCAGTTCCGAGTTGGCCTACTTATTCAATGCACAAAGGAATAACCTCAACCATATTCCGAAGACTGGCGACATCGTGTGGAAGCGGTAGGAACTGAAAATGGGTTCCTATTAAATATCCAATGGCAAAGACAATGTTGTCAACAGAGAATGGAAAAAAATAAATATAATCTGAACTGTTAGTCTTCGGGGTTTTGCCTGCTACATAAATTCTGTTATACTCACAGACATGATTCAAACAGTTTTAGAAACTTCAGAGTGTTTTATATCCAAATCTATGAATAATATGCATATCTCATATTCTTGGCATGAGAAGCAGGAAGTTGAAATTGGGCACGCTATTTATCCAAAAGTGAAAATTCTGCCCCCTATCCTCGAGGTTTTAAGTATATGTAAACTTTTTGGAAAAGAAACTAACAGGCCTCTCAAAACCAGACACATCTGCTTGCAGCAAAACTGCACCAGCCCCCATATGACTAGCATCCACCTTCAAGGTAAATTATAAATACACACGAGGAGCAGCCAGCACCGGAGTTGAGGTAAGCCACCTCTTTGCATCTTCAAAAGCATGTTGACAGCAAGATCATACGTAAAGAGCCTTAGCGTTCAGCAATCTGTCAAGGGAGCGACCACAGCAGAGAAGTTCTTACAAAAACTACGGTAATAACCAATCATTCCTAAGAAATGCCTAGGGTTCCTTTTTAGTAGTTGGTGGTGGAAATGCATCAGTAACTACCAACTTAGCCCAAACAGGACACACTTCACCCTGCCTAACCACCTCTCCAAGGTATGTAACGGTCACCTTAGCTAACTCACATTTAGCCAGATTGATCGTGAGGCGACCCACAGCTAGGCGGTTGAACAAGGCTTGAATACGGGACAGATGTTCCTCCCAAGTATCTGCATGTATCACTACATTGTCCAGATAAAGAGCGCACCCGGCCAGACCGGAAACAACCCTGTTCATAAGTCACTGAAAAGTGGCAGGTGCATTAAACAGGCCGAAGCTCATAACCGAATACGAGTACAGACGTAATACAGGTGTAATAAAGTTAGAGATTTCACGTGCCCTACTCGACAGTGGCACCTGTCAATAGTCCTTTAACAGGTCACATTTGCTTACAAACTTAGCTGCTCCGACTTGATCAACGCAGTCAGTGCACTGGCTCACAACCGTATATGGACCTTGAAACTTGGCTTGAAAAGGAGAACCAACAATTGGCAGCAGAGCAAGAACCTGGTCACCTGGACTAAAGTGACGAGGCTCAGTTCGCCAATCAAATATGCCCTTCATCCTCTCCTGTGAAGATGAAAACGTACTTTTTAGCCATTTCAACAGCGGCAGGGGTTGCCAGAAATCACACACACAAGATAACAGGGACTGAGGGGGCTCGGGAGACTTCCAGTCATCCTGGAGAACAGAGAAAATCCACACACCTCATGTCCAAACACAAGGTCTTTGTAATGAAACCGGTGCTCTCCTGTGAAACTTCTCTAGCGGCTAACAGTAACCAAGGCAACCCCTCCTCCCAATCCTTAGCCATCTCAGTAGAATAAGGTCTCAACAAAGACGAAGTGTTTGATGGAAACGTTCCAGCGCTCCTTGACTCTGCGTGTGATAGGCGCTAGACATATAGTTTAATATGGAGCTGTTGGAAAACCTGACCAAACATTTTACAGGTGAAATGATATCCTTGATCACTCTGAATGACCTTAGGTATTCCAAACAGTGAGTAACTGAGTCAAAGCTTTTATCACAGACTTAGTCGTGATAGACCAGAGAGGATGGGCAGCAGGAAACCTAGTGGTCTGACACATCACAATGAACAGGTAACTACTACCCTTTTTGGAACGAGGCAGAGGACCAAAAGTCAATAAGTAGATACTTGAAAGGTTGGATGAGTACAGGAATAGGAAACAGTGGTACCGGCTTAATAGCATGATTAGGTTTACCAGTTAATTGAGAGGTGTGACAAGTTGATGAACTCAGAAACATCCCTCTTTAACCTAGACCCAAAAAAACATCATAGTATGTGATTGTAGGTTTTCCTCACACCTATATGTCCAGCAACATTGTTGCTGTCAACACCAACTCACATAGCTTAACTGGTACAACAACCTGACTAATCGCCTGCCCCACAAAACAACTACCACGAGACACCGACTTTCTCATCAGGACATCCTCTTGGAGAAAATAGCCATGGGTGACTGTCTCCCAACTGTTCCACCAGCACAATTTGGTCACGCAACTCTTCTAATGTGGGGTCAGCACGTTGCTCCTTGATTGATAACAGGGAAAGTAGTGACAGATTTCTTTGTGCCATTCTCGTTAGCCGGTGCAGTGACCATGTCGTCACGGCTCATAGAACGCGTCACTGTACACGCGGAGAACACCTCTGGGAAACTCTGCGCACTCATCAGGAATCCCTACAAGTGACGGATTAGTGGAAAGCACTAGAGATTGAAACCCGAAAGGCCATACATGCTCACCAGCCAAGTTATTCGCAAGGATAACGTCGATACCCTCAATAGGCAAAGAAAGACGCACCCCCACAACAACCTCACCTTTCACCAGTCCACAATCCAACATCAGTTTATGCAATGGAACTGACAGTGTTCTAACCTATTCCCCCAATTAGAACATTATTCCCCGAATCAGTCTCAGCAGAGAAAGGTAACACAGACTCCAAAACAAATGACTCAGAGGCACCTGTGTCTCTCAGGATCTTCCATGGCACTAGGTCATTACTTCCTAACAGACACAAAACGCTCCGTAATGAAAGGTCAATTGGCTGGGTCAATATGGACTTTCACATGCCCCTGGGCATGAGACTGTGTCAGGAGAGAACTGATGTGGGACATGCGCTGCTAATGCTGTAGGCTTAGATTTAACGTGAGCGCAGGTACTGAATTTACCCTTAGCCCTGAGAACCGGACATTAGTTTTTCAAATGGCCTGAACCTTGACAGTAGTGACACTCTTGACCAAAATCTGCATTACCACGGGAGTCAGGCCCAAATCTCTCTGAACAACCCCAGTCACTCCGAATACGGGGCTGTGCAATGACACTTGTGAGTCAAAACATACTCGTTCGCCAAAACCGCAGCTTCAGCGACAGTCTTTACTTTTCGTTCATTAACTTCTTGAAACTCCCCATCCCGGATCCGGGATCGTGACTAAAGCCTCAGGCTCATTAGCATAACGCAACGTTAACGATTTCTGAAAATCGCAAATAAAATTAAAATAATGCGTTTGCTCTCAAGCTTAGCCTTTTCTTAACAACACTGTCATCTCAGATTTTCAAAATATGCTTTTGAACCATAGAAATTGACTAATTTGTGTAAGAGTATGCAAAGCTAGTATAGCATTTTGTGTAGCATGTAGCACGCAACATTTTCACAAAAGCCAGATAACCAAATAAATAAAATCATTAACTTTGAAGAGCTTCGGATGTTTTCAATGAGGAGACTCTCAGTTACATAGCAAATGTGCAGTTTTTCAAAAAAATATTATTTGTGTAGGACAAATCGCTCCGTTTTGTTCACGTTTGGCTATGAAAAAACCCTGTATACAGTTATAGCCTGAAGCTCATTAGCATAATGTAACGTTAACGATTTCTGAAAATCGCAAATAAAATGAAAATAATGCGTTTGCTCTCAAGCTTAGCCTTTTCTTAACAACACTGTCATCTCAGATTTTCAAAATATGCTTTTGAACCATAGAAATTGACTAATTTGTGTAAGAGTATGCAAAGCTAGCAATGCATTTTGAATAACATGTAGCACGCAACATTTTCACAAAAACCAGATAACCAAATAAATAAAATCATTTACCTTTGAAGAGCTTCTGATGTTTTCAATGAGGAGACTCTCAGTTACACACCAAATGCGCAGTGTTTCCTGAAAGCGTCTGTGTGTAGGAGAAATCGTTCCGTTTTCTACATTGCGCCTGGCTACTGAAACGAACCGAAAATGCAGTCACCTAGAAACATGGCAAACGTTGTTTGGAATCAGTCCTCAAGGTGTTTTTTCACATATCTCTTCATTGACATGCAGTTCGTGGAAGCTTGCTTTACTCTCTGTATTGTTTGGAAAAATACTGGCAGGTGACTTTTGCGCACCAATTTCGGCGCAGGACACCGGGCGGACACGTGGTAAATGTGGTCTCTTATGGTCAATCTTCAAATGATCTGCCTACAAATACGTCACAATGCTGCAGACACCTTGGGGAAACGGCAGAAAGGGCAGACTCATTCCTCTTGCGTTCACAGCCATATAAGGAGATCATGACAAACAGAGCCTCAAAAATCCTTGTCATTTCCTGGATGCCATCTCATCTTGGTTTTGCCTGAAGCTCACGTTAAAGGGCACGCACAGAGAAGATCTTTGTATTTCTGGACACGTCAGAGTGTTTTCTTTCGAACAGTAGCAATTATATGCATAGTCGAGCATCTTTTTGTGACAAAATATCTTGTTTAAAACGGGAACGTTTTTCATCCAAAAATGAAATTGCGCCCCTAGAGTTCCAACAGGTTAATGTACATGGCTATACGGGATTGGGATTAAATGGGATTGTGTCCTTAAATTCCTCTAGCATAATAAGATCACACAGCTGGATAAATTCCAATTGTGTTTGTTGCATCATACTCCCACTCTGTTCACAACGTTGACATCAGCTAACCACTCAACCACATGACGCCATCAGCTCAGTACAGTTGGAACTGGCATTCATTCGTGAAGAGCACACTTCAGTGTGCCAGGGCCATCAAAGGTGAGCATTTGCACGACTGAAGTCGATTAAGATGCCGAACTGAAGTCAGGTCAAGACCTTGGTGAGGACAACGAGCTTGGTGAGGACGCTTCAGGGAGATGAGCTTCCCTGAGGCGGTTTCTGACAGTTTGGCAGAAATTATTTGGTCGTGCAAACTGCCTTGAGATGTCTGTGGCACTTTGTTGTGTGACAAAACTTCACATTTTTGAGTGGCCTTTTATTGTCCCTGGCACAAGGTGCACCTGTGTAATGATCATGCTATTTAACCAGCTTCTTGATATACCACACCTATGTGCCAAGATAATCCCTCCACCTAAGGAGAAATGCTCACTAACAGGGATTTAAACAAGTTTGTGTGCCAATTGTTTTGTGAAATAAGTGATTTGTGCGTATGGCAAATTTCTGGGATCTTTTATTTCAGTTCATGAAGCATGGGACCAGAAATGTACATTCTGCGTTTATATTTCTGTTCAGTGTAGTTGAAGTGGTCTGTTTGTTTGTTTATTCTGTATGTTGGAATACTTTGAACATAAACGCTGACAGTTTTGATGCTTTTGAAAAAGCTAACATAAGTGCATGTGACAGATGGGAGCAATAATAAATATTATGTTGAAATCTTTCAGTTTCGCTCCTCTTTCCTATTTTAAATTGATTTAAAAGTAATTGTGATATAATGCTTACTTCATTTAGAATGTTTGTGCAGTTGAAATTTGGCCATAGATTCAATGACCAAAAAAACAAGTTTTCCATGCCTGTAAATGTCTATTCAACTTTCATTCAGAACCTGAAAACTGATTTCAACGTCCAGAAAATACGTATTTTCAACGATCTAAAATTACATCTTTTCAACTTTTATTCAGAACCAAAAATCAACCTGATTTCAACTTCCAGAAAATTCATATTTTCAACGCTGGAAAGACATTTATTTTCCATGTCCTAAAAAAACGTATTTTCAATTTTTATTCTGAACCTAAAATGAAGCTAACTTTAACGTCTGGAAAGTACTTAAATTAGACGTTTTTTAAATGGCTTACTGGGATGAGATAGCTATTGCCAAAAACAAAAACACATTCAAGGTAGAGCTGATCACTAGCCGATATTTTGCTTTTTGAGCCTGATTCAGCAGTAAGTACATCTCCCTTCAAATTGAAACAATGCCAAAATACAGGGTTGGGGAGTAACAGATTACATGTAATCAGTTACATGTAATCTGATTACAAAACAATTTACTTGAATCATTTATTTTTCAAGCTGAAATTCTTTTGAAAAACTAGATGATTACTTCTTGGATTATTTTAAATTCAGAAAGGATGTTTGTCAATCAAATTATGACACATTTCTGTTATTTCAATTACATTCAATTCAGCATTGAAAAAGGCACACGTGTAAATTTGTTTCCCCTGAGTGAGTGACCACAAGTCAGACACCACTATGTTAACACACCAAATGCATTTCTTCTAATGCCTCTTAAGGGGAAAGTAATTTCAAAGTAACAAAGTAATCAGATTATGTTACTGAGTTTTGGTGTTCCAAAAGTTACGTTAATGATTTCAATTTTGGATATGTAACTCTTACCTATCGGATTACATTTAGAAAGTAACCTAGCTAACCCTGTTATTGTCACGAGTCTGACCGAGGGTGGTTTCCCTTCCCGGTCGGGTGGCGCTCGGCGGTCGTCGTCACCGACCTATCAGCTGCCACTGATTGTCTTTCCTCCCCCTCCTTGTATGTTTATTGGTAGCACCTGTTGGTGAATGATTAGTTTGTCTTTATTAGACAGCCGGCCCGCCTGGTTGTTGTGCGGGATTAATGATTGTAACCTTCGGCTCTAATGTAGAGGAACGTGTTTGTTCCTGGTCGTGAAATTTCAGTTTTACCTTTCTCATTCCCCGTGTTTGGGGCCATTATTATTGTGCGCACCCTGTGGTGCGTTGGTGCATTAAAAGAGCACAGCCTAGCACTCTCTGTCTCCTGCGTCTGACTCCACACCCACGACACCCGGAGCATTACAGTTATGCCATTATGTTTGCACCCCGGTAACCTCATCCCAAGGCTATTGCGCACCGTTTATGTAAACCCTGTACATCAACGATTCAAAATTTGTGTTAGTGGGAGTGACAATATAATTTTATGGGAGTGACCTTCCTGAGTAAAGTATTTATAATCATTTAATTGCATATAAATGGATGAGAGAGCTTCCTACTTCCTGAGCTATGTTGTTGATGTATATTGAGAAGAACGTGGAGCCTAGGATTGAGCCTTGGAATACACCCTTGGTAATATGCAGTGGCTGAGACAGCAGATTTTCTGACTTTATACACTGCACTCTTTGAGAGAGGTAGTCAGAACAATAGATATATCACATGTGAATCCTTTTTCTCTGGTCAAAAATGTGATGAAAATGTGAACTTGACTCTTGTGCTTTTGTACCTATAGACTATTACCATAATGATCATCACAATATAATGTTGACCAATCAAACATTACTACATTCAACTCTACATAAAAGATGTGTAGCAGAGCACTACATTTGATAATGTCATAGTTGTAACCACTCCCTTCAAGAGGATATGATAGTCTCTTTCATTGACCACAAGACCATCCAATCAGTTAGTTCATTACACATTTGACTGTTTTTGCCAAATTGCTACAATAATTTGATTTAAGGGGCTGGATTCAGTACGATTTGCCTATGTTCTGCATTGTAGCCCAATTGACATTTAAAAGCAGTGGTCTATTCACAGCATTAGGAATTACCTTTACATTTTAAGGGCACTACAGAGCAGAATTTCAGAGATAAGGCTTGAATCCAGCACTACCCCACAAGACCAGACTTGTGGTTACATGTAAGATAAATGACTGATAGGGTTATAATACCTACAGTAACCTCCTCATTCCAAATATTGGTGATCCAAATGCACCTGGATCCTGAATGATTTGTTTGCTGATATGGTAGTAGGTTACACAGAATACACAGAACACAGAGCCATTTTAATGTGACATCATTGCTCAGCTCTTTCGAGTTACTAGATACTCGTCATGTTCAGGCAAGTGCCAAGATAGGGCTCAACCAGCGCCCGAGCAGCTGCTCGTTTGCCTGCTTATGAAAATGTGTCATTGCAGCTTGGTGGATTCCCTCCTACCTTAATATGGATGCTACCATGATTACAGATAATCCTGAATGAATCGTGAATAATGATGAGTGAGAAAGTTATAGACTCTCAAATATCATACCCCCAAGACATGCTAACCTCGCACCGTTACAATAACAGGAGAGGTTAGCATGTGTTGGGTGTATGATATTTGTGCTTCTATAGCTGTCTCATTCATAATCTTTCATGATTTATTCAGGATTATCCATAATCATGGTAGCATCCTCATTAATGTTGAAATGTTCTATTCTTATTTCCTGTAAAAGTGACTTCAAAATTACACAATACATTATTTACCATTAATCTTTATTGATAAGAGTGTGTAGAGTCCCAAGCTGGATATAGTCACTGTTGCATGCAATGAATGTGTGAAAAAAATACTTTTTACTAATTTAATACACATATAAGGGAATTCGTCCCAATACTTTGGTCCCCTTAAATCGGGAGCCTCAGTCTGCACTTTAACCTCATAGTCATTGTATCAATTAAAACCGAAAGTGCTGGAGTACAGAGCCAAAACAACAAAAAATGTTTCTGTCTCAGTACTTTTGGAGCTCACTGTATTTATTCTGAAAACAATTGTATTTCTGAAGAGTCAGGTTGAAATATTTGACCAGAAATTATAATTCTAAACGCCCTCCTGAACCAACTGTAAAAGAATGCATACACCATGGGATTAATTGTTGAATTCAAATAGCCAATCCATACAAGTGTTTCTAACAAATCTGGTGGGGTAGAGTAACTAATAAAAGGATCAATGCAGTTAACAACAAAAAAGGGTGTCCAGAATGATAGAAATACCCCCATAATGATAGCAAGTGTTTTGGTGGCCTTCCTCTGTGATTTACCTACTGAATTCTGATTGGTTGTACCCTGAATTGAGCGTGTCTGTCTCTGTGCTATTAGGAAAATCTTTAGGTAGATGCTAAGCATCCCGACTCCTGGGATGTAGAATGAGAGAACCAAAGACACAGTACTCGACGCTTTGTTTTGAAACAAAATACATCCTCCCTCACAGGCAACATTATTATAGTAAAAATCCTCCATGCCCAAAATATTGAGCTCCAGAAATATCATACAAAACCCTACTACGGCAGATACCATCCAGATGACCAGCATCATAATCAGAACAACATGAACAGTTATTTTAGTTCTATAAAGGAGAGGGTGACACACTGCATAATACCGGTCAATAGAAATAAAACACAAGTTAAGAATGGATGCAGTGCACAACATGACATCAGAGCTGGTGTAGATTTTACAGAATAAATCCCCAAAATACCAGCAGCTTTCCGCTGAATATATTATTCTGGGAGGCATCACTAAAACCCCCAAGAGAAGGTCTGACACAGCCAGAGAGAGGATGAGGTAGTTGGTTGGGGTGTGGAGCTGTTTGAAGTGAATGATGGGGATGATTACAAGAAGGTTGCCACACACTGTGAGAACAGACATTGAGCCGAGTAAGACATAAAATAATACTCGTATTGTTGGAGGAAAGATTGACCTTTTGCAAGACCCATTCACTGATCCAAAACATAGAAGTATATTCTCAACAATATCAGCCTTGCTGAGACTGATTCCTGGTTCCATGGTCGTGGTTGAAAGAATCTTATCTGAAATACCAGAGATATATTATTGTCACATTATTACTATAGATGTAAAACATAAATTACAGAATATTAGTTGTAATAATGTCCATGTATTTTTGTCACTTGATAAAATGTATTAAAATGTATTAAAATTACTTTTGCTTATTCGTTGGAAACATTACTACAAAAGCCGAAAGGGATTGTTTTGCCATTTCAAAAGATAGTTAATCAATGTTTCTGTTCAATTCAGCATACCTTACCTCTCAGCCATGCAGATGGTGATTTATCACATGTAAACCCTTTTTCTCTGGTCACAATGTGATGCAAATGTGAACTTGACTCTTGTGCTTTTGTACCTGTAGTTGATTACCATAATGATGATCACAATATAACGTTGACCAATCAGACATTACTACATTCAACTCTACATAAAAATCTGTAGCAGAGCACTAAAGTTAATGATGTCATAGTTGTAACCACTCCCTTCAAGAGGATATGATAGTCTCTTTTATCAGCCACAAGGCCATCCAATCAGTTAGTTCATTACACATTTGACTGTTTTTGCCAAATTTGCTACAATAATTGGATTTAAGGTGCTGTATTGCCGAAGTTACGCATTGTAGCCCAATTGACATTTAAAAGCAGTGGTCTATTCACAGCATTATCAGGAATTACCTTTACATTTTAAGGGCACTACAGTGCAGAATTTCAAAGGTAAGGCTTGAATCCAGCACTTTCTTGTTCAGGCAAATGCACAGATAGGGCTCAACCAGTGCCCGAACAACTGCTCTTTTGCCTGCTTATGAAAAAGTGTCATTGCAGCTTGGTGGATTTAAAAAAATTGTATGAATAATGCAAACGTAATAAATTGTCTCTTTTAATTTTTAATGTAACTAATTGCACCTCAAACTAGCTAATTTCATGAGCTCCCGAATCTCAGAACATTTCCCCTTCACCTGCCCTTAGAGTGCACTCGTCTGACTTGCATGTAGTGGCCACTGGCTGGCGATGCTGGGTGCGGAGACATGAATGCTGATAGGAGGCTAATATTGAGTTGAATCTGTCATATGTGTCTCTCACCGTTAGGGACAACAAACTGGACCCGCTAGAACGTAACTATGTGTTTTATGTTTTTATCATGGTTTAAACAGAAGTCGCTGTGAATTTTGGGCCTGCTTTGAAATATGTGATTGTTGTCTTCTAAACGAGTTGGAAAAAGTGGGTGTGGTGTCAGTTTGTATCAGTTTGGTGTCAGAATGATATCTAATTGACTGATATATGCTGACTTGCTGGTTGACTTTTGTCCATTTGCAATATGTTTAAACAGTGATAGACCATCAAGAAATTGACATTCTGAAATCAACACCAACGAGTGATGGAGTAGAACCAGAATCACTGCCCGGCCATCCTGAGTTCATCGGGCCCGTCAAATTTGCATTCCTGCAGTTTTTTTTGAGTATGTAAAATTCGTGATGGTAAATGCCCATTGAAACATATTGCAAATGGACAGCCGAGCGCCTGGTGATTGGAATGGTTTTACCAGGAGCACATTTTTCAAATGGTTTTAAATGTCTTTAGAGGGATGAAAGGGGTCTACGGTTGGGTAGGGAGCACCCCTCACCCATTTGGACATTTATTATGGCATTTGGCAATGGTTAACTGACTTTTGACCTCATATTGCAAATGGACAAAACATGTGCCTTTTGGACAAGTAAAAAAAAATATGACAATAAAATATGTCAAAAGTATGTTTGTACAGTTCTTATATATGTATAATTGACAAAAAAACAAATCGAAAGAATTTCGAAAAAATGGTCCAGAAAACACTTTTTTTGGCGGTGATATGTTTTTTCAATTTTTTTCAAATGTTCAAAATTTGAGTCTTGGATCTTGACTTGATGTGCATTTGCAATATGAAGATTTACCATGGAGCGCACTCGCCTTTTATTGGATTTTTGCTGTGTGACACCTGGCATTTGCCATATGAGATTTGCAATAAGTTTTGAATGAAATGGCGTCCATTTGAGTGGTATTGTACATATGTTTCATACGGTGCCAATGTTACGGCTTTCTAGGTGTGAAGGAGAGTCGGATCAAAATGAGGCGTGTAGATGACGATCCATGTTTAATAAACAAACGTGAACAGGATTCACTTACAAAAACAATAAACGTAATGAAAGTAACGAAAACCGAAATAGCCTATACTGGTGTAAATAAACACAGAACAGGGACATAAGGACATCAGGACACTAAGGACAATAACCCACGAAACACTCAAAGAATATGGCTGCCTAAATATGGTTCCCAATCAGAGACAACGATAAACACCTGCCTCTGATTGAGAGCCACTTCAGACAGCCAAAGACTTAACTAGAACATCCCACTAAGCTACAATCCCAATACAAACACACCACATACAAAAGCCCGTGGCCTGACCAAATAAATGAAGACAAACACAAAATACTTCGACCAGGGCGTGACAGCCATTAAGTTCCCATTCATTTTTGTCCATTTCAGGGGGGTATTCTCTTACATTTCTATCGCACCATACTGCCCTTAGTTCTTCAACAATCAATGGGTATACTGCATCCTTAATAGAATTTGCAATTGGGCAATAGGAAATCTGCAGATTGTGCCTTTAATTAATAATTACTTCTCAGGGCTAGGGTCAATTTTTCTGAATTTCTGCCTGATTGACATGCCCAAAGTAAACCGCCTCATACTCAGGGCCAGAAGCCAGGATATGCATATATTTGGAAGCATTGGATAGAAAAGACTTTGAAGTTTGTAGAACTATATATCATACAAATATTGTATGAGACCAGATTGCAATTCCTATGGCTTCCACTAGATGTCAACAGGCTTGTTACTTCCAAAAAGAGTAAGAATTTGGAGTTTGGTACAAAGAGTCACAGTGGAAAATCAGTCTGTTGGCACGGGACAAGGCGGACACGAGCTTGCTAAATTTTTGTTTTCTATTCTTTCCGTAGGAAGTAATTATAGTGTATTTACATTTTAGGTTACATGAGGATTAAATAGAATTGTAGTTTGAATTGTTTGAACAAAGTTTAGCGGTAGGTTTTTAGATACCTTTGTCTGCAAGTTGAACGAGTGGATTACTGAAATCGATTACGCCAACAAAACTGACCTTTTGGAATATAAAGAAGGATTTTATCTAACAAAATGACAATTCAAGTTGTAGCTGGGACCCTTGGGATTGCAAACAGAGAAAGAATTTCAAAAGTAGGTGATTTACTTAATCGCTATTTGTGATTTCATGAAGAGTGTGCTGGTTGAAAAATATGTTGATGTGGGGAGCTGTCCTCAAACAATCGCATGGTATGCTTTCGCTGTAAAGCCTATTGTTAATCGGACAATGCAGTTAGATTAACACGAATTTAAGCCTTTAACCGATATATGATACTTGTATGTTCATAAATGTTTAATATTATGATTATTCATTTGAATTGCGCGCCCTCCAATTTTACCGGATGTTGTCAACAGGTGTCCCGCTGACTGGACTCCTATCCCTAATTAATGAGTGGTTTGGAATGCAAGGTGAGTTGTACATCAGTGAGTCTACAGTGCCTTGCTCAGGACCTCCTACAAACCCCTGCTTTACAGGTCCAGTGATGTCATGGTCTGTAACTCTGTTTGTTCACTAACTACAATAATGTCTTGCCATGCTGCTTATTTATCCCCTACAGTAGCTTTCTGACAAATGCATTGACATTGATTGACATACTGACTTCTGGATTAGTGACTTCTGGAAGAAATACATTCAGAAGAGGTAGGTCACTTTGTGTAGTGAGTCTGTGACCTTAATGACCGGTGCTTTGATGTGCTCATGGCAACCACTTCATGGCATCAGAAAAGCATGTTGAGAGGTCTCCATAGTAATGATCCTGTTAAGTGTGGACAAATGGAGGATCCACAGGGCTCTGTTAACACCACATAACAAAAGAACTAAGGTCAGAACGTGACAAGGTTTTGATAAACAATAGGGGTGATATCATGTTTGACTGTTTCTACTCATTTTGATTAGGCTCTCTGATCATGCAACTTTAGAGAGGTAATCTGGGATTCGAAAAACAACAGAGGTGACCCCGCCATTTGTTTTGGTAAACAGCTGAGGAATGGGGCTAGAGAAATTTAACCACTCTTCAATTCATAGACAAGCTATAAATGCGAGGACTGACCATAAATAAATAGATTAATAAATAAATAAAATAGTATGCCTCATTTGTAAAACAGAAAGCATAGTTACCACATTATAGTCTACATTCTGGACAGTTTCACAGAGACAGATTAAATATATCCAGGAGTAGGTATAGTTCTGGTTTATAAAACAAGAGCAAAAAAGAACAAGTCCCAGATTTCCCCTTTAACCTTGGATTACACACATATGGTCTGTGACTACATTTTTAGAGGAAGACTATTAATCCCAGTTCTGGAATAATTAATCATAATTAATCACAACAACACAGAGTTAACATACATGTGCAGAGATAACTGAGGTGAAAATAGAACTATCATCAAAGTCTGTACGAGGTGAAAGATTCCAGGTGTAGAAATCCTAGACCCATTCAGCGGGTGGGCAGAACGGATGCAAAATGTCTCCTTACAGCACCACTAAGGACACCTCAACTAAAAAACAATTCTGAAAGGATCTTGTATTACTCACAGATTGTTTGTTTTTGGTGGCATACAACATCTGGGTGAGACCGTCCTTTACAGAAAAACACATGATTTCAAGTGGAAAAAATCATGTGAATATTTGAATTTTACAATCTTAACATGTCATCACGTATGTGTAGTTTAATTGTATCACATGTTGCTTTGCATGTTGTCACTTGTTATCACATGTTATTACTTCAAATAAAATCAAGTTAAAACATTCCACTGGTGGCTTGACTCTGAAGCTACGCAGGGTTGGTCCTGATCGGTCTCTGGAATGGAAACTATACAGATACTGCTGGGGCAGTGATTGGGGACTTTGAGATGCGTAGGGGGACATTAAACGGGTGCCCTGACTCTCTGTGGTCACTAAAGATCCCATGGCACATATTGTAAGAGTAGCGGTGTTAACCCCGGTGCCCTGGCTAAATTCTCAATCTGGCCCTCATACCATCATGGCCACCTCATCATCCTCAGTTTTCAGCTTCCAATTAGCTCATTCATCCTTGTCACGGCTTTCGTTGTGGGAAGGAGGAGCGGACCAAAATGCAGCGTAGTTGTGATTCATTTGATTTAATACGGAAACTATACATGAAAAACTAACAAAATAACAAACGTACGAAAACCGAAAACAGCCCTATCTGGTGCAAAACACAGAGACAGGAACAATCACCCACAAACACACAGTGAAACCCAGGCTACCTAAATATGGTTCCCAATCAGAGACAATGACTAACACCTGCCCCTGATTGAGAACCATA
The DNA here is from genome assembly GCF_036934945.1 of Oncorhynchus masou masou. NCBI lineage: Eukaryota > Metazoa > Chordata > Actinopteri > Salmoniformes > Salmonidae > Oncorhynchus > Oncorhynchus masou. The sequence continues at coordinate 15,262,613 of NC_088227.1, forward strand.
TCAGGCCAAACACAGAAATAGACAAACAAGACATCCAACATAGAATGCCCACTCAGATCACACCCTGACCAATCAAAACATACAAACATACAAAGTAAACTATGGCCAGGGCGTGACAATCCTCTTATTCCCCTTTAACTATTCCCCGGGTCGTTGCTGTAAATGAGAATGTGTCCACAGTCCCCTTACCTTGTAAAAATAAGGGTAAAATAGATCAAAATAAAAAATGACCTGCGGCTTATAAAGGCTTCATAAAGCCTTCATAAACACTACGTAAATGTGTCACAAATCAGCTAGAACCGTATGTCATGTCTATAAAGGGTTCATAAATGTGGCATAACTGTGTGACATAACCACCAAACTGTGTGACATGTCAAATGTGATATAACCTACTATGTCAAATATGACAAACATGTGTTTTATAAAGGGTGGCATAAGCACCGCTTACAGGCTTTATAAATTGTGTTCACAATGCTTTTATAAATTGTGTTCACAACCACAGCAGCTAATGACTTTTGAGGTCTGGGAAAAATCTAAGAAACTTTGATTTTTGAGTGTAGTTGCCCTTTATTTCAGTTTCTAGGAACGAGATTAGGTGTAACGTCACTAACATGACTTCACTTTAGAGAGTGTGCCATCCTTCAGCCCAACAGCCCTTTATAAAGCACATGTTTATATCATATTCGATGTAATGTCATTTTTCTGCATCATTTTTGGACAGAAAGTTTCTGATTTTTGCAATGTTACGTAGATGGACAAAAGCTGTCCTTGAAACAGTCTTGATATGTTTGTCAAATGAGAGATCAGGGTCAAGAGTAACGCCGAGGTCCTTCACAGTTTTATTTCAGACGACTGTACAACCATCAAGATTAATTGTCAGATTCAACAGAAAATCTCTTTGTTTCTTGGGACCTAGAACAAGCATCTCTGTTTTGTCTGAGTTTAAAAGTAGAATGTTTGCCGTCATTTCCTTATGTATGAAACACAGGCTTCGAGCAAGTGCAATTTTGGGGCTTCACAATGTTTCATTGAAATGTACAGCTGTGTGTCATCCGCATAGCAGTGAAAGTTAACCTTATGTTTTCGAATGACATCCCCATGAGGTAAAATATATAGTGAAAACAATAGTGGTCCTAAAACGGAACCTTGAGGAACACTGAAATTTACAGTTGATTTGCCAGAGGACAAACGATTCACAGAGACAAATTGATATCTTTCCGACAGATAAGATCTAAACCAGGCCAGAGCTTGTCCATGTAGACCAATTTGGGTTTCCAATCTCTCCAAAAGAATGTGGTGAGTGATGGTATCAAAAGCAGGACTAAGGTCTAGGTGCACGAGAACAGATGCAGAGCCTCGGTCTGACGTCATTAAAAGGTATTTTACCACCTTCACAAGTGCAGTCTCAGTGCTATGATGGGGTCTAAAACCAGACTGAAGCATTTCATATACATTATTTGTCCTCAGGAAGGCAGTGAGCAACAGCTTTTTCTAAAAGTTTAGAGAGGAATGGAAGATTCGATATAGGCCGATAGTTTGTTAAATTTTCTGGGACAAGTTTTGGCTTTTTCAAGAGAGGCTTTATTACTGCCACTTTTAGTGAGTTTGGTACACACCAGGTGGATAGAGAGCCGTTTATTATGTTCAACATAGGAGGGCCAAGCACAGGAAGCAGCTCTTTCAGTAGTTTAGTTGGAATAGGGTCCAGTATGCAGCTTGAAGGTTTAGAGGCCATGATTATTTTCATCATTGTGTCAAGAGATATAGTACTAAAATACTTGAGTGTCTCCCTTGATCCTAGGTCCTGGCAGAGTTGTGCAGACTCAGGACGACTGAGCTTTAGAGGAATACGCAGATTTAAAGAGGAGTCCGTAATTTGCTTTCTAATGATCATGATCTTTTCTTCAAAGAAGTTCATGCCTGTTCATTGTGATGTGTTCAACCACTAGGTTTCCTGCTGCCCATCCTCTCCGGTCTATCATGTTTAAGTCTGTGCTAAAAGCTTTGACCCAGTTACTCACAGTTTGGAATCTCTAAGTTCATTCAGAGTGATCAAGGATCTAATTTCATACGGTAAAGGCCTTGTACATGCCTGGAGTATTTCAAATGCATACCATTTCACGTAGCCATCCTTCCTGAGAAGCCTAAGCTTCAGAGGCTAGATGTACCATAACATTTTTGCATCTCAGATACAGATGGAAATCAAGGCCAACTAAACATTAAAGGAAATAACAAATGTATATAGCATATGACTTAGTTATCACATTACAACCTACATTATGGGCAGTTTCACAGATCCAGATCAATATGTACAGCATGTCATGAACTGGCTCGAAGTCCATAACAAAAAAGTGAAACAACGTGGAGATAAGGAATAACAGTTACTGAAGTAACCTAAATGGTGTGTGTCTAGTCAGTAATCAGCAGTGTAAGTGAGTGGTTGCATGCATAGATGTGATAATGAGGGGTGGTGAAAGGTGTCAAAGTAAACAAAATCGGCCATAAAACTGCCACAAACAAACTCTAACAGTATGTCTGCATAGTGGGAGCATAGTGGGAGTCTCCTCAATGAATGGGGAAGAGGTGTATTTACCCCGGGACACACCCGAGCCCAGGTGTTCCATTTCGCTGACGACCCTCCCGGCTCCGCCCACCGACAATATATTAAGGAAAACAAGAGCAAAAATAAAACCAGGGATCTACATAACCGTTACAAACAAAATGTTGCCCTGGGTCCTAATAAAAGACCCAGCCTGCGTCCCAAATCCATAAGGGGGTACGTGTTCACACTTCCACTTTCCCCAGGCAACCTTGTCCTCCACAGACCTCAGCAACAATTGCGCACAGGAAGCAACCTTTAAGAGGAAAGAAAACGAGACCAGAAGAGTACAGACAGGAGCGATAGAACAGGACAATACCAAACATAAAGTAACAGTGGTCAGTCATGTGGACATTCAGGGACAGGGCGCACGAGAGAGCGCATCAGCAATGACATTATCAGTCCCCCTGGTGTGCCGCACATCAAGATGGAATGCTTGTAAAAATAAACACCATCTCATTATCCTCAAAGTGTGGTCGTGCCCATATGAGTCCTAGCACTTCTTTTTCCATGACCGAGTAGTTCAACTTATAATGATTAAACTTTTTGGAAAAGAAACTAACAGGCATCTCAACACCAGACACATCTGCTTGCAGCAAAACTGCACATGAAGAGCAGCCAGCACCGGAGTTGAGGTAAGCAACCTCTTTGCATCTTCAAAAGCCTGTTGACATCAAGACCATACGTAAAGATCCTTAGCTTTCAGCAAATCTGTCAAGGGAGCGACCACAGTAGAGAAGTTCTTACAAAAACCATGGTAATAACCAATCATTCCCAAGAAATGCATCACTTTCTTTTTAGTAGTTGGTGGTGGAAAAGCATCAATAGCTACCAACTTAGCCCGAACAGGACGCACTTCACCCTGCCCAACTACCTTTCCAAGGTATGTAACGGTCACCTTAGCAAACTGACATTTAGCCAGATTGATCGTGAGGCGACCCGCAGCTATGTTCCTCCCAAGTATCTACATGTATCTCTACATTGTCCAGATAAAAAGTGCACCCGGCTAGACCGGAAACAACACTGTTCATAAGCCGCTGAAAAGTGGCAGATGCATTACACAGGCCGAAACTCATAACCGAATACGAGTACAGACCAGAGGGTGTAATAAAGGCAGAGATTTCACGTGCCCTACTCGTCAGTGGCACCTGTCAATAGCCTTTAACAGGTCACATTTGCTTACAAATAGCTGCTCCGACTTGATGAACGCAGTCAGTGCACTGGCTCACAACCGTATATGGACCTTGACACTTGGCTTGAAAAGGAGAACCAACAATTGGCAGCAGAGCAAGAACCTGGTCACCTGGCCTAAAGTGACAAGGCTCAGTTCGCCGATCAAATATGCCCTTTGAAAACATCTCTTTAGCCATTTCACCAGTGACGTACAGGTGTCGCCAGAAATCACACACACAAGATAACAGGGACTGAGGGGGCTCGGAAGACTTCCAGTCATCCTGGAGAACAGATAAAATCCACGCACCCCATGTCCAAACACAAGTTCTTTTGGACTGAAACCAGTGCTCTCCTGTGAAACTTCTCTAGCGGCTAACAGTCACCAAGGCAACCCCTCCTCCCAATCCTTAGCCATCTCAGTACAATAAGCTGTCATGAATATCACCGAAGGTGGCTCCCCTTCCTGTTCGGGTGGCTCTTGGTGGTCGTCACCACCGGTCACGAGCTGCCACCGATCCCTTTTCCTTTTCGTCTAGTTTTCAACTTGTTCCTTGTTGGGGTTTTTGGGTTGGTATTATCTAAGTTTGATTTGCCCGCTTGTGTTTGTGCGGGCTTGTTTCTATGTACGTAAGAGGCGTATTGTTTATTTTTGGGTTTTTGCTTTCCGGGTTATTACCAGTGGTCCTTGGTTTGTGTTTGCGCCTGTGTTTTGGCTTCACCCAATTGTACGTGTTCCTGGATTTTGAACATACCATATGGGGCTACGGGTTCCCAACTAGGAACCCCCCCCCCTTCAGCCCAAACGGTGGCGCAGGGAAAGCAAAAATATTCTTAAAAATATTTAACCTCCACACATTAACCTCTTGAAACTCCCCATCCCGGATCCGGGATTGTGACTAAGCCTCAGGCTCATTAGCATAACGCAACGTTAACGATTTCTGAAAATCGCAAATAAAATTAAAATAATGCGTTTGCTCTCAAGCTTAGCCTTTTCTTAACAACACTGTCATCTCAGATTTTCAAAATATGCTTTTGAACCATAGAAATTGACTAATTTGTGTAAGAGTATGCAAAGCTAGCATAGCATTTTGTGTAGCATGTAGCACGCAACATTTTCACAAAAGCCAGATAACCAAATAAATAAAATCATTTACCTTTGAAGAGCTTCTGATGTTTTCAATGAGGAGACTCCCAGCCACATACCAAATGCGCAGTGTTTCCTGAAAGCGTCTGTGTGTAGGAGAAATCGTTCCGTTTTCTACATTGCGCCTGGCTACCGAAACGAACCGAAAATGCAGTCACCTACAACGTGAAACTTTTTCCGGATTAACTACATAATATCGACCGAAACATGGCAAACGTTGTTTGGAATCAATCCTCAAGGTGTTTTTTCACATATCTCTTCATTGACATGCAGTTCTTGGAAGCTTGCTTCTCTCTCTGTGCCCCATGGAAAAATACTGGCAGGTGACTTTTGCGCACCAATTTCGGCGCAGGACACCGGGCGGACACGTGGTAAATGTGGTCTCTTATGGTCAATCTTCCAACGATCTGCCTACAAATACGTCACAATGCTGCAGACACCTTGGGGAAACGACAGAAAGGGCAGACTCATTCCTCTTGCGTTCACAGCCATATAAGGAGATCATGAAAGACAGAGCCTCAAAAATCCTTGTCATTTCCTGGATGCCAAGTCATCTTGGTTTTGCCTGAAGCTCACGTTAAAGGGCACGCACAGAGAAGATATTTGTATTTCTGGACACGTCAGAGTGTTTTCTTTCGAACAGTAGCAATTATATGCATAGTCAAGCATCTTTTTGTGACAAAATATCTTGTTTAAAACGGGAACGTTTTTCTTCCAAAAATGAAATAGCGCCACCATAAGTGTAAGAGGTTAACAAGTCCAATAGCTTAAATGAAAGATAAACACCTTGTTCATCTACCCAGCATGTCAGAATTTTAAAATGTTTTACAGCGAAAACATAGCACATATTTATGTTAAACCACCACTAGGGAAACATAAAATATGTAGCCACATGGCTATGCAAAATAGCACAATCACAAACGCAGGATTAAAAGAAAAATAATTCACTAACCTTTTGAAAATCTTCATCAGATGACAGTAATAGCACATGTTATGTTTTTCAATAATATGCAATTTATATCCATAAATCTCCATTTACATTGAGCCATGTTCAAAAAATGCAGCAGAAATGACCGGAGGAATTATAAATATCTCCGGCAGCTAATGCCAGATAACAGCAATAAACATCATAAACTTTGACTAAATATATATGTTCTACATATATTTAGAAAGATACACTTCTTCTTAATGCAAACGCTGTGTTACATTTATTTTTAACGTTACAGAATTCGTTCACTATTCAATAATCTGAGACGGCGCTCAGCCATTAGCATTATTTCTCTACTATGTTGGATTCGACAAAAATTTTTTTTTATAACATAAATATTCACTTACCTTTGATGGTCTTCGACAAGAATGCCGTGGAAGGAGTTATACTTACCTAATATAACGTTTGGTTGCTGTTGGTGTGTCTTTGTATTAGCAAAAGCTAACATCTTCAGGTGAATTACCCCAAAAAGGACTTCTGATCACGAAAATTGCGCATCAAAACTTCAAATTTACATATTATATGTCGACTAAACTGGTCAAACTAAGTGCAGAATCAAGCTTTAGGATTTTTTAAACGTACAAAACAATTGGCGATTAAATCAAACATAACGAACTCTCTTCAGCCAGACTGGAAAAAAAGTCCCTTTTCACAGAGCGCGCACCTGAAAACTCGTGACACCTCAGTATTTTGCCCGCCAAGCAGTCAAAGCTCGTGCTATTTTCTCCGTTCCACGTCTCATTGAAAGACGAGAGCGCGCTGAAGAAATAGAAACTGTTCCCAGATCCATAGCTGGTTGGGAAGGGTGGGGGCGATGACGTCAAAGTTGGAGCAACTTTCTTAGGAGAGAGAGAGAGTTTGGGAGAATGGCTGCCCTGTGAGTTCTGCTTACATACAGACATAATTCGAACGGTTTTAGAAGCTTTAGAGTGTTTTCTATTCAATAATAATTATTATATGCATATATTAGCCATTTTTGACAGTTTTTAAAAAAAAGTTTACTTTGGGCACACAATTCATCCAAAGGGGGCAGTATTTCCCATAGCCCCATCAGGTTTAAAGCGTTTTCCCTCGAATCTTCTGCTCTCTGCGCCTGACTCCACACCCATCACTCTTCAAGCGTTACAGAAGCCCGCACCTGAAAATATGGAGTCAGCAGGAGCAGCGACTTCCCCTCTCCCCACGATGTAGGAGCGAGTCCTTCATCAAACGTCCATCCTCCATCGCATCGGATCAGCGATGAATCAGATGATGGAGAGGATGGACCGTTGGGAGAGGAGTGGTCTCCCTACTACCCCTCCAACCCTCCCACCAGCAACACTACCATCTCCTCCAGCGGGATCCGGTGCCAGCACTCTGCGTATTACGCCTCCAAGGGAGTACGATGGAGCGGCGGCGGGGTGCCAGGGATTCCTGCTTCAACTAGAGCTCTACCTGGCCACCGTTCGGCCGGCTCCCTCGGACGGGCAGAGCGTGAGTGTCCTCGTCCCTTGCCTGACGGGTAAAGCCCTGGAGTGGGCCAATGCCGTCTGGAACGGGCACGACTCGGCGAGGGGTCACTACCCGGAGTTCACCCGCCGTTTCCGGGCCGTGTTCGAACATCCTCTGGAGGGCCGAGCGGCGGGTGAGAGGTTGTTCCATATCAGGCAGGGGACGAGGAGCGGGCAGGACCTCACGCTGGAATTCCAGACCTTGGCCGCTGGAGCGGGGTGGAACGACAGGGCCCTGATAGACCATTACAGGTGTATCCTGAGAGAGGATGTCCGCAGGGAGCTGGCATGTCGGGACACTACGCTCAGCCTGGATGAGCTTATAGACATGTCGATCCGGCGAGACCATCTTCTGGCTGCTCGTGGACTGCATTTAGGGAGACCGGAGGAGGAGGCTCCTCCTGTACCAGCTGTGGCTGGAGGAGTCCATCTGGGAGTCGAGAGGGCAGGCAGAACACTCCTCGGTGACCCCAGGTGAGTCAGCACCACACTCTCCCAAAGCTTCCTGTTGGTCACGTGTTTTTATTAATTTGTTTCTTTTTCTCTCTCTCTCCAGCATAAGGAACTAGTCGATTCAGGCGCTGCGGGGAACTTTATAGATCACGGACTCGCCCAGAGGTTGAGGACCGTTATGGTCAGGGCTGGTCAGGGAGGCCACGATTCCTTTGGAGATTATTACGCAGGGGGATCATAAGGAGCGGATTAGTCTGTTCCTTATCGATTCACCTGCGTTTCCGGGGGTGCTGGGGATTCCCTGGCTGGCTATTCTTAATCCTAAGATTTCGTAGAGACAGGGAGCTCTCCAGGGGTGGTCTGATGAGTGTTCAGGCAGGTGTGTAGGAGTTTCCATCGGTGCGACAACGGTGGAGAGTCCAGACCAGGTTTCTATCGTGCGCATTCCCACTGAGTATGCCGATTTGGCTATCGCCTTCAGTAAAAAGAAGGTGACCCAATTACCACCCCATCAACAGGGGGATTGCGTGATAAACCTCCAGGTAAATGCTGCACTGCCCAGGAGTCACGTATATCCTTTGTCCCAGGAGGAGATGTTGGCTATGGAGACATATGTCACGGAAGCTCTGGGACAGGGGTACATTTGGCCCTCCATGACACCAGTCTCCTCGAGTTTCTTTTTCGTGAAGAAAAAGGAGGGTGGTTTGCATCCATGCATTAATTATCGAGGTCTCAATTCCATCACGGTGGGTTTTAGTTACCCACTACCTCTCATCGGTAAGGCGGTGGAATCATTTCACGGCGCACGGTTCTTCACGAAACTGATCCCCAGGTATTATCTGGTGCGTATTCGGGAGGGAGATGAGTGGAAAACCGTGTTGAGTACCACATCTGGCCATTATGACTACCTCGCCATGCCGTGCGGGTTAAAACCTGTTGAGGCTAGGGGGCAGTATTTTCACTTTTGGATGAAAGGCGTGCCCAGAGTAAACGGCCAGAATGGGAAAGTATGCCTAGTATTATTACTGGTGGATAAAAAACACTCTGAAGTTTCTAAAACTGTTTGAATTATGTCTGTGAGTATAACAGAACTCATATGGCAGACAACAACCTGAGAAGAAATACAAACAGGAAGTGAGAACTCAATTTAGAAAACAGTGCCATTGGGTGTACACCTTAGATATGGATGAGAAGGGCTTCCACAAGATGTCACCGTCTTTAGATTCTGGTTGTATGATTCTACTATATAGGAGGGGCTCATAATAGCTCTTTGAGTGTGTGGTCTGGCAGAAAGCCTCGGTCTCATTCCGTGCGGTCACGAGAGTGTTCTTGCGTTCCTATGCTTTTCTACAGACAATGACATTCTCCGGTTGGAACCGTATAGCTGATTAATGTTTAAAACATCCTAAATATGGATTGCATACATCATTCGACTTGTTTCTACAACCTGTAACGGAACTTTTTGAGTTCTTGTTTGGAGGAATTGCTTGTGCTTTTTGAGGATTGAATGCTAGGCTGAACAAGCTAACAACAAGTAGCTAAATTATGGGCTTTTTGGAACTTTATGGAACAAATCAGTCATTTATTGTCGAACTGGGATTCCTGGAACTGCCTTTTGATGAAAATATTTAAAGGTAAGTGAATATTTATAGTGTTTTTTGTAGCTTCTGTTGACGCCAAAATGGCGGCTATTTCTTTGGGTTCTGAGCGCCGTTCTCAGATTATTAAACAAAACACAGAATATGTGTGTTCCCTTCAGGGAACTCCTTGTGCCCCCAAGCCCCAACTTAGAGCTCCCCCCTACTTTGTGCAATTTCCGCCTGAAGACATATCCAAATCTAACAGCCTGTTGCTCAGACACAAAACCAAGGATATGCATATTCTTGGTACCATTTGAAAGAAAACACTCTGAAGTTTGTGTAAATGTGAATTGAATGTAGGAGAATATAACACAATAGATCTGGTTTAGAAAAAACAATGAAAAAAAACACGTTTTTTATTTTTGTATCATCATCTTTAAAATGAACAAGATAAAACAAACATTCAGATAGGATGATGGGGACAATTTCAGTGAAAAATATAAGAGGGCAACAGTACTTGTGCAAAGGTTCAGAATGATAACTTCCAAAATGAGTGTGCTACATGACATTTATCATGAAGTCACCCAGGTGTCCCACACAAGTAGCCCAAATGTACCCAAGTGGCCAAATTGGTGAAGGTATACATTTTGAAACAAATATCTATATACAAAATACCAAAATGATATTCTAACACCCCCCCCAAAAGAAAAATGATAAAGAAATTTAAAAAAATGGGGAAAAAAATAATTATTGATGAAAAAATATATGATCAAAAAATATATAGATATATTTACAAAATAACATGGGTAACTATTTACACACTTTCAATATTTGGAAGACCCTCAGTCCTCTATCAAATCAAATCAATTTATATAGCCCCAGCCTAAAACCCCAAAAAGCAAGCAATGCAGGTGTAGAAGCACGGTGGCTAGGAAAAACTCCTGAGAAAGCCAAAAACCTAGGAAGAAACCTCGAGAGGAACCAGGCTGAGGGGTGGCCAGTCCTCTTCTGGCTGTGCCAGGTGGAGATCATAGTGGTTGTAGAGGGTGCAACAGGACAGCACCTCAAGAGTAAAAATGAACAGTTTAGGGTTCCATAGCTCCAGGCAGAACAGTTGAAACTGGAACAGCAGCAAGGCCGGGTGGACTGTGGACAGCAAGGAGTCATCATGGCAGGTAGTCCTGAAGCATGGTCCAAGGGCTCAGGTCCTCCGAGAGAAAGAAGGAGAGAAAGAGAGAGAAGACTTAAATTCACACAAGACACCGGATAAGACAGGAAAAGTATTCCAGATATAACATACTGACCCTAGCCCCCACCCACTTTGCCTTATAACCCCACCAACTTTGCCAAAACTCTAGACAATATTGATACTGATGCCAGATGCCATAGCAGTCTCTTTCTGATGTAAAGCAGAGGATCACTGAGCATGTGGTGCATGTGATGGGAAACTTCATCTTGCAAACAACACAGCAACACCTCCATGATGTGCCCTTTAGGCCCTTAGGCACATCCATGCCTGCACAAATATATTTGGGCAGATGAACACTTGTGGCAGGAGCAGAAGGGACAGGGCTTGGTGCAGTGGTGCTGTAGCCAGCAAGCCCCTTGATGCTCCCTCTAATGTAGATTGGAGGAAGCATGCTGGCTGTGTTGAGATGTATGGGTTTGCATTCTACACCATACCATTTTTTTATATACATATATATATATACAGTGGGGAGAACAAGTATTTGATACAATGCCGATTTTGCAGGTTTTCCTACTTACAAAGCATGTAGAGGTCTGTAATATTTATCATAGGTACACTTCAACTGTGAGAGACAGAATCTAAAACAAAAATCCAGAAAATCACATTGTATGATTTTTAAGTAATTAATTTGCATTTTATTGCTTGACCTAAGTATTTGTTCACCTACCATCCAGTAAGAATTCCAGCTCTCACAGACCTGTTAGTTTTTCTTTAAGAAGTCCTCCTGTTCTCCACTCATTACCTGTATTAACTGCACGTGTTTGAACTCGTTACCTGTATATAAAAGACACCTGTCCACACACTCAATCAAACAGACTCCAACCTCTCCACAATGGCCAAGACCAGAGAGCTGTGTAAGGACATCAGGGATAAAATCGTAGACCTGCACAAGGCTGGGATGGGCTACAGGACAATAGGCAAGCAGCTTGGTGAGAAGGCAACAACTGTTGGCGCAATTATTAGAAAATGGAAGAAGTTCTAGATGACGGTCAATCACCCTCGGTCTGGGGCTCCATGCAAAATCTCACCTTGTGGGGCAACAATGATCATGAGGAAGGTGAGGGATCAGCCCAGAACTACACGGCAGGACCTGGTCAATGACCTGAAGAGAGCTGCGACCACAGTCTCAAAGAAAACCATTAGTAACACACTACGCCGTCATGGATTAGAATCCTGTGGCGCCCGCAAGGTCCCCCTGCTCAAGCCAGCACATGTCCAGGCCCGTCTGAAGTTTGCCAATGACCATCTGGATGATCCAGAGGAGGAATGGGAGAAGGTCATGTGGTCTGATGAGACAAAAATAGAGCTTTTTGGTCTAAACTCCACTCGCCGTGTTTGGAGGAAGAAGAAGGATGAGTACAACCCCAAGAACACCATCCCAACCGTGAAGCATGGAGGTGGAAACATCATTCTTTGGGATGCTTTTCTGCAAAGGGGACAGGACGACTGCACCGTATTGAGGGGAGGATGGATGAGGCCATGTATCGCGAGATCTTGGCCATCAACCTCCTTTCCTCAGTAATAGTATTGAAGATGGGTCATGGCTGGGTCTTCCAGCATTACAACGACCCGAAACACACAGCCAGGGCAACTTAGGACTGGATCTCCAGACCTGAAACCAATAGGGAGCTGAAAGTCCGTACTGCCCAGCGACAGCCCCGAAACCTGAAGGATCTGGAGAAGGTCTGTATGGAGGAGTGGGCCAAAATCCCCACTGCAGTGTGCGCAAAACCTGGTCAAGAACTACAGGAAATGTATGATCTCTGTAATTGCAAACAAAGGTTTCTGTACCAAATATTAAGTACTGCTTTTCTGATGTATCAAATACTTATGTCATGCAATAAAATGCAAATTAATTACTTAAAAATCATACAATGTGATTTTCTGGATTTTCTTTTAGATTCTGTCTTTCACAGTTGAAGTGTACCTATGATAAAAATGACAGACCTCTACATGCTGTATATATATATATATATATATATATATATATACACAGCATACACACACACACATAGGCTATGGTCGTTCTAATACAAACAAACAGACCTTCACTTACAGTGACTAGCTAACGTGTACTTTACCCATTTCATTACATCTTTATATATTGCAAAAAAATGTAAAAACAATCACAAATAATATTTCATATTAATTTCAAACAACGCCATTAGCAAGAGAGCAACTTTCCAGTCCAAAACAATGTCCTCTCCGTTCAAAAATATGCCTCAGTTTCAGAATCAAAACTATGGGAGCAAAAAGCAGATCTGTCTCACTTTCACGATCAATTTCCTCTAAAAATGTTTCTACATTCGTATATCTAGTATTAAAATTAGCTTTCCTTGACTTATTCACCATGATGTTGGATAAATAAACAGCTGAAGATGCAATTCACCGAAATACTACTGTGCGTAATAAGCGTCGCTCCTTCACGGTTGAATTGGCAATGGCGAAAGAACGGTCCTTGCGCCAGCGTTCATTGGAATTGTTTGTCTTTCAACAAAGAACCATGGGATATTGTCGTTTATCTCTGCTCATTGGCTATCTACCCAGCTAGATTTCAAGACGATCAGTGGTGATTGGGTTAAAATACAGTCAATCAATGAGACAGTGGTCATATATTTGGTGCACAATGGGCTCGTCACTTGTCTTCCAATCGGTTTTTCCGGGTCAATATATCCCGCAAAATGACCCATCAATTTTGGTTGTGTTACAAATAAACAGTTGATTGCAAGGAAACCAAACATGACTGGATAAAGTCAGGGAAAGTCTGTCTATTTTACGTTGGATGTCACGTCGAAAATTTAATTACACGAAATTCAACTAGATAAGCGTTCACAAAATGTTTAGTGTTAGGCTATAAAAAATGTATTTAACCGAACAAAAGACCATTCATTGTGTAACAATGAGCCTTGGGATTGCACCAGAGCAAGATCTTAAAAGGTAAACGATTTATTTCAATGCAATCTGTGATTTTGTTACTCAAGTGCTCGTTGAATAAGTAGTTTGATATGGGGGTCTGTGCTCAGATAATCACAGCGTATTATTTGGCAATAAATATTTTTTTAAATCTGACAACGCAGTTGGATTAGCAAGATTCTAGGCTTTCGAACCATGTGAGACACTTGTATTTTCATGAACGTTTAATATGACTATTTATGTAGCGATCACCATATGTTGTCGAATTTAATCCCGCTAACAGGTTCGGTGCGTAGAGGTTAACATAAAGACTTAAAACTCAATATTCTATAAGAGCCTACCCTAACGAGGATATGTGTTTACTTTCAGCTTCATGTGTCGACCAACATTTGTCAAAGAAAAGCTCTCTCTCACACACACACACACACACACACACACAAACACACACACACACACACACACACACACACACACACACACACACACACACACACACACACACACACACACACACACACACACACACACACACACACACACACACACACACAGCAAGGATGGAGTGACAAAGTGCGGTGCTTAAAGACACTCAGAGCCTGCAATGCCATTACCATAATCTCTAGGCTGTGCCGAGTTCACCGAGATGCCCCACTAGACCGTAGCTTGTTCGGTCTGAGCTCATAATGAAGCCTGACCTTAAATTGTAGGTGCTTTTGGGTGACAGCGGGAGAACAGTTAGAGTTCGAAGCACAATTCAACCTCAGGAACATTCCTGAGGTCCTCCCGATCGGTGCAAGCCTAACCTTGACCATGTGGCATTAACCCTTAAAAGTTAAAAGAAGGTGTTTACATCAAACAGTTTTCAATGACTTCTCTCCCCATAGGAATACATTGCCTGCACCCCTAAATTCAACCTGAAGCCTATGTGGGTTATGAATGTCTTATGAACCTGTCTTCCATGACAGTCCATCAGGCAGCTATGAGGTCGACCTGTGTTGATTCTAAGCTTCCTGGGGCAACCGGATGTGGTTAAAATCATCCTAAAAGTGTCTTGCCCTACCCAACCTGCAGTTTGTGAGAAATAGTGCATACAACCCTGTGTAAATCAGTCAGTTCTTAACGTATAGACTTAAAACTCAGGATTCTGTGCCTAATCAAATAAGGATATATGTCTACTTTTAGCTTCCTGTGCCAACCGGAAGTGCCTTTAATTGGGGTCACAGTGTCTGCTTTGAAGGTTAAAAAAGTCACATCTTTCCAAAACTTTATATGTGTGACTAGGTAACCATCATGAACTGTAAAATCAGTCATTACTCCCAACAGATGTCAAAGAAAAACCTCTTAAACGCACACACACACACACACACACACACACACACACACACACACACACACACACACACACACACACACACACACACACACACACACACACACACACACACACACACACACACACACACACAGCAAGGATGGAGTGACAAAGTGCGGTGCTTAAAGACACTCAGAGCCTGCAATGGCATTACCATAGTCTCTAGGCTGTGCCGAGTTCAACGAGATGCCCCACCTGACCGAAGCTCGCTCGGTCTATGTACAGTGACCATGAGAAAAAGTAGGCCCAAAATGAAGCCTGGCCCTAAATGTCATTTGCTTTTGGGTGACAGTGAGAGAACAGTTAAGGTGAGAAGCATAATTTGACCTCAGGTACGTTCCTGATGTCCTCCCGATCTGTGCAAGCCTAACCTTGACCGCGTAGCATTAACCCTTAACAGTTAAAAGAGGGTGTCGACATCAAACAGTTTTCACTGACTTCTCTCCCCATAGGAATACATTGCCTGCAGCCCTAAATTCAACCTGAAGTCTATGTGGGTTATGAATGCCGTATGAACCTGTCTTCGTTGACAATCCATCAGGTCACTATGAGGTCAACCCTATGTAGATCAGTAAATTCTAAACATAAAGACATACAACTCAGGATTCTGTAAGAGCCTATCCCAATGAGGATATGTGTTCACGTTCAGCTTCCTGTGCCAACCATTAGTACCTTAAAAGGGTGTCATAGGTGCTGTTTCAAATGGTTAAAAAGGTCAGATCTTTTTAAAACTTCATATATGTGATTAAGCAACCCTCATGAACTGTAAATCAGTAACTTCTCCCAACAGATGTCAAAGGAAAGCTCTCTCTCACACACACACACACACACACACACACACACACACACACACACACACACACACACACACACACACACACACACACACACACACACACACACACACACACACACGCGCAGCAAGGATGGAGTCACAAAGTGTGGTGCTTAAAGACACACAGAGCCTGCAATGGCATTTCCATATTGTCAAGGCCGTGCCGAGTTCAACGAGATGCCCCGCTTGACCGTAGCTCGTTCTGAGTGCAGCAACAGTGAAAAAAGTAGGCCCAAAATGAAGCCTGGACCCAAATTTAATTTGCTTTTGGGTGACAGTGAGAGAACCGTTAGGGTGAGAAGCACAATTCGACCTCAGGTACGTTCCTGAGGTCCTCCCAATCTGTGCAAGCCTAACCTTGACCGTGTAGCATTAACCGTTAACAGAATCAGGGTTATTTGATCTCAAAGATTACAATATAATCATCAAATCAAATCAAATGTATTTATATAGCCCTTCGTACATCAGCTGATATCTCAAAGTCATGTACAGAAACCCAGCCTCAAACCCCAAACAGCAAGCAATGCAGGTGTAGATGCACGGTGGCAAGGAAAAACTCCCTAGAAAGGCCAAAACCTAGGAAAAAACCTAGAGAGGAACCATGCTATGTGGGGTGGCCAGTCCTCTTCTGGCTGTGCCAGGTGGATATTATAACAGAACATGGCCAAGATGTTCAAATGTTCATAAATGACCAGCATGGTCCAATAATAATTAGGCAGAACAGTTGAAACTGGAGCAGTAGCACGGCCAGGTGGACTGGGGACAGCAAGGAGTCATCATGTCAGGTAGTCCTGAGGCATGGTCCGAGGGCTCAGGTCCTCCGAGAGAGAGAAAGAAAGAGAGAATTAGAGAGAGCACACTTAAATTCACACAGGACACCGAATAGGACAGGAGAAGTACTCCAGATATAACAAACTGACCCTAGCCCCCCGACACATAAACTACTGCAGCATAAATACTGGAGGTTGAGACAGGAGGGGTCAGGAAACACTGTAGCCCCATCCGAGGACACCCCCGGACAGGGCCAAACATGAAGGATATAACCCCACCCACTTTGCCAAAGCACAGCCCCCACACCACTAGAGGGATATCTTCAACCACCAACTTACCATCCTGATACAAGGCTGAGTATAGCCCACAAAGATCTCCGCCACGGCACAACCCAAGGGGGGGGGGCGCCAACCCAGACAGGATGATCACATCAGTGACTCAACCCACTCAGGTGACGCACCCCTCCCAGGGACGGTATGAGAGAGCCCCAGTAAGCCAGTGACTCAGCCACTGTAATAGGGTTAGAGGCAGAGTATCCCCGTGGAAAGCGGGGAACCGGCCAGGCAGAGACAGCAAGGGCGGTTCGTTGCTCCAGAGCCTTTCCGTTTACTTTCCCACTCCTGGGCCAGGCTGCACTCAATCATATGACCCACTGAAGAGATGAGTCTTCAGTAAAGACTTAAAGGTTGAGACCGAGTTTGCGTCTCTGACATGGGTAGGCAGACTGTTCCATAAAAATGGAGCTCTATAGGAGAAAGCCCTTCAGCTGTTGGTTAGAAATTGTAGGGACAATTAGGAGGCCTGTGTCTTCTGACATTAGCATACGTGTAGGTATGTACGGCAGGACCAAATCAAAGAGATTGGTAGGAGCAAGCCCATGTAATGCTTTGTAAGTTAGAAGTAAAACCTTGAAATCAGCCCTTGCTTGGACAGGAAGCCAGTGGAGGGAGGCTAGCACTGGATTAATATGATCACATTTTTTGGTTCTAGTCAGGATTCTAGCAGCCGTATTGAGCACGAACTGAAGTTTATTTAGTGCTTTATCCGGGTAGCCGGAAAGTAGAGCATTGCAGTAGTCTAACCTAGAAGTGACAAAAGCATGGATTAATTTTTCTGCATCGTTTTTGGATTGATTTTTGCAATGTTACGTAGATGGAAAAAAGCTGTTTTTGAAATGGTCTTGATATGTTCTTCAAAAGAGAGATCAGGGTCCAGAGTAACGCCAAGGTCCTTCACAGTTTTATTTGAGACGACTGTACAACCATTAACCTCTTACACTTATGGTGGCGCTATTTCATTTTTGGAAGAAAAACGTTCCCGTTTTAAACAAGATATTTTGTCACAAAAAGATGCTCGACTATGCATATAATTGCTACTGTTCGAAAGAAAACACTCTGACGTGTCCATAAATACAAATATCTTCTCTGTGCGTGCCCTTTAACGTGAGCTTCAGGCAAAACCAAGATGACTTGGCATCCAGGAAATGACAAGGATTTTTGAGGCTCTGTCTTTCATGATCTCCTTATATGGCTGTGAACGCAAGAGGAATGAGTCTGCCCTTTCTGTCGTTTCCCCAAGGTGTCTGCAGCATTGTGACGTATTTGTAGGCAGATCGTTGGAAGATTGACCATAAGAGACCACATTTACCACGTGTCCGCCCGGTGTCCTGCGCCGAAATTGGTGCGCAAAAGTCACCTGCCAGTATTTTTCCATGGGGCACAGAGAGAGAAGCAAGCTTCCAAGAACTGCATGTCAATGAAGAGATATGTGAAAAAACACCTTGAGGATTGATTCCAAACAACGTTTGCCATGTTTCGGTCGATATTATGTAGTTAATCCGGAAAAAGTTTCACGTTGTAGGTGACTGCATTTTCGGTTCGTTTCGGTAGCCAGGCGCAATGTAGAAAACGGAACGATTTCTCCTACACACAGACGCTTTCAGGAAACACTGCGCATTTGGTATGTGGCTGGGAGTCTCCTCATTGAAAACATCAGAAGCTCTTCAAAGGTAAATGATTTTATTTATTTGGTTATCTGGCTTTTGTGAAAATGTTGCGTGCTACATGCTACACAAAATGCTATGCTAGCTTTGCATACTCTTACACAAATTAGTCAATTTCTATGGTTCAAAAGCATATTTTGAAAATCTGAGATGACAGTGTTGTTAAGAAAAGGCTAAGCTTGAGAGCAAACGCATTATTTTAATTTTATTTGCGATTTTCAGAAATCGTTAACGTTGCGTTATGCTAATGAGCCTGAGGCTTAGTCACAATCCCGGATCCGGGATGGGGAGTTTCAAGAGGTTAAGATTAATTGTCAGATTCAACAGAAGATCTCTTTGTTTCTTGGGACCTAGAACAAGCATCTCAGTTTTGCCAGAGTTTAAAAGTAGAAGGTTTGCAGCCATCCACTTTCTTATGTCTGAAACACATGCTTCTAGCTAGGGCAATTTTGGGGCTTCACCATGTTTCATTGAAATGTACAGCTGTGTGTCATCTGCATAGCAGTGAAAGTTAACATTATGCTTTCGAATGACATCCCCAAGAGGTAAAATATATAGTGAAAACAATAGTGGTCCTAAAATGGAACCTTGAGGAACATCGAAATTTACAGTTGATTTGTCAGAGGACAAACCATTCACAGAGACAAACTGATATCTTTCCGACAGATAATATCTAAACCAGGCCAGAGCTTGTCCGTGTAGACCAATTTGGGTTTCCAATCTCTCCAAAAGAATGTGGTGATCGATGGTATCAAAAGCACAACTAAGGTCTAGGAGCACCAGGACAGATGCAGAGCCTCGGTCTGATGCCATTAAAAGGTTATTTACCACCTTCACAAGTGCAGTCTCAGTGCTATGATGGGGTCTAAAACCAGACTGAAGCATTTTGTATACATTATTTGTCTTCAGTGTGTGTCATCTGCATAGCAGTGAAAGTTAACATTATGCTTTCGAATGACATCCCCAAGAGGTAAAATATATAGTGAAAACAATAGTGGTCCTAAAATGGAACCTTGAGGAACATCGAAATTTACAGTTGATTTGTCAGAGGACAAACCATTCACAGAGACAAACTGATATCTTTCCGACAGATAAGATCTAAACCAGGCCAGAGCTTGTCCGTGTAGACCAACATAGGAGGGCCAAGCACAGGAAGCAGCTCGTTCAGTAGTTTAGTTGGAATAGGGTCCAGTATGCAGCTTGAAGGTTTAGAGGCCATGATCTCTCCTTATAGGAATACATTGCCTGCTCCCCTAAATTCAACCTAGAGCCTATGTGGGTTAATAATGCCTTATTAACCTGTCTTCAATGACAATCCCTCAGGCCACTATGAGGTCTACCTGTGTCGATTCTAAGCTTCCTGAAGCAACCGGAAGTGGTTAAAATCACCCTAAAAGTGTTTTTCCATACCCAACCTGATGTTTGATAGAAATAGTGAATTCAACCCTGTGTAAATCAGTCAGTTTTTAACGTTCTTAACGTATAGACTTACATATCCACTGAGGATATGTGTTCACGTACAGCTTCCCGTGCCAACCGGAAGTGCCACAATTGGTGTCATAGGAGCTGTTTCGAAGGGTTCAAAAAGTCAGGTCTTTCCAAAACTTCATATGTGTGATTAGGCAACTCTCATGAATGTGAATCAGTCATGTCTCCCATACAATTTCCAAGAAAAACTCACACACACACATACACAGCTTGGACGGAGGGACATAGTGTGGTGCGTAGAGACAGACAGAGCCTGAAATAGTTACCTTTGTTCGAACTATTAAAAAAACGTCAGACCTCGAGTTCTGAAATTTTAGAAACCTGTTCAAGAGCTCAGGTCGATAGTGTATGGTGAGTTATGTGGCTCTAGAACGTTTTCGGACCGAGAAACAGCCTCATACATTTGCAATACCTTCAATTCATTTTAACATCACGAAAATGAAGACATTTAGAAATGTCCCAGAGTCGCAAGACTAGGTGCATTGCAACCACCTTGGCCCAAAGAGACGTACCCTAACGTTTCTGTCCGATAGCTCACTCAGTAAAAAAAATAAAAAATAAAAAAAATTCAAGGACCCCGTTGCAACGCCCGTAAAATGTGGATTTTCAACACCAAATAAGGTCGCTACTCTGGCTCCAAATTACCTATCGAGTCGAAACTTGGGATTCGAGGTCGCCTCAGCTAGGCCTACACTTAATGTCAGAACGGGACCCGCAGTTAGAAGGTAACTTTGTGTTTTATGTTTTTATTATGGTTTGAACAGAAGGCGCTGTGAATTTTGGGCCAGCTCTGAAATATGTGATAGTTGGCTTCAAAGTGGGTGTGGTGTCAGTTTGTATCAGTTTGGTGTCAGAATGATATCTAATTGCCTGATGGACGCTGACTTGCTGGCTGACTTTTGTCCATTTGCAATATGTTTAAACAGTGAGAGACCATCACCAAAATGACATTCTGAAATCAACACCAACGAGCGAGGGAGAGGAACCAGAAACACTGCCCGGCCATCCCAAGTTCATCGGGCCAGTCAATTTTGCATTTCTGCAGTATTTTTGAGCATGACAAATTTGTGATGGTAAATGCCCATAGAAACATATTGCAATTGCACAGTGCATTTGCAATATGATTCAACAGTGAAAAAACATCACCAAATGTACATGATGAAATCAACACAACGAGCGATGGAGAGGAATCAGAAACACTGCCCGGCCATCCCGAGTTCATCGGGCCAGTCAATTTTGCATTTTTGTAGTATTTTTGAGCATGACAAAATCGTGATGGTAAATGCCCGTTGAAACATACTGCAAATGCACAGCTGTGCCACTGGTGATTGGAACGGGTTACCAGGAGCACCAGGAGCACATTGTTTTTTAATGCCATTATGGGGTAGCAAGGGGTCCATGGTTGGGTAGGGAGCACTCCCCACCCGTGCCCATCCAATAGGGGGCGCCCCTTGGTATTTTGGACGTTTAAAAAAAAATTGTTAAAAAACAACCGTCCCACTTCTCCCTCATCATACATGACTAATAGACCATCTACGTTGATTCATGGCTTAACATAGTGCTGTATATCATTTTGGCAGTATAAATGCCTTTTGGACATGGTTCACTGACTTTTGGGTTTGTAAACTGACATGGGGGCGGCAGGGTAGCCTAGTGGTTAGAGCATTGGACTAGTAACCAAAAGGTTGCAAGTTCATATCCCCGAGCTGACAAGGTACAAATCTGTTGTTCTGCCCCTGAACAGGCAGTTACAGGCACTGTTCTTAGGCAGTCATTGAAAATAATTTGTTCTAAACTGACTTGCCAATTTAAATAAAGGTAAAAATCCATTGATTGTACATGCAAATGGACATAACATCCTGATTTGGCACTTTCAAATATGTCATATTGCATTTGGACATTTCTTATGGCATTTGGCTCCCCCCAAGATTTAAAAAAATTATGATAATCAAATATGACAAAAGTATGTTCATACAGTTCTTATACATGTGTAATTGACAAAAAATCTAAAGTATTTCGTAAAATGGTCCAGAAAGCACTTTTTAAGGGGGTGATACGTTTTTGATTTTTTTTCTTCACATTTTCCACAGTGTCCGGCGGGTCGTATGTACGTGCCGCTGGCTGTTCGTGATCAATTGATTCGATGGGCTCATTGTCTACCCTCGTCGGGTCACCCAGGTATTTTTAGGACAGTGCGAGGTCTTCAGAGGAAGTACTGGCGGCCCACTTTGAGGAGGGATGTGCGATTCTATGTCTCCTCCTGTTCTGTGTGCGCCCAGAGTAAGGCTCCTAGACACCTGCCATGAGGTAAATTACAACCTCTTCCTGTTCCACAATGGCCGTGGACCCATCTATCGGTGGATTTTCTTACTGACCTTCCCCCCTCTCAGGGTAACACAACGATCCTGGTCGTTGTGGATCGGTTCTGTAAGTCCGGCCGTCTTATCCCATTGCCCGGTCTCCCTACGGCCCTACAGACTGCGGAAGCTCTTTTCACCCATGTCTTCTGGCACTACGGGGTGCCCGAGGATATAGTTTCTGATCGGGGCCCCCAGTTTATCTCCCGTGTTTGGAGGGCATTTATGGAACGTCTGGGGGTCTCGGTCAGCCTGACCTCAGGGTATCACCCGGAGAGTAATGGGCAGGTGGAGAGAGTGAACCAGGAGGTGGGTAGGTTTCTGCGGTCATATTGCCAGGACCGACCAGGGGAGTGGGCGAGATATATTAGGGTCTGGCTCTCGACCCGAAACCTGCCCCTCCGCTTGCCCTGCCGGAAGCTGGGTCCGCAATGTATAGGGCCATTTAAAGTCCTGAGGAGAATAAACGAGGTTTGTTATCGATTATTACTTCCTTCGTATTATCGTATTAACCCCTCGTTTCATGTGTCTCTTCTCAGGCCGGTGGTAGCTGGTCCCATGCAGGAAGGTGAGGTTCCTCCGCCCCCTCTGGACATCGAGGGGTCCCCGGCGTACAAGATACGAGCTATTCTGGACTCGAGACGCTGGGTGAGGGGCTTGCAGTACCTCGTTGACTGGGAGGGGTATGGTCCGGAGGAGAGGTGCAGGGTTCCGGTGAGGGATATTCTAGATCCAACTATGTTGAGAGTGTTCCATCGCCTCCGTCCGGATCGCCCAGCGCCTCGGCCCCCGGGTCGTCCCCGAGGACAGCGTCGGCGTGCTGCGGGAGCTGCGCGTCAGGGGGGGGGGGTACTGTCACAAATATTACCGAAGGTGACTCCCCTTCTTGTTCGGGTGGCGCTCGGCGGTCGTCGTCGCCGGTCTACTAGCTATCACCGATCCGTTGTTCTGTGTTCCTTTGGTTTTGTCTGATTGGTATCACCTGTTTCTTGTTTGGTTGTTAGGGTAGGGTTATATATAGTTTGTTCAGCCCGCTTCTGTTTCGTGCGGGCTTGTTTGTCTGTTCTATGTTTGAGTGTATTTTGTTTGTATTTTGGGTTTCGCGCTGTCCGTTAATATTTCTGATCATTTGTTTTCCTACTTTTGTTCATGTTATTTTTGCGGGACATTAAAGCGTGTTTTTTCCCACATCTTTTGCTCTCTGCGCCTGACTCCACACCTCCTCACTCATTTGCCGTAACAGTATTTGAATATTATTTTTATAGAAATGTATAAAAATACAATTAAACATCATACTGTATCAGTCTGGAATGAGTTGTCCATCTTGATAATATTCCTCTGCAAAACTGACAGGTGCTCTACTGAAGAAGGTTAAAGATGGAAAAACAAATAGATACAGTAAAGGCATTGTACACACCTGGAGTATTTCAAATGCATTCAAATGTACCATTTCACGTTGCCATCCTTCCTGAGAAGCCTCGGCTTCAGAAGCTTAATGTACCATAACCTGTTTTCATCTCAGATACAGATGGAAAACACAGGGACAAATAAACAAACAAGGAAAGAATAAATGTATATAACATATGGCTTATTTGTTAACACATTACAACCTACATTATAGGCCAGTTTCACAGATCCAGATTAATATGTACAGTACCTATCAAATGTTTGGACACACCTACTACAACTATTAAATAACACATAAGGAATCATTTAGTAACCAAACAAATCAAAATATTGGCATATCAGGCCAAGGGTGGCTACTGTGAAGAATCTCAAATATAAGATATATTTGTTTAACACTTTTTTGGTTACTACATATATAATATGTGTTATTTCATAGTTTTGATATCTTCACTATTATTCTACAATGTAGAAAATAGTAAAAATAAAGAAAAACCCTTGAATGAGTAGATATGTCCAAACTTTTGACTGGTACTGTATATTGTGTGCGTACTGTTGGTCAGTTGTTATGAGATGAAAGGAAATTAAGGGATATACTGTATTATGTGATTTATAAAGTAAGATCTTCAAAAATAGTCAGTTTCACAGAAAACATTGCACATTATCAACACAAATAATCTTTATTTCAGTAATATCACCTTAGTACAAACATACACTGCTCAAAAAAATAAAGGGAACACTAAAATAACACATCCTAGATCTGAATGAATGAAGTATTCTTATTAAATACTTATTTCTTTACATAGTTGAATGTGCTGACAAAAGAAATCACACAAAAATGATCAATGGAAATCAAATTTATCAACGCATGGAGGTCTGGATTTGGAGTCACACTCAAAATTAAAGTGGAAAACCACACGACAGGCTGATCCAACTTTGATGTAATGCCCTTAAAACAAGTCAAAATGCTTGTTCAGTCTCAGTAGTGTGTGTGGCCTCCACGTGCCTGTATGACCTCTTGTGTACTTATTTGCCACCATAATTTGCAAATAAATTCATTAAATATCCTACAATGTGATTTTCTGGATATTTTTTTCTCATTTTGTCTGTCATAGTTGAAGTGAACCTATGATGAAAATTACAGGCCTCATCTTTTTAAGTGGGAGAACTTGCACAATTGGTGGCTGACTAAATACTTTTCTGCCCCACTGTATGTATGTATGTATGTATGTATGTATGTATGTGTGTATGTGTGTGTGTGTGTGTGTGTGTGTGTGTGTGTGTGTGTGTGTGTGTGTGTGTGTGTGTGTGTGTGTGTGTGTGTGTGTGTGTGTGTGTGTGTATGTATGTATGTATGTATGTATGTATGTATGTATGTATGTATGTATGTATGTATGTATGTATGAATAAGATAAGATATGGGAGAGGAGAGGCTACCTCCTACTAGATGACATGTATCGATTTCATGTTTTGGGGCCAACTGGATTATACTTGTTTTTTAAACCTACACACCTGTGTCTGATATAGTTTAATAAAGGACTGAGAACAAAGGCACATGTCACACTTCTTTGTCAGTATTGATTTTAGACATACAGTGAGCTCCAAAAGTATTGGGGACAAATTCACTTATATGTGTATTAAAGGAGTCAAAAGGTTTTGATCTCATATTCATAGCACGCACTGACGACATTCAGGTTGTGACTCTACAAATCTGTTGAATGCATTTTCTGTTTTTTTTTCGGTTGTGTTTCAGATTATTTTGTGCCCAATGGAAATGAATGGTAAATAATGTATTGTGTCATTTTCGAGGCACTTTTTATTGTAAATAAGAATAGAATATGTTTGTAAACACTTATTTTGTTGTTGTTGTTTTTTACCCCCATTTTCATGATATCCATTTAAGATCTTGTCTTATCTCTGCAACTCCCTAAGGAGAGGCAAAGGTTGAGTCATGCATCCTCTGAAACATGACCCGCCAAACTGCACTTCTTAACACCCGTCTGCTTAACCAGAAAGCCGATGTGTCGACTCAACTCTCAACTGACAACCAGCCTGCATGCTCCCGGGCCGCCACAAGTAGTCGCTAGAACCCGATAAAACAAGTAAAGCCCCCCCAGCCAAACCCTCCCCTAACCCGGACAACAATTGTCCTCCTAACGGAGTCCCAGTGACAGCCAGTTGAAACACAACCTAGGATCGAACCCAGGTCTGTTGTGACGCCTCAAGCACTATGATGCAGTGTCTTAGACCACTGCACCACTCAGGAGGGCCGTTTCTAAACACTTCTACATTGTGGTTAAAAACATGATTACGGATAATCCTGAATGAATCGTGAATAATGATGAGTGAGAACGTTATAGACACACAAATATCATACCCCCAAAACATGCTAACCTCGCACCATTACAACAACAGGGGAGGTTAGCATGTCTTGTGGGTATGATATTTGTGGGTCTGTAAGTTTTTCATAATTTAAAGTAAAAGTGACACCAAAATTACACACTACATTATTTAAAATAAATGTCTATTAATGGAATTTGTAGAGTCCCAAGCTGGATGTAGTCATTGTTGCATGCAATGAATATGGGACAAAAAAACAAACCTTTTACTACTTTAATACAGATATAAGTGAATTTGTCCCAAAATTTTTGGTCCACTAAAATTGGGGGACTATGTACAAAGTGGTGTAACTTCTAAACGATTCACCTGATATTTATCAAAATACCTTTAAATTAAATCTGTCAGTTGGCACGTTAAACTTATCCTCATTGTATCATTTCAAAACCAAAGTGCTGGAGTACAGAACCAAAACAACAAAAAATGAGCTCACTGTATTTATTCTGAAAACAATTGTATTTCTGAAGAGTCAGGTTGAAATATTTGACCAGAAATGATCATTCTAAATGCCCTCCTGAACCAACTGTAAAAGAATGCATACACCATGGGATTAATAGCTGAATTAAAATAGGCAATCCATATAAGTGTTTCCATCAAAACGGGTGGGGTAGAGTAACTAATAAAAGGATCAATGCAGTTGACAACAAAAAAGGGTGTCCAGAATGATAGAAATACCCCCATAATGATAGCAAGTGTTTTGGTGGCCTTCCTCTGTGATTTACCTACTGACTTCTGATTGGTTGTACCCTGAATTGAGCGTGTCTGTCTCTGTGCTATTAGGAAAATCTTTAGATAGATGCTAACCATCCCGACTCCTGGGATGTAGAATGAGAGAACCAAAGACACAGTACTCAACACTTTGTTTTGAAACAAAATACATCCTCCCTCACAGGCAACATTTTCATAGTAAAAATCCTCCATGCCCAAAATATTGAGCTCCAGAAATATCATACACAAACCTAATACGGCAGATACCGTCCAGATGACCAGCATCATAATCAGAATAACATGAACAGTTATTTTAGTTCTATAAAGGAGAGGGTGACACACTGCATAATACCGGTCAATAGAAATAAAACACAAGTTAAGAATGGATGCAGTGCACAACATGACATCAGAGCTGGTGTAGATTTTACAGAATAAATCCCCAAAATACCAGCAGCTTTCCGCTGAATATATTATTCTGGGAGGCATCACTAAAACCCCCAAGAGAAGGTCTGACACAGCCAGAGAGAGGATGAGGTAGTTGGTTGGGGTGTGGAGCTGTTTGAAGTGAATGATGGGGATGATTACAAGAAGGTTGCCACACACTGTGAGAACAGACATTGAGCCGAGTAAGACATAAAATAATACTCGTATTGTTGGAGGAAAGATTGACCTTTTGCAAGACCCATTCACTGATCCAAAACATAGAGGTATATTCTCAACAATATCAGCCTTGCTGAGACTGATTCCTGGTTCCATGGTCGTGGTTGAAAAAATCTTATCTGAAATACGAGAGATACATTATTGTCACAGTATTACTATAGATGTAAACATCAATTACAGAATATTAGTTAGTACATTATTACATCATTTTGGATGATTTACTTAAACAAATTCAAATGCTGTATTTTTGTCACTTGATAAAATGTATTAAAATTACTTTTGCTTATTCATTGGAAACATTACTACAAATACCGAAAGGGAAGTGTTTTGCCATTTCAAAAGATGGTTAATCATTTTTCTGTTCAATTCAGCATACCTTACCTCTCAGCCATGCAGATGTTGACGTATCACATGTGAATCCTTTTTCTCTGGTCACAATGTGATACAAATGGGAACTTGACTCTTGTGCTTTTGTACCTATAGACTATTACCATAATGATGATCACAATGTAATGTTGACCAATCAAACATTACTACATTCAACTTTACATAAAAGGTCTGTAGCAGAGCACTACATTTGATGATGTCATAGTTGTAACAACTCCCTTCAAGAGGATATGATAGTCTCTTTCATCAGCCACAATGCCATCCAATCAGTGAGTTCATTACACATTTGACTGTTTTTGCCAAATTTGCTACAATAATTGGATTTAAGGTGCTGTATTGCCGAAGTTCTGCATTGTAGCCCAATTGACATTTAAAAGCAGTGGTCTATTCACAGCATTATCAGGAATTACCTTTCCATTTTAAGCGCACTACAGTGCAGAATTTCAAAGGTAAGGCTTGAATCCAGCACTGTCATGTTCAGGCAAATGCACAGATAGGGCTCAACCAGCGCCCGAGCAACTGCTCTTTTGCCTGCTTATGAAAAACTGTCCTTGCAGCTTGGTGGATTTAAAAAAAATGTATGAATAATGCAAACATAATAAATTGTCTCTTTTCATTTTTAATGTAACTAATTGCACATCAAACTAGCTAATTTCATGAGCTCCCGAATCAAAGAAAATTTCCCTTTCACCTGCCCTTAGAGTGCACTCGTCTGACTTGCATGTAGTGGCCACTGGCTGGCAATGCTGGGTGCGGAGACTTGAATGCTGATAGGAGGCTATTATTGAGTTGAATCTGTCATATGTGTCCTGCACTGTTAGGGACAACAAATTGGACCCGCAGCTAGAACGTAACTACGTGTTTTATGTTTTTATCATGGTTTAAACAGAAGTCGCTGTGAATTTTGGGCCTGCTTTGAAATATGTGATAGTTGTTTTCTAAATGAGTTGGAAAAAGTGGGTGTGGTGTCAGTTTGTATCAGTTTGGTGTCAGAATGATATCTAATTGACTGATATGTGCTGACTTGCTGGCTGACTTTTGTCCATTTG
Source organism: Oncorhynchus masou masou (assembly GCF_036934945.1). Classification (NCBI taxonomy): domain Eukaryota; kingdom Metazoa; phylum Chordata; class Actinopteri; order Salmoniformes; family Salmonidae; genus Oncorhynchus; species Oncorhynchus masou. Next base: position 15,291,632 of record NC_088227.1, read on the forward strand.
CAATATGTTTAAACAGTGATAGACCATCACCAAATTAACATTCTGAAATCAACACCAACGAGTGATGGAGAAGAACAAGAATCACTGCCCGGCCATCCAGAGTTCATTGGGCCAGTCAAATTCGCATTCCTGCAGTTTTTTTGAGCATGTCAAATTCGTGATGTTAAATGCCCATTGTAACATAATACAAATGGACAACCGAGTGCCTGGTGGTTGGAACGGGTTACCAGGAGCACATTTTTAAAATGGTTTTAAATGTCTTTAGGTGGTGAAAGGGGTCTACGGTTGGGTAGGGAGCACCCCTCACCCATTTGGACATTTCTTATGGCATTTGGCAATGGTTCACTGACTTTTGACCTCCTATGAAATCATATTGCAAATGGACTAAACATACTGATTTAGCACTTTCAATACTTTCATATTGCATTTGGGCACTTCTTATGGCATTTGGCAATGGATCACTGACTTTTGACTTCATATTGCAAATGGACAAAACATATGCCTTTTGGACAAGTAAAAAAAAATATGACAATAAAATATGTCAAAAGTATGTTCGTACAGTCTTATACATGTATAATTGACAAAAAAACAAATCGAAAGAATTTCAAAAAACGGTCCAGAAAACACTTTTTTAGGCGGTGATATGTTTTTTCAATTTCTTTCAAATGTTCAAAATTTGAGTCTTGGGTCTTGACTAGATGTGTATTTGCAATATGAAGATTTACCGTGGAGCGCGCTCGCCTTTTATTGGATTTTTGCTGTGTGACACTTGGCATTTGCCATATGACATTTGCAATAAGTTTTGAATAAAATGGCATCCATTTGAGTGGTATTGTACATAGTGTATATGTTTCGTACGGTGCCAATAAGTTTTTGTCTATTTCAGGGGGGTATTCTCTTACATTTCTATCGCACCATACTGCCCTTAGTTCTTCAACAATCAATGGGTATACTGCATACTTAATATCATTTGCAATTGGGCAATAGGAAATCTGCAGATTGTGCCTTTAATTAATAATTACTTCTCAGGGCTAGGGTAAATTTTTCTGAATTTCTGCCTGATTGACATGCCCAAAATAAACCGCCTCATACTCAGGGCCAGAAGCCAGGATATGCATATATTTGGTAGCATTGGATTGAAACGACTTTGAAGTTTGTAGAACTATATATCATACAAATATTGTATGAGACCAGATTGCAATTCCTATGGCTTCCACTAGATGTCAACAGGCTTGTTACTTCCAAAAAGAGGAAGAATTTGGAGTTTGGTACAAAGAGTCACAGTGGAAAATCAGTCTGTTGGCACGGGACAAGGCGGACACAAGCTTGCTAAATTTTTGTTTTCTATTCTTTCCGTAGGAAGTAATTATAGTGTATTTACATTTTAGGTTACATGAGGATTAAATAGAATTGTAGTTTGACTTGTTTGAACAAAGTTTAGCGGTAGGTTTTTAGATACCTTTGTCTGCAAGTTGAACGAGTGGATTACTGAAATCGATTACGCCAACAAAACTGACCTTTTGGAATATAAAGAAGGATTTTATCTAACAAAATGACAATTCAAGTTGTAGCTGGGACCCTTGGGATTGCAAACAGAGAAAGATTTTCAAAAGTAAGTGATTTACTTAATCGCTATTTGTGATTTCATGAAGAGTGTGCTGGTTGAAAAATATGTTGATGTGGGCGCTGTCCTCAAACAATCGCATGGTATGCTTTCGCTGTAAAGCCTATTGTTAATCGGACAGTGCAGTTAGATTAACAAGAATTTAAGCCTTTAACCGATATATGATACTTGTATGTTCATAAATGTCTAATATTACGATTATTTATTTGAATTGCGCGCCCTCCAATTTCACCGGATGTTGTCAACAGTTGTCCCGCTGACTGGACTCCTATCCCTAATTAATGAGTGGTTTGGAATGCAAGGTGAGTTGTACATCAGTGAGTCTACAGTGCCTTGCTCAGGACCTCATACAAACCCCTGCTTTGCAGGTCCAGTGATGTCATGGTCTGTAACTCTGTTTGTTCACTAACTACAATAATGTCTTGCCATGCTGCTTATTTATCCCCTACAGTAGCTTTCTGACAAATGCATTGACATTGATTGACATACTGACTTCTGGATTAGTGACTTCTGGAAGAAATACATTCAGAAGAGGTAGGTCACTTTGTGTAGTGAGTCTGTGACCTTAATGACCGGTGCTTTGAGGTGCTCATGGCAACCACTTCATGGCATCAGAAAAGCATGTTGAGAAGTCTCCATAGTAATGATCCTGTTAAGGGTGGACAAATGGAGGATCCACAGGGCTCTGTTAACACCTCTTAATAATGATTCCATTCCCACAGGTGTCTCGCCACTCAGAAGGTGTGTAACGGTCTTCTTCCTCCTCTGACAAGGAGTAGTAGGTGGACCAATGCGGAGGACCAATGCGCAGCGTCGTAAGTGTTCATGATACTTTTAATAGAACACTGAAAAATACAAAATAACACAGTGAAATAACAAAAACCGAAACAGTTCCGTGTGGAACACACAGACACAGAAAATAATCACCCACAAATCAAGGGTGAAAACAGGCTGCCTAAGTATGGTTCTCAAGAGGGGACAATGATTGACAGCTGCCTCTGATTAGACAACCCATCCAACTCATGCCCTGACCATACTAAAACAAACACATAACAAAAGAACTAAGCTGAGGAATGGGGCTAGAGAAATGTAACCACTCTTCAATTCATAAACAAGCTATAAATGCGAGGACTGACCATAAATAAATAGATTAATAAATAAATAAAATAATATGCCTAATTTGTAAAACAGAAAGCATAGTTATCACATTATAGTCTACATTCTGGACAGTTTCACAGAGACAGATTAAATATATCCAGGAGTAGGTATAGTTCTGGTTTATAAAACAAGAGCAAAAAAGAACAAGTCCCAGATTTCCCCTTTAACCTTGGATTACACACATATGGTCTGTGACTACATTTTTAGAGGAAGATTATTAATCCCAGTTCTGGAATAATTAATCATAATTAATCACAACAACACAGAGTTAACATACATGTGCAGAGATAACTGAGGTGAAAATAGAACTATCATCAAAGTCTGTACTAGGTGAAAGATTCCAGGTGTAGAAATCCTAGACCCACAGTGCATAGCGGGATTCAGCGGGTGGGCAGAACGGATGCAAATGTCTCCTTACAGCACCACTAAGGACACCTCAACTAAAGAACAATTCTGAAAGGATCTTGTATTACTCACAGATTGTTTGTTTTTGGTGGCATACAGCATCTGGGTGAGACTGTCCTTTACAGAAAAACACATGATTTCAAGTGGAAAAAATCATGTGAATATTTGAATTTTACAATCTTAACATGTCATCACGTATGTGTAGTTTAATTGTATCACATGTTGCTTTGCATGTTGTCACTTGTTATCACATGTTATTACTTCAAATAAAATCAAGTTAAAACATTCCACTGCTGGCTTGACTCTGAAGCTATGCAGGGTTGGTCCTGATGGTCACTAAAGATCCCATGGCACATATTGTAAGAGTAGCGGTGTTAACCCCGGTGCCCTGGCTAAATTCTCAATCTCAATCATACCATCATGGCCACCTCATCATCCCCAGCTTCCCTTTAATTATTCTCCGGGTTGTTGCTGAAAATGAGAATCTGTTCACAGTCCCCTTACCTTGTAAAAATAAGGGTAAAATAGATCAAAATAAAAAATGACCTGCGGCTTATAAAGGCTTCATAAAGCCTTCACAAACACTACGTAAATGTGTCACAAATCAGCTAGAACCGTATGTCATGTCTATAAGGGGTTCATAAATGTGGCGTAACTGTGTGACATAACCACCAATGTCAAATGTGATATAACCCACTCTGTCAAATATGACAAACATGTGTTTTATAAAGGGTGGCATAAGCACCGCTTACAGGCTTTATAAATTGTGTTCACAATGCTTTTATAAATTGTGTTCACAACCACATCAGCTAATAACTTTTGAGGTCTGGGAAAAATCTAAGAAACTTTGATTTTTGAGTGTAGTTGCCCTTTATTTCAGTTTCTAGGAACGAGATTAGGTGTAACGTCACTAACATGACTTCACTTTATAGCGTGTGCCATCCTTCAGCCCAACAGCCCTTTGTAAAGCACATGTTAATATCATATTCGATATAATGTCATTTTTCTGCATCATTTTTGGACAGAAAGTTTCTGATTTATGCAATGTTACGTAGATGGACAAAAGCTGTCCTTGAAACAGTCATGATATGTTTGTCAAATGAGAGATCAGGGTCAAGAGGAACGCCGAGGTCCTTCACAGTTTTATTTGAGACGACTGTACAACCATCAAGATTAATTGTCAGATTCAACAGAAGATCTCTTTGTTTCTTGGGACCTAGAACAAGCATCTCTGTTTTGTCTGAGTTTAAAAGTAGAATGTTTGCCGCCATCCATTTCCTTATGTATGAAACACAGGCTTCGAGCAAGGGCAATTTTGGCTTCACCATGTTTCATTGAAATGTACAGCTGTGTGTCATCCAAATAGCAGTGAAAGCTAACATTATGTTTTCGAATGACATCCCGAAGAGGTAAAATATATAGTGAAAACAATAGTGGTCCTAAAACGGAACCTTGAGGAACACTGAAATTTACAGTTGATTTGCCAGAGGACAAACGATTCACAGAGACAAATTGATATCTTTCCGACAGATAAGATCTAAACCAGGCCAGAACTTGTCCATGTAGACCAATTTGGGTTTCCAATCTCTCCAAAATAATGTGGTGATTGATGGTATCAAAAGCAGGACTAAGGTCTAGGAGCACGAGAACAGATGCAGAGCCTCGGTCTGACGCCATTAAAAGGTATTTTACC